>NC_012876.2:59807109-60115188 GCF_000003195.3 Sorghum bicolor | reverse complement strand
CATTATTGTAGGACATGTTGTACGAGGTGTTATCCAGGACGATCAAGAGGCTCTTCTGTTTATCTTTTTTTGCCCTAGCAGTGGTTAACTAGTATCCACCTCAGGAATCGAAATTAAGTAAACAGTCACAATGGTGTGCCACACACGCCCATAATCTATCTGTGAACAAGTGACGCGCACATGGCTGCTTACTCGTTTTGATCCTCTCAACCGTGCAAACGTTTTACTCACTGTCTCCTAGAGAATGAAAAGCATATTTTGATTGGAATAAAAAAGACATACATAATATATCTCATCTCTTGATTCATCTTGTAATATATTGTAATTTTCTAAAGAATCAACACTATTGAAGAATTTTAATTGTAGCTCTTGCAGTTGAACCTGAACTTGCTTTTGTCTTGTAAGCCGGTCACCCTGGCGATACTCTTGTAGCTACCTTGCTTTCTTAAAAGCTGAGTTTTACTCTTTTTAAAAAAAGAATCAACACCGTTTTAAAGACACTTTAAATACGAATCTGTAGGCACAAATTTTATGTCTAAAACTCATATAGAATTTGACTAATTGTTGGTCAAAGTTTCTAAAATTTGACTTTTCTCTAAATAAATATGCTTATCATTCTGGGTCGAAAGGTGTATGTTGTTATCAATCAATCTAATATAAAAATACTTATATGTAGCAAAGGCGTCTATTTTTTATGGTAGATATGGAGAGAGATTGATTATTATCTCAACAATGCCCTCTGCAAAGATAGTAGCTCATTCGTCCTTTCAAACTTATTTTGAGACCGACCATAAATATCTGTCGTACTCTTACTCATTGTGCTACAGTATGGAGAAAATTTGCTAGGAGGGAGGTTTGTGTGAATTAACATTCGAAGTATGAGAACAGTAATTGAAGAAATCCCTTTGTAAGTTAACAAAAGTATGAGAACATCCCTCCACTAAAAGGAACCTTTCATAACATGACTTGGTAGCTTGCCATTAAAGTAGTGCTTCCCCATTTAAGACAAGCATAGGGCAAATTGACTTTACTAAAAAATATGAAGTTTTTTTCATAAGTAAGGCATCATTCTATCTCTTGAGGTTTAACACACCCCAAACACCTTTAGCTTGTGGCTTACACGCTATAGTCTAGGCTACTATGGGTGGTGTTTTGGCATTAGTCTGTCCCTTGTATATCTATTTGCTCAATCACCATAGTATGTAAATTGAAAGTGCACACATAGAAGGTAGGCATGGATGAAAATACTACATTGGTCAACTATAGTCTTAAACAATAAGTTAGAAATCTAGAAATTGAGGCTAATCTTTGTTCATGACGAGTGACCACAGGCAAGAAGCCCACTACCCTTGGTTTGGAGAAGCCAAAGGCAAGCCAAGATAAGTAAAAGGCAGGGATCCAACTGAGCAGCCAAAGGTGGAAGCTAGAATAGTTAATCTCTTCCAACTGACATTAATTGGTACCATCATAGAATAAGAGAAAATTATTTTTAAACTTGCCAAGACTGCAAACAAATTGGGAAAGTTTTTTAGTGTAAAAATCTAGAGACCACAAGCTTCCATAATAATTAAAGTGTCATTAACATATTGGATTATTGGAAAATCAGATGTACACTAAAGAGAGATTGACAGCTTCAACAAACTATGAAAGGTTGCCTTGTTGAAAATTGATTATGAGGGATCTACATCTAAAACAAAAATGAGAGGATAGAGTGGATCCACTTGCCTAACTTCTCGGCGACAATGAAAGGTCTTTTCAGGTATCCTATTTAGAAGGGTTGAGGATGTGCTAGAATTAGTCCAGTTTAGCCACTTAGTGCCGAAATCCTTAGCTTGCAATTATCTACAACACAGTTGCATGCTCCACCTTATCAAAGGACTTTCAAAATGAAGCTTTAAAATGATAAGTTCTCTTCCAGAATGATGACAAAGGTGAAGGTGTTCTAGAGACCAAGCTAGACAATTTTGAAATGTCATTGTCTTTACGAAGCCATATTAATTTTCATGGACAATTTGCTAAATAAGACTTTGATGCCTATTTGCCAAAATCTTAGCAATAACCTTCATAGAACAATTTATAAGAGAAATATGCTTGAAGTCATTAATCCCAGTAGGGGTATCATCTTAGAGAAGGGTTGCTTTTCCTGTGGTGATCAGTAACCTTAGTGCTAGATGAGTTAACAAGGGAGACAATAATGTTTCTTCTAAATGACAGTGGCATTGGCTTGATAGAAGTGTGTTGGTGCACCCCCAAGCGTCACCCACTTGATAGAGCTATGCTACTTCCAATAAATTCGTTGTTGGTGAAGCAAGGACAAAAGCTTGACCTCCATTTTTATTTATTTTTTGAAAGTCCACTCCAATAATGATAGGTCCCTGCATTCCTCTAGAATTTTCAAAAAGGAGATGATTGTTTTGACATGATCAATGCTTTTTTGAGATTAGAAATTTGAGCTTGCTAGGAATTGAGGACCCCTCAAGTTTTTGAACCTTGGCTGCTAACCTCTTGGCTTGATCTGAGTGCTAGGTGGGGGATCGCCTAGGTTGTTCTATACACATGAACCGCTCATGACACGTCTAGTTTGTTGAAGATTTTTCTTTTGGGGATATTTGTCCTAATGTCCACCACACAAGGAGTGTGATGTGATTTTTCCATCACTAGAGGCCAAATTTATTTATGTGTCTTGCTCGTGTTTATCAGTTGATTATCTTGTTGTGTGCGAGCGCCGTACGTACTCAACTGATAAACACGAGCAAGACAAAACTCGTGTGGTTATGCACAGGAGAAGACAAAAACTCGTGTGGTTATGCTTTCTCAGGTCGGTTAAATGGGATCTGCATTGCCCTTAATAAATAGTATTATTAGTCAAAAAGGAAACTTTGGAAGGCTCTCAAGCATTGACCGGTACTTCCGGTTATGCGGTTGGACGCTTCTACAACAGACTTATGGGCTACGTGTGCTGTCAAGAAAAAAAAAAACAAAAAAAAAGGATCTGCATTGTTCCAGGAAAGCACAGGGTGGTGTGAAACAAATCGTACGATGCGCTGCAGGAATCTAGGGCAAACCGGAGGAGTAGACATGTTCGTGATTACGTCATCCTCTACGTTTCAGAAACAAACAAGGCTTGACATGTGTCAGCAAATGACACCATTAGTTTGCCAGGAAAAAAAAAACTGGGTAAATCATGCATGGTTTCATACAGTATGACTGCATACAGTCCACGGGGCACTCGCCATGCCAAGATTCATTCACCTGAATATGTAACGGCAGACATTTGTGCGCTACCTAAAACTAGGGGTAAGCATAAGGTTCAAACACTGGCCAAGAAAACAAGGGACACAGGCCCAATCTCTACAAGAAACCCCCAACTAAAAGAGACTGTAGGTGCATCGCAGCTTTTTTCACCTAGCACTTGGGCCGTGAGACTTCTGCTTCGCCTTTGCCTTCTCTATCAGGGGCTTCAACTGCTGCTTCTCCTCAAGAATCTTGAGGAAATTGAACAGGAACGGCACGTAGTTATGCTTCCTCCTCAAGTTCTCCGTCTTCCACTTCTTCGACTTCTCTTCCTCCATTATGATCTTCTCTGTCACAGACTCGATCTGAGCTGCCACCTCCGCTAGCGACTGCTCAACAGATGGCACGTGCCTGATCGCAGAAGGGTCACCCATCTGTTGCAAGAGGCTCTCCCTCTTCCTCTGAAGGTCTTTGAGCTCCACTGTGAACATCTCCTTCCGGTTCTTTAAGATTGCCATCACACTGAATCTTATCTCATTCTGAGAGAACATGTCAATGTGCTCTTTAATCACAGGTTGCACTAGCCTAAGCCACCCTGCATCACCAATACCACCTGGGCATTTTCCCAGGCTTATTGGTCCTTCCTTTAGCCCATCAAGCTCATACAAGACGCCATCCACTGGAACATAGCTTATGAAATGGTATACATCGTCGTCCTTGCTATGTGGTTTCTGCTCCTCAGAGACCTCTGACCTTGCAAACGAGTTGTTTAGCATGCGAATGCTTGCACAATTGACTATAGCCAATCCTTTGAGCTCAGGTGGCAAATCCTTTGCAAATTCCTTCAGCTTTTTAAGCTCATCACTAAGGGTGATGCCAGGAGAGTTCAAGAGAACTGAAAGGATAGCTTGGGTTGCACAAGCGTTGTTAATTATCTGCAAGTTAAGAACATGAAGTCAAATGAATAAAGGTGGGAGTCGTTGCTTGCCAACTTGAATGCTTCTGACCTGGTTGGCAAAGAAAAGGTTTGGGATTGCATCCTTGATGACAGGACGCTCATCCTTTTCCGGAGGTCGCCATTTGTATAGCACTATTAGCCCATAGATTGGCCTGGCAAATGCCAACACAAATTAGGTTCTGTTAACTCAGAAAAATAATGGCATTCACATTAATGCTAGATGTAGGATAACATACTGAAGATCACTGAGAGCATCCAGGTCAAGTGAGTAGAGTTCATCGACCTGATAATGAAAAATATAAGATAGCATATCTGCACGATTTTTTAATATGTAAAAGAAATGTCAAGTTTCACAAAAAAGAAGAAATAGCCAAATAGGAGAGCCTCACTCTTGTTTTGCAAAAAATAAATTTCTGTTCTATGTTGCCACATACTATATGTAGTTTTATTATTAGAAACAACTAAAAGCTTGAAAAGTACAAGAACAAGCTACAGGGATCAATAGATGAAGGGGAAACGCCTGTCACTGTTTCACTATTTCACTATCTGAGTATGCCTAGATTACAGCATGTTTGTTGTGGTTTTGTAAAAAGCCACTTACATGGTTCAGGGCAGGCAGCCTAAAAAGCTAGGCTAAACTAATCTGATGGCCATTTATATGTTTAAAAGGACATTGACAACTCACTATGGCTGTTTTACCATACAATCATCACAGTTATATCAGGCAATACCTGTGACAAAGTAATGAAAGTATTAAACAAGCAAAACATTGCCAGATATTCTTGGTTCTAATACCTGTGTGGATAATTTCTTACAATTCGTTCCACTAACAAGAAAAGGTGCATTGTATGCTCACTTCGGTAAGATGTAAGCATATATCAAATTCAACAGACTCCCGATCTTACTGTATATAAATTAAAAAGGTGGGGTGACTGTTTGCTAACTATCTACCTTTATCAAGAACAAAGACTCAGAGTCAAGATAGCTGATTACTTACTTGAAGACCCTTCAGTTGCATCTGCTGCAACAGTTCTGTAAAAACACCTGAATATACAAGATATGAAAGCTCATGAGTTATTTCTTCCCTTGCCAGGAAAAAAAAAGGCCAATCAGTTACAATGTGAGAAAAGAAATTAACAGTGTGGGCTAGTTCACATATGTATAATATAGGGAGGAAGAGAGGTTTAGGATCTAGAATTTTGTTTTCCTCCCACTCCATTGCAAATGCCGAAGACAGTGGCGAAACTAGAGCATATTAGAGGGTGGTGCATTTGTCTTACAGGTGTGAAAATTTAAGCTAAAATCATGGTGAAATTTTGATTCTAGTATTGATTTTTCAATTTTTTATGGGTGCATGTGCACCCATAAGCTACAACGTAGCTTCGCCACTAGCCAAAGACAGGAGCTTCTTGTGACAGCTCAATATAAAAAAGCAAAAATACATGGAATTCTCAATTGAGAATGAGTATTGTGTTACTCTGAGGCAACCCAAAATGAAAAGGCAGAAATTCTTTGAACTCGAATTTGAGAATTAGCATTGTGTTACTTCAAGGCAGTGTCCTAAAAGACATGGCTGCTCTTCATTAGGTGCAACAGGTGTATGCAGGCAGGCATATACATCTCAATTTTCCAACCTTACTAAAGCAGGTTGCAACTCGCATGTATACTGTTATAAAAAGCTTATCTTTGTAATGCAGTATGAAACACTGCTAATGCAGGTTGGTCCAATCCAATAGTATCTACATTCAATGAAAATAAAATGACATTTGGCAGTCATCAATCAACATGACCGGTATGGATCCTCTATACAAAATGCACATAGTCTTATAGTAGATTTTTCTTATACAAGCAATTGGTTAAAAAAGGGCAATCACTCAATCAGGGCCAATGATGAACCCATATCATTGTGCCATGCTTGGAACATGTGCTAAAAAAGAAAAAACTTGCAATGTATAACCAAACAAATGTATAGACTTTTGGCAACAGAAAATAAATTTACCAGGATCATTCTCTATTGCGGCCCACGACATGTTGAGAGGCTTGCTCCAAGCCTGCAGACAGAAATCGTAACAGTAAAGATGCATTCTGGAAATACAGAAACTAGTGGTACCGGATAGTCTAGGAGTATAAAAGCAGGGGTGGACCCAGTAAATGAGTAAAGGACATGTGTGTACACATGAACACCCAATAATTTTGCCTAAAAAATCAAAGTAATTTTTTGAGATGGTATACACTTGTAATTTTTTTGGGGGATGGTATAACTAAATTAGATCCGAATACAAGTAGCTAAAGTAGCTTTAAGTAAGCGTCCGGATGCTATAGGTTTCACATATCAGCAGTGGCGAACCCAGGCCAGGATTTGGCCAAGACTAGGGCCAAATCCTGATGGCCAAATCTTAGTGACCAAAATCCAAAAGCTACAGCTTATAGGACCATATATATATACACACACGTATATCACAGAAAATAAAACTTCTCAAGCAAAGTTTGCAAATCCAGAGAAATTCTTGAACTATATAATTAATAGTACGGTACAATTAGCAGTTGAAATCAAGACAAAATAAGAACTGAAGTACTGAACTACTAAAATTGAAGGAATACATACCTTCACTCCCGGCTCCCCTGCTCCTGCCCCTGGCGGACCCGGACAGGCCGCAGCAGTGCCCCTGGGCCGCAGGCGGCAGCAGTCCTGGGCGGTAGTCCCGCAGGGCTTCTGGGCGACAGACGACAGGGGGCTCCGAGCGCGTCTGGGCGCTGGCCGCTGGGCGGTCGTCCGGCAGGGCGCAGGGCGCAGCCCACAGGGGACACCGCACACCGGGACAGGGCAGGGCGGCAGGCAGAGGCAGGGGCGGCCAGCAGTCCTGGCGGTAGACGGCCAAGGCACGGAGGCCGGAGCCGCGGAGGTGACAGGCGCGGGCGCGGGCGCGGGCCGCGTGCGGCGGCGTGGATCGGTGGCCAACAAAGGGCTCGGCACCTGGCGTAGGGCGGCGGCGGCGGCGCAGAGAGGGGGGAGAGACACAGGGAGAGCGCACGCCGGGTGAACCGTGGAGCACTAGACGGGGGGTAGCCCAGTGCAGGTCAGCCAATCAGCTCCCATGCGATGCGATGCGAGCGCACCCGCACCTCCGCACGGAGCTTCATCTCTTTGGACCGAAAGGGAGCTTCAACATCTCTTTGGACCCTGGCCCTTTTCTCACACATTTCTTTTGTGATAATTCTTTTTCTTCTTCTTTCTTTCTTTTTCTCTTTTTATAATTTCCTAGTATCTTCTTGATTTTGTAGTGGTACATTGGTTAATAATAATAATAATAATAATAATAATAATAATAATAATAATAACAACAACAACAACAACAACAACAACAACAACAACAACAACAACAACAACAACAACAACAACAAATATTTCATTAAGGTGATTTTTTTTCTACTCAAGCTAGGAAGTCATTTCACTTGAACTTAGAACAGTTTTATGAACGTGAAATGTTTTTTCTATTAAAACTATATAACACTTTTTCTTAAACTAGAAAATAATATAGAATCATTAAAAAAACTAGGTGCTGCTATGAAGCTAGTGAAGAATAGACACTTCAATATCTCGTGAAAGAATCGAGTCTTCCTAACCCTCTGTTTCAAGATTTAACAGTTTAGTTTCTAAGAATTGTCATACTAGTTGCAAAAAAAAATTGTGTGCTACAATAATCACATTTTGTCAACTTAGACATATGGGTGAACCCGACTAAACAATAATTTTTAAAAGAGTTTGTAAAATCACAATTCAAACCACTCCCTGAGTGTATTATATCCTTTCAAAGATGGTAAACAATGAAATAGTAAACAAGAAAGTACAGTGGCATAGTTGCATTAAGCCTATAGGAAAAGTCCAAACAAAGATAAAGATATATAAGTTAGAAGAATGACCTCGAGGAGAGAAAAAAAGGCTTTGCCACTAGGACCCCGGTCGGTTCGGTTCACTTAAAAGATTGGATCTGCAATCAAACCGAACAAAGCTAGTTGAATCTGCAAGAGCTTTTTAACACAAAAAGGGAACTAATGAGCCACTAAGAAATCAAGCGTTGACATGCGGAGGGTGAGCCGCTAAGAGATTGGGCATTGACACGTGGAGGGTGAGCCGCTAAGAAACCAGGCGTTGGCGTGCAGAAGGTGGCCACTAAGAAAACAAGTGTTGACGCGTGGAGTAAGTGACGGGACCAATGAGATATGTGGGCATTAACGCACGGAAAGAGAAAGAGCAGAATAGGTGACGAAACCAATGAACCACTAAGAAACCAGGTGCTGGCATCAGATGACACATAGACACATAATTTAAGCAAATGAGGAGAGACAATAGACTAACGAGATATGAGCCACTAAGAAATGGGGTGTTGACGCGCGAAGAGGGAAAGAATGGACCAAATGGTGGGTAGGGATAGAATCTAAGAAAAAATGGGCAGCCAAAGTGCAAGACGAGGGTTTGTACCCATTAACCCATCACATGGTTGTTAAGAAGGGTTGTCATCACTCAGCTATACATATCGTTCTATTTAAGGTTTTAAGCATGGCGGTTCAAAGGGTTGAACCAAAGCAAACTGTAAAACATGGTCTCAACTGGATCGATGTTTGATCTGGTCCAAATACTGTGAGTTTAAGCAATGGAGATAAGTATGCATTTTGGAAAAGTTTTAAGTCCAAAAAGACTCTAACTGACCTCCGTGGACTGCTACCATGGAGGCACCCTATTGCTCTCTTGACTTCAGTTCTTCACGTCATTTCATTCAGAGTTTCTTCCACTAAATCTTGGACTTCTTGCTTGTTTTCAATGATCTTTAAGGTAGCTCCTTGTCATTTGCTTAGGGTGTTGATCACATTGTTGCCTTGTCCAAGTCCATCCTTGCATCAATAGGACTAGCACCTTGTATAAATCCCACAACAGTACTCTAATTGATCATGTCATCAGTTAGTCACCGAAATCACTAAATGGACTTCGTTGCGTGCTATTTTGCTTACAGTCAGTAAGGTGGCCGGCCTCTAAATAAAGACATTTTTTCAAAAATTGAAAACCGGTCATAAAAATAGCAGAAGTGTTTTTAATTCTAAGAGAATCACACCGGTGAAGTCACAAGTCATGTGATTTTTTCTGCACATGTGGTTTCTAGGATTCAACTTAGGACAAATTTGCCTCACGAGAGCCTCCTCTCTACTATAGCATCACCAAGTCACTTGTGATGTAGTGTAGGATGCTATCCTCTTGCATTCACTTCTTTCAATCTTGTACTGAATGGCCCCAAACAATTTAAAATGAAAAAAAAAATCCAACTACTTTTCTCGAGAAGTTAAAAAATTTCAAGTTTAATTAGATTTATAGAAAAAAAAAATCAATATAGCAAACATCAAACAAGAAAGGTAGAGAACATACAATAAAAATATAATTAAGTAGAGGTGCGGTGCAAGCATCAGACGTTGGTGGTACACGTAGATTCTTGCATTGATTGATTGATTCCAGTGGTATGGTACAAGTGGACGTACATAATAACAAAGATTACAATACTGCATTACAACAACCACTGACAATGCTCGATCGATCGCGCTCATGAGCTTGCACAAACTAAACAAAGTCTGATCCATCCTTATTCAGCTCCAGTCCAGCAAATACAGTATAATCCAACACGTACGCCTAGCTCATCATACAATCAAGGAACTAAGTAAAACAGTACAGTATATAGCAAGCAACACAAATACTAAATAAAATAAAAAGCACGATCAACGAACTGGATGGGTGAACACTGACAGAGAGCAGCAGCAGCAGCAGCCGGCAACGAATCCCTCGTATAGCATCCCAAATCACGCACGATCGACGAGTCGAATTGGAATGTGTGATCAGCTAGGCTGCTGCCTGGCGGAGGAAGAAGTCGTCGTCCTTCTCCAGCCTCTGCATGGGCTCCGGCTGCAGCGCGAGCTCGACGTCGATGCCGCCGTCGCCACCACGGCCGGGGTACAGGTACACCATGCCGTCGAACTTGTTGTTCCCGCCGCTGCGGACGCGCTCGGGCCGCCCGAACCCGAAGTCGACGTCGTAGACCTTGAACCTCGGCGAGCTGCCGACGGCGACGCAGTTGGGGCCAGCGTCGCTGTAGTGGAACAGCTTGGGCGCCGCCTCGTACTCCTCCAGCCTCCTGGTGACCGCGGCGGCGTCGTGCTCGCCGATGGCCTTCTGCAGCAGGCCCGCGGCCAGCTCGGGGGGACCGCCCAGGAGCATCCCGGCCGGCACGCCCGTGAACACCGCCTGGATGAGGTTGCCGAAGTAGGCCGGCGGCAGCGGCGGGTCGAGGCGGGCGCGGCAGTCGGCGAAGACGGCGAACGCGGTGATGTCGGCGGGGCCCAGGCCGCGGGCGCGGGAGACGGCGCGCCAGATGTGCGCGCCCAGGGCCTGGAACGTGGAGAACGGCTTGGCGCTGCCGCCAGCGGCCGGCGGGAGCGCCGCGTTGGCGGCGGCCTTGATGCGCGCCACGGTGCGCTCCGGGAAGGAGAAGACGCGCGCCACCAGCGGCTTCTTGGGCCCGTTCGGGTCCGTCTTCTCGTGGGCCTCCGCGGACGCCGGCAGGTCAAGGCGCACGCGGACGGACCGGGCCAGGGAGCGGTCGTGGATGGGCTGGAGAGACAGGGGGGCGCCGCGGCAGAGCTCGGCCCAGGACGACATGAAGTGCCACGTGGACGTGCCGTCTAGCACCGCGTGGTTGAAGGCGCACCCCACCGCCAGACCGTCCTTGAGCTTCGTGAACTGCATGCATGCAGGTGCATGCGTCACTGTGTCAGTTTTACTCCCGGGATTTTGTTTTCTCTCTCTCTCTCTCTCTTTTTTTTCTGTAGAAATAAATCCACTCCCACAGCAGTAATAAAATTCCAAACATTCTTGTACTATGCTACACTGCTACCGTCACCATCAATCAATTAACATATAATAAAATTATAAATCTACTAGTTATTCAATAGTATTTTTTCACAGCACAACGATGTTTTTTAGCAAACAGTAATTTCAGCTGGCGGTTCATGTTTACAGTAGTACAGCCCATGCTTGGCCAATGGTGTGCAGGCAGGTGCTGTTGGTACCCGGTACCAGCAATGGCTGCAATGCATTACTCCTACTTCCATGCATGTGCCCGAGTACATAGGGTAGGTAGCAGTACAATTGTCATTCAAGACTCATTTATTGTGGAAGATTAATGTGGATCGGCTCATTATATATATTTGTACCAGCAAGATGATAGTATATACATTGTCCAAAATCGTGAAAGTATGCATGTATACACAATTGGTGTCAAAGAGTAATACTCAGTACTTGCACAAGGAATTTGCCAGTGCGATTATAAGCTTTTAAATTTACATTTGGTGATAATTTGGAGACCTGCACATTTAGATTTTTTTTAATAAACATACTACGGTTGTTAAGTTCATCTTGTTTGCTGTTTTAACGTGACATCATGCATGAATTAATGAACAGATTTGTACGTTTCGATCACGAACAAAAGGCGTCACATTCACAGATATAATGTGACGCACGCACGGAATGACGCAAAATATATTCCGTATGAGAGATCTCGGAAATACGTATAATGGATGGCATGCACATGCACTCACCTGGACGGCGAGCAGCGGGCGGCGGAGGCCCTCGAGGTTCATGACGCCAGTGTAGGGCACGAGTTGCTGCATGACCTTCTCCGCCTCGTCGGTGCAGTCCCCACCGGCGAGGTCGTCGACGGCGACGCCCAGGGCCTCGGCCTCGAAGACCTCGGCGCCGTCGTCGCCCTCCACGGCGAGCGCGCCCGGGCCCGCGCCGCCGCCGCCGTCGTCGTCCTCCTCCCGCTGGACGACGATGCGGCCGGCGAGCGGGTAGAAGACGCGGAGCGCGTCGGCGAGCGCGGCCGTCATGCGCGCCACGGCGTCCGGGAACGGGAGGAAGTCCGGCGCGGCGGTGGTGCGGTACAGGAGCAGCTTCTGGTTGTAGTAGAAGGTGATGTAGGGCAGGTCGAAGGTGGCCAGCGTGCACCGGTTCTTGGCCGGCGCCACGGTGCGCGCTCCGGTCACGGTCACCGCCGCCGCCGCGTCGGCGGGGCTGGGGCTGCTGCCGTTCTCCTCCACGCCCATCTCTGCTGCTGCTGCTTGCTAGACTAGGCGCGCCAGTGGAGTGTGAGTGTGAGTGAGAAGCGAGGTGGAGGGAGGTGGGTCAGTGATATAGGGCAGGGGGAGGTGGGTGGGTGGGTCGGGCATTAATGGGGGGCTCTTAGCTAGCTTGCCGGTGACCGGCCGGAGAGAGAGGGGACGAAGCACAGCAGCACCGCCAGCGCCAGCGCATGGACAACGGCAGGACACGAGATCGGCGGCAGAGAGGGGGGGAAAAGGAGAAAATGACGACGGCAGAGGGAGGGAGGGAGGGAGGCGATGATGGAATTGAATTGGAGGTGGATGGTTCGGTTGGGAGGAGGAGGCGCACATTTATGGGATGCCGCGCGGCCTTCATGGCTACCAGACCACCACGCGATATCGACGGACGCAGCAGCAGCAGCTGGCTGGGCTTGCAGGGACAGACAGCTCGTCGGTCCTTGGTACTCTCCTCCGTGTACCCTAGCCCACATGCCACCTCATTAAGCGCCACACCCTATCAGGTATAGTAGTACTCTGGTAATAATTCGATTCTTTCTCCCAATTAAACACGGACCACCGGTGCGTAAGCTTTGTTTATATAGGAGTATAGAGCAAATTAGGTCTTGTTTAGTTTCCTCCAAAAGCTAAAGTCTTTTCAAGATTTTTCATCGCATCGAATCGTGCGATACATACATAGAGTATTAAATATAGATAAAAAGCATAATTCATTGCACAGTTTGATTTTAAATTATGAAACAAATCTTTTGAGCTAATTAGTTTATTATGGGAACAATAATTATCAAATAAAAACAAAAGTACTACAGTACCTAAAAAATTTTCACCTCAATTGGCCTTTGGACTTCGAAAATTTTGTGGACGTCACATCGAATGTTTCATAGGATGTCGGAAGGAGTATTCCGATACTAATAAAAAAAAATTATTACATCGAATCTTGTGGCACATGCATGGAACATTAAATATTTTACAAAATTTTTCAAAATCTTGTGGCACATGCATGGCCTTAGTTCCCAATATATTTTACAAAATTTTTCAGATTCTCCATCACATCGAATCTTGTGGCACATGCATGGAACATTAAATATAGATAAAAAAATAATTAATTACACAATTTATCTGTAATTTACGAGACGAATCTTTTAAGCCTAGTCAGTCTATGATCAGACAATATTTATCAAATACAAATGAAAATACTACTATTTCTATTTTGCAAAAGTTTTTAGAACTAAAGAAGACCTAAACAAGGCCTTACCAAAATATATGCATACAAACATACCCACAACCACAAGCATGACATGACACAACCTACAAAGTGGTATGTACTCCTATACTGCCAAGAAAAACTTGCAAAGCCATACAGGAAACGAACAGCAAACAACAATGGGCAAGCAAGCAAGCCCGGACACACAAGTGGAAAGCAAATCAGCAAATTGAACGCCCAAACAAGACGTCAGAAGGTCAGGTCGCATGCACACATGCATGGCACAAGCAACAAGATGAAACAGGTTCTTGACAATGCAAAGAGGATCACTGTGGCTAGCTAGGGATCGGAGCGGGCCGGCTTATATATAGACGATTGGTGGTATTTTAAAAATCTATATATACAAGGTAAAATAATTTGCTCATTTTTACAGCCTAAAATACTAGTTTAGTTTTTTTTTTGACATGCATGTAGGAGTACAATTGATTATAGCATCACATAATGCTAATTGTACATTCACTTAATGCAGTCCCGAACGGGTAATGGTCCAATCAAATTTAATTCAAACCGGGTACAGTACCGACATTAGAGAGCACAAATGATTAACAGTTTAGCATCTATGAACTTGGAGTCCTACTTAAACCCATCATATGATTATGATCAATAATAATCCTGTGGCTGTTTCGACATTTTTTTCATGTTGTCCGTACTACTAGTGGATCAATCACTCACACACATCAATATCATGTTTATAATCTTGTTATTCCTTATTAAAAAATGGCGAACTAGACCTATATTTCTAACAATTACAACAAGTATCAATTAACAACTTGATGTACAAGGTACTCGGTTTGGAACTATCTAAATGGAGATAAAAAAATATTGTTAATATTTTCTATAAATCTAGTCATTTTTTCGATAAGGAAAGCTTCATTAATTTCAAGATCGTTACATCGAGGTGATACAAAGACCTTGAAACATTTGCGGCCTCTGTATAGCAAAGATAAACATAGCCTTACAAAAGAACTTAAAACATAAAGACACACTAATAACACTTAATCCGAAGACTAGACTGCCACCTATGTGCTCGGGTAAAAAACTCCTTGGCCACTTGTGCCAATTGTTGAGATGCCGCTACTGTTGACGCCGTTTTTGGGCACGTGTCCAGGATGACAGGATAAGATGACAGTATGTGGTTTACAGGATGAATTGCCGATGAGGATGGTTGCCGATAAAGGAGAGGTTGGACGTGACTAAGTTTACAGGTGATGATGTGTCTGTGCCGATGACTATGATAAGGAGGTCTGCCGATGACCATGGCAAAAGAGTCTGCCGATGATACAGAGGGGGAGTCTGGAAGCTGCTGATCGGGTTGTGGAAGAGTTTCAATTTGTCACGAGGGATAGCTGAGTTATTTCCTTATTTGTTTAAGTCGTTTTGTATACGGATTCCGTGTGATTTGGAATTCGAATTCTGGTCGTGTTTAGTTATAGCTCTTTGAGCAGGGTATAAATATGGACCCTAGGGTTTTGTAAAGGGACATCTATCAATCAATCAAACACACGTTTTTACTCATATTCCAGCATCTACTTTTCGACGACTTCGTCATACTTTTTTCCTTTTATTACGAGTTCTTAGGAATTCGTCGACTTAAGCTCGGCGTGTTCTCAAGTTCCGCGTGAGTACCTCTTAGCCGTGACATCCGGGCGCATCGCTGTTGTCAGGACTAAAGTATTCGAGTTATCACCTTTGCCGATAGTAAGGTCAAATCGGCTGGCACGCCTTAACGTTTGAATTGGGTATTAGCCCTTTGTGTTTGCAGATCATTTTTGCATCAACACATCTTTTGGCACGCCCAGTGGGACTAGATTCAAGATCAAGATCAACATGTCCATCGCTGACTTCGATCAGGAGAACGTCATCCCCGTGACGGAGGCCAATCTCAAGGATGAGCAGAAGCAAGCTATTGCCCAAGCCATGGAAGAATTCAAGCTGCAATGCCTGAGGTCTTTCAGCATAAACAGGAGCGGCGAGGTGATCCAGAAAGATGCATTGCCGGCACCACGACAGGTTACCTTCGAAGCCAATCCTGGCAAGCTTCAAGATATGGTTGACAGTGCTATTAACCGAGCTTTGATCAATCAAGCTGGTGTACTGTCTAATACGGTTTTCAATGCCGTGGCAAGAACTTTCAAGGAAGGACAAATCCCACCAGATTATGTGGGCCCCTCTCATCATCAGCCAACGGCACCAGAGGTCACGGCTCCATCGGCTGCTTGACAACTGCAAGTGCACAATCTGTCGTCCCTCCAAGTATATCGGGAGCTACTGGTGCACTATCTGTGCCGATGACAACTAACCCGCAGACTTCAGGTGGGCAGAATAAGCTGACTACAGATATGTTAGCATCGGCAATGTCAGGGTTGACTCTTCCTCCTAACTGGTGGGGTTATGGTATGCCTCCAGAATTGACGTCAGGTACATCGCAGATAACCGACATGAGGGGCAAGACTCCTATGACATCGGCACTTCCCAATGCGCCGTTGAACCAGAGTCCCCGGTATACGGCAACTACTACTGCAAGGCCTCACACTGGGAATCCTCAAGATTCAATGTTCCAGATGCCTAATGCATCGGCAGATTCGATGCTGATGCAACAGAGGTCTATGGCCCAGTCGGGGTATGTCAATTCGATGATGGTACCCAATTACCAATCATCGGCAGCACCTATGCCGATGAATACCAATAATGGGTGGCTCGGACAGCAAGTCTTTCCACAATCGCCCCAGCAGAGTTATCAGGTTACAGGGTTCCAGCAAGGACAGGTCTATCCCGGGTTCCAAGGTCAGGGGATTCCCAACCAGCCGATGAATTTCGGACAGCAACTCGGGGGACAACAAATCGGTGGACAGCAGTTTGGTGGTCCGCAGATTGGAGGGCAGACGATCAACCCAATGTTCCGTGCAGATCATGCCCCGAACAGACACGTGGAGGTTCGCCATCAGATGCCGGACCCGCAGCCTCCTCATCGGCAAGATGCCGATGCATATTAGGCCGATAAAATTGCTGAAGTAATGAGGGAACAATTTGGGATAAAACCCAAAGTCAACACTTACTCTTATCGGACACCGTATCCTCCTGCATATGATTTGATCCCGCTTCCACATCGGTACAAGGTACCGGATTTTACCAAATTTTCCGGGCAGGACGACATGTCAACCATGGAGCATGTTAACAGGTTCATCATTCAATGCGGAGAAGCTGGTAACAGGGACGAATTGAGGGTTCGTCTATTTTCATCATCATTATCTGGATCGGCCTTTACTTGGTTCATATCATTACCTCCCAACTCAGTGATTACTTGGGCCGATCTGGAGAAGCAATTCCACAAATACTTCTTCTCCGGGGTTCATGAGAAGAAGATCACCGACTTGGTCAAGTTGAGACAGCGCAATGATGAATCAGTTGAAGGTTTCGTGCAGAGGATACGGGAAGTTAAGAATAAATGCTACAGTCTGGTTCTAGATGATCGGCAGCTAGCCGATTTGGCTTTCCAAGGTTTATTGCCACACATCAGAGATAAGTATGCTTCTCAGGAGTTTGAAAGCTTAAGTCATTTAGTGCAGAGGATTTCTGATCAAGACGTCAAGCCTTTCGAGCCCAAAAGAGCATGGAACAAGAAAGTATCATTTGTTGATGAAGCAACGAGCTCCGATTCTGATGAGGAACCAGTCATCGGCTTGGCAGAGTGGGTCAAAAACAAGAAGCCGATGTCTTGTCCTTTTGGGTAGAAAGAACCAGAGAAGTTCGCTTTCGACACCGCTAAGGCCGATAAGATATTTGATTTTCTACTCCAGGAAGGTCAGATCAAGCTGTCTCCTAATCACGTGATCCCATCGGCTGAGGAGTTGAAGAGGATGAGATATTGCAAGTGGCACAATGCAACTTCTCATGACACTAATGAATGCAAAGTTTTCAGACAGCAGCTGCAATCGGCAATAGAGTCTGGGAGGATTAAGTTTGACAGTTCCAAGACCCAGAAGCCGATGAAGATAGACCAACATCCTTTCCCGACAAACATGTTGGATGCCAAGGGGAAGGCCAAGGTCTTAACATCGGAAACAGCCGAGAAAAGTGCATCGGTAGATCCTCAGCATCAAGTTACTACTGCCGATGCAAAAAGTAAGGGCTTAGTCCAGGAAGGAACCAGTTCGGGTAGGCCCCCCCGGTCTGGTATCGTTATAACTCATAGAAGACCTCGAGAGAACTGGCAGCAACGGGAAGATCGGTATCGGCGCCAGCAAGAAGATTATCGACGGGAGGAAGAAAGACGCCGACAGGAGTGGAATCGGCATAGAGATCATTGGAACTGCCCGTTCTTCATCCATTGTTGGGAGGAAAATATTAAACTCCCTACTGTCAGAGACTGCCCTGAGTGCAATGGTTATGATCGGTACGATAGGACCAATCGACGTTATCATGATGACAATCGGCGATTTGATGGGCCGATCAGAGGAAGAGCATCGGTTCATGATCGGCTGGGGGGCAGGCTTAGCGTGCACGATAGGCTTGGTGATCGTGTCCAATATTTTCCCAGGAACCAGGAAGAGCTCAAGGAGATGGCTAATGCGCGAGTTCCCGATGAGTTTATATTTTGCAGGGATGCTAACACGTATCGTATGGAGTCAAGGGAGAACCAACGCCCGGCAGTAAGACAAAAGCCACTCCCTCCATGGTGTCCTGAAGGGTTGACCAAGACACAGAAAAGGAGATTGCAGCGTGAAAGGCAAGAGGAGCTAAACAAGGGTGAAAATTCTGGACAGTCTAGAGATCAGTAGCAATCAGATCCTAAGAAAGGAGGTCCATCGGCAGGGGTTAACATGGTCTTTATGTTACCGATGTAGTTTCTTGCACCATCCAGTGATGATGAGTTGGAATTTTTCGATCAGATAGCTCAGTTGGCTCTGGATCCGATGACGGCTATCTTTGAGAAACCTGCCGATGACGAGAGACAGCATCTCAAAGCTCTGTTCGTCAAAGGAAGGGTTGATGGGCAGCCAATGACCAAGATCCTAGTTGATGGTGGAGCTGCTATCAATATTATGCCATATGCAGTATATCGGAAGCTTGGGAAAGGGGATCAGGACTTGACCAAGACCGATATGATGCTCAAGGATTTTGAAGGAAATGTGTCTCCAGTCAAAGGGGCAATATGTGTGGAGTTGACCATCGGCAGCAAAACCTTGCCAACAACTTTCTTCGTAATCAGTGGAAAGGGTGCTTATAACTTATTGTTGGGAAGAGATTGGATTCATGCCAATTGTTGCATCCCGTCTACAATGCACCAATGCCTAGTTCAGTGGGTAGGCGACAAAATTGAGATTGTCCCGGGAGATTCTTCTTATGTTATTGCATCAGCAGAGGCGGATACCTATGAGAGGACTAGGTGCATTTCAGGGGAAGTTTGGGAGAAGGATTTTCTCAAAGTTGCCGATTACGAGATTCCACCGATCCAAGCAGTCGGTTCCGACGATGGTTTTTAATGGATAGGTTCGCCGATGATGGAAAATTAGGCCAGGGATTCACATCGGCCGATGATTTGGTAGAAGTAGATATAGGTAGTGGTGATAAGCCTAGGCCTACATTTATTAGTGCTAAGTTAAATCCTGAGTGTAAGCAGCAATTAACCAATTTGTTAAAGGAATATAAAGATTGCTTTGCTTGGGATTATACCGAGATGCCTGGTTTAGACCGATCAATTGTTGAACATCGGTTACCCATCAAGTCTGGATTTCGGCCACATCAGCAGCCAGCTCGCCGATGTAATCCTAATATTCTACCTAATATTAAGGCCGAAATCACTAAGCTTATTGAAGCTAAGTTTATTCGGCAGTGTCGGTATGCCGAATGGATTTCCAATGTCGTTCCGGTTTACAAGAAAAACGGGAAGCTTCGGGTGTGCATTGATTTCAGGAATCTCAATAAAGCTACGCCGATGGATGGATACCCAATGCCTGTTGCCGATCTGTTGGTTGACGCCGCGGCTGGTCATCGGATCATCAGCTTTATGGACGGCAATGCAGGATACAATCAAATATTCATGGCGGAGGAAGATATTCCAAAAACCGCGTTTAGGTGTCCTGGTCATGTTGGGTTATTTGAATGGATAGTCATGACCTTTGGGTTGAAGAATGCTGGTGCTACTTATCAAAGAGCCATGAATTTTATATTTCATGAGTTCATCGGCAAGCTGGTGGAGATCTATATTGATGATGTGGTGGTTAAGTCTGGGGATTTCACAAAGCATCTTGCCGACTTACAAAAGGTGTTAGAGTGCACAAGGAAGCATGGGTTGAAAATGAATCCCAATAAGTGTGCATTTGGTGTATCGGCAGGGCAGTTTCTTGGTTTCATGGTACATCAAAGGGGGATTGAAATTAGTTGAAGATCTATTGATGCCATCAATAAAATAGTGGCCCCTACCAACAAGACTGAGCTCCAGTCCTTGATCGGCAAGGTAAATTTTATCAGGAGATTTATATCCAATCTGTCTGGTAAGATTCGTGCTTTCAGTCCTCTCCTTAAGTTGAAAGCCGATCAAGAGTTTTTTTGGGGAAAAGAGCAGCAGTTGGCTTTGGATGAAATCAAGAAATATCTAGCGAATCCTCCAGTTCTAGTTCCACCTCAGCAGGGAAAGCCCTTCAGATTGTATTTGTCTACCGATGGGACGGTTATCGGTTCGGCTTTGATTCAAGAATTTGAAGGGAAAGAGCGTGTAATTTATTACTTAAGCAGGAGATTAATTGATGCTGAGACTAGGTATTCGGCCATTGAGAAGTTATGCTTATGCTTATATTTTTCGTGTATTAAGTTGAGGCACTATTTATTATCGGCCGAATGCACTGTTGTTTGCAAAGATGATGTGGTCCGATACATGCTATCTATGCTGATTATGAGTGGCAGGATCGGTAAATGGATTTTAGCACTGTCGGAATTCGATCTGCGTTACAAATCGGCTAAGGCAGTTAAAGGACAGATTATGGCCGATTTTGTGACTCAGCATTGCGGTGTAGTGGAGGCCTTGGAAATTGTGCCCTGGACACTTTTCTTTGATGGATCTACATGTGACCGGGGGGCAGGAATCGGTATTGTATTGGTTTCCCCTAAGGGGAGGAAGTATGAATTTTCCTTGCCGATTGCTGCTACATCGACAAATAATCAGGCGGAGTATCAGGCTCTGATCAAGGGATTAGAGTTGTTAAGAGAAGTTCGTGCTGATGCTGTTGAAATTTTTGGGGATTCTATGTTGGTTATAAATCAATTGGCCGGGAGCTATGAATGCCGAAGTGAAGTTCTCATAACTCATTTCGAGAAAAGCATGCGACTGTTGAAAGAATTCAAAGATTTCCGATTAGAGCATATCCCTCGATTGCATAATGAAGAGGCCAATCGGTTAGCTCAACATGCCTCGGGATATCAGCCTATGATTAATGCAATATCGGCAATCGGTGCCGATGATTGGAGGAAGGAAATTATTGATTATCTAAAGGATCCATCCAAGAAAGTTGAAAGACGAGTTCGATTTCAAGCAACCAAATATGTGCTCCTCGAAGATGAATTGTATTATCGAACTATTGATGGAATTCTTCTCCGATGTTTGGGTAATGATGAAGCTAGGAGTTTGATGGGAGAGATCCATGAAGGGGTATGTGGAGCACATCAGTCGGCTTTCAAGATGAAATGGATGATTAGAAGGAATGGATATTTTTGGCCGACTATACTTGAGGATTGCTTTAAGTATTTCAAGGGATGTCAAGGTTGTCAAAAGTTTGGTAACATTCAAAGAGCGCCCGCATCGGCTATGAATCCTATTATCAAGCCTTGGCCGTTTCGGGGGATGGGCTATCGATCTGATCGGCCAGATTTATCCACCATCTAGTAAGGGGCATAAGTTTATTTTGGTTGCCACTGATTATTTCACTAAATGGGTTGAAGCTATTCCTTTGAAGAAGGTCACCTCGGCCAATATGATTGATTTTGTGAAGGAACACATTATTTACCGATTTGGGATTCCTCAGACAATTACTACCGATCAGGGCACTATGTTCACATCGGAGGAGTTTGATGAATTCGCAATCGGTATGGGGATTAAAGTGTTGAATTCTTCTCCTTATTATGCTCAAGCCAATGGGCAGGCCAAAGCGTCTAACAAAGGGATTATCAAGCTTATTAAACGAAAGATTGAAGAAAATCCTAAGCGGTGGCATACATTGTTAAATGAAGCACTGTGGTCTTATCGGATGGCTTGTCATGGATCAACCAAGGTGTCACCCTATCAATTGGTGTATGGACATGATGCAGTGTTGCCTTGGGAGATTAAGGCCAGATCCAGGCGATTATCTTTTCAAGATCGGTTAACCACCGATGATTATGCTACTTTGATGACCGATGAGTTGGATGATCTAGCAGGGCATCGGTTAAAAGCTTTAATGAGTATAGAAGAAAATAAGAAGAGAGTTGCTAGATGGTATGATAAGAAAGTAAAGGCTAAGGAGTTTGCCGATGGGGATTTGGTATGGAAATTAATTTTGCCAGTCGGGACTAAAAGTGCGAAGTTTGGAAAGTGGTCTCCTAATTGGGAAGGTCCTTATCGGATAAGTCGATCGGTTCCTGGTAATGCCTATATTCTAGAAACTCTCGAAGGAGTTGAATTTCCTAGGGCATTAAATGGCAAATATTTAAAGAAGTACTACCCCAGCATATGGGTCGATGCATAAAAGTTTAAATGCCGATAACACTCCTATCGGCTGGATTCAAATGTTTGGGGGCTTAGTGTTTCAAAAGATGCCGATAACAGTCCTATCGGCTAGACTAAAAGCTGAAGAAGCAGGAAAGCACAGATATAATGCCGATGAAAACTTTATGTGTTAAGCAGCGCCTGGATTGCCGATATAGCACGTAGCCGGATTTGGTTGGCTGCTTCTATCTCCTTAATGTCATCATCGGCAGAACCCTCTATCGGCTTCAGTTTCTTCTTCAGTTGAAGTGCCTTGCGACCATGAACGTTTCGCTCGTGCTCAAGAAGCTTGATGGTCTCTGGCAGTTGGCTCTCTTCCTGTTGAGCTTGGGATAAAGCGTCCTCCACTTGCTTGAGTTCTGCCAACAAGGATTCTCTTCTTGCCGATAGATCGGATATTTTCTGCTTCAGTGCGTCTCCTGAAGATCTCAGGATGCCGATGTTCTTGTGCTTCTCATCGGTCAAGAGCTTCTCTTTCCTCATTTCGTCGGAGAGTTGAGTCTGAGCGGCTCTATCGGCAATACGCCGAGAAGCTCTCTGGTACTGCAGCTGGCGACTCTCCAAATGAGCAGCTTGGAAAAGGGTTTCTTCGACATCGGCTGGGATTTGGCCTCTGAGAGTTCTAAACAGGGTCTTGGTAGGGTCGGAGTCGTCAACCAACTGCGCTGTGTCCTGGTGAAGGAGAGCTGACAATTCCTCCAGTCTGGCCCTGATCTCTGCCGATCTAATGCCAACTGTCTGAGAAGAGCTTGCCTCTTCGCCTTCTTCTTCAGAGAGATCGATGGCGAAGGAGAACAGGCTGTCGGGAGAATCTTGTTCCTGGGAGGGAGAGCAAAGTTAGTTCATACTCAGGAGAATCGGCAAATAATGCTGGTAAAGGTTGGGTGGCTTACTTGTTTTAAGGCTATTTCCTGCCTTTGTCTGAAAGATGCCGATGGAGATGCAGGTTGATCGGCTAAGGTTGCCGATGAGACGATATCAACTGAGAGAAGACAGGAAGGGTTATGGGACTAAATGAGAATAAGTTTATCGGCGGAAGTATTGCTGAAATATGTTACCTAGAGGAGGAACAACAGTTGTCTGAATCGGGGGAACCGCCGATGATATAATTGGACCTGCCGGGCCAGTTGTTTGTTCACCCACGACAGCTGATGTACCTTCTGTTTGAGGTTCTTCCTGCTGGGGTTCTTCCATCCGTGGTGCTTCCTGCATTTGTTGGGGAGATGGTGCTTGCTGTGTCTGGACTCCTGGAGAAGAAGGAGAGGACTCCACCGGAATTGGAGACACCGGAGGAGGAGGGGGACTTGCCACTTTCTGGCGCTTTGTTCCAGCCTTAGCACCTTTGGTGCCCTTTCTCTTTGGCTGGCTAGACTGGGGGGCATCGGCACTTTGGAGCCTGGCTTTTGCCGATGCACCGGTTTGCTGCAACAACGAAAAGGGGTTTATAAGCGCAGATGTAGCCGATATAAAGATGGTCAGTGTAAAAGAAAAAGATTTGACAAATTGCCTTGAAAGCCTGCGCCAGAGTGGAAGCAGCTACCGTAGGTAATGTCTGAGCTCTCTTGGTGGTGACCTTCCTGAGGCGCACACCCCGATGCACGACGGAAGCCAGAGTGGGAGCATTGTGGCCGATTGAGGAGATCGGGCCTGATGGAAACAAGTCAATCGGCTTGCCACTCCTGCTAACCGATGGGGGGATGTTGTCAACCTGCAAAAAGAATACAAGGGTAAGCTACCGATGGAAATAGTATTGAAAAATGAAACATCGGTTTAAAATACTTACAGTGTCATCGGGGACTTCGTATTCGGGGTCGATCATGCCGCGGTATGAGAGGGCCGATCTGCGGAATAGGTGCTCTTTCCATTCTGCCCACCATAGCTGTATGCCTGAGTAATAAAGGCAGCTGGAACCCATTGTGACAGATCTACATCTGTATCGGCATTTGGTGGTAGTTGGGCTACTCGAATCCATTCAAGAAAGTTGGTGATGGGTTCTCTGGGTTTTATCACATCGGCATAGGGAAGTGCAATCGGCAACTGGCCGAAAGCTAGCTGACGGGCTAAGGCCGATGGATTGTAAAATTCATAGGTTTGGGGAGAGGTTTTTGTGCTACCAAAGAAATTCACTGGTATGGCTCTGGGAGTCACAATTGCCATCATCACCTCATTATCCCTGTCAAGAGCTTCATCAAATGGATTGAAGGTTAGAGGGAGCATGCTGTCTGGGTCATCATAAGCCAACCATGGTCGTTCATCTCTGGCCAATCCCTCATACAGAGTCTGGAAGAATCGGCCGATTTGATCCGGATTACTCCCTGAACCAGGTAGAACTGTGGCAGCTTCGCCAAAGTTCAGGGGGGCACGTGTTGCCGATTCCTCTTCGCCCAACACATGATTTTCGACTATATCTCTTGGGAAATGCTGTGTGAACAAGTTGAAGTCAAAGCGCTTATGCAAGTGCAGATTCAGCCACATGTTAATAAACCACCAGGGACCTCCCAAGTTGCCGATAGACTGACCAAGCAGGAGTTTCTGGGCTACCTGATGGAGAAGATGGTAAGCAGCGCCAAGCAAGTATCGGCCGAGAGGAAATTGGCCACCGTTAGCCAGTCTCTCTGCTGCCGATAGATAGACAGAAGTCGGTCCTGCCGATCGACCACAGAATATGAACTTGTCCAGCCATATGTTCAGAAAGGTGGTTTGTTCCTTTATGGAGACAGGCCCCTTCCCACGGTACTTCTGAATGTACCCCGACCAACCGCCGATAGCGTGAGTCTCCACTTTGGCACTAGGAGCGGTATCAAAGAAGTGGGTGCTATCGGCAGAAGAGACGTCTAGACCAGTGAGCATAGCTACATCGGCAAGAGTGGGAGAAACAGGGCCGTGGCCAAAGACGAAGGCATTAAGGGTATCCAACCAAAAATAAGACGCAGCTATCAACAGCGACTCGTTCTTGTGCATATCGGCAATAGATAGCCTGATGCATTGGGCTAGCTTCCTTTCACCCCACTGGACTTCATTCGAATTGCTGACTCTCAAGAAACAGTCTTTCCACCCTACGGTAGGGCTGGGCCAAGAGCGAAAGGTGTCTTTCCACAGATCTAAAGAAAAATTTTCGGTTCTAAAGGGAATCCTGTTGGTTTCTGCATTGATAAGGTCAGTTGGATCTGGATCCCCTAGAGGGCCGAGACATTGGAGGTGTGGTTGATCGGTGGGGATGACAATTTTGTTGGACAATTCCTAGTGTTTTGGGGAATAAAAAAAATATACAAAGAAAAAGGAAAAGGAAGATATTTAGTAAGATGAATCGCGGATGAACAGGAATGCGAGAAGAATACAGGAGATAAGATGGAGATCTGACCTCAGGGACGACGAAGCCAATGGCCATCTTGTCGTGAAGAGAACGTTTAAGGGCACCGGAGTTGATGAAGAGGAGTGCTTGTCGGAGGTCTTGAAGGTTGTGAATGGCGCCGCCGCTGGAAGTAGGGATGGTGAAATGATGTGATGGAGAAGGAGTACCCGAGAAGGGACTATTTATAGGATAAAACGGGCAAGGGCAAATCTGACTTATCTCTTTGCCGCATCCAAGAAACCTGAGGGTGCTCAGGTAGATATGGTAACTGTTCGCACGGTAATCAAGGGATTGTGCAGGTGATTTGACGGGGAACAGTCATTACCTGGAGATATTTTACTGTGCGGGATCTTCTGGTCGGTCCATCGGCAGCATACTGTAACGGTCATATTGCCGATGGGTGGATAAAGTAAAGGTAGCCATTTGTACGAACGTCCTGATTAGTCCATCGGTAGATCTTCGTAACGGTAATATTGCCGATGTGCGGATGAGAAGGAAGTGCCCGTTCAGGAAGTTGAGGATTTCGAGGAATCTGCAGGAGAATATGATCGGAGTTGTTCGGATTGAGGTTGTCGGTTACCAGATTAGAAGCATTGATTGCGGGAAAAGGCATCATTACTGCAGAAAATTTCGGAGCATTAATATTTCATACTCCGAAATTGGGGGGCATGTGTTGACACCGTTTTTGGGCACGTGTCCAGGATGACAGGATAAGATGACAGTATGTGGTTTACAGGATGAATTGCCGATGAGGATGGTTGCCGATAAAGGAGAGGTTGGACGTGACTAAGTTTACAGGTGATGATGTGTCTGTGCCGATGACTATGATAAGGAGGTCTGCCGATGACCATGGCAAAAGAGTCTGCCGATGATACAGAGGGGGAGTCTGGAAGCTGCTGATCGGGTTGTGGAAGAGTTTCAATTTGTCACGAGGGATAGCTGAGTTATTTCCTTATTTGTTTAAGTCGTTTTGTATACGGATTCCGTGTGATTTGGAATTCGAATTCTGGTCGTGTTTAGTTATAGCTCTTTGAGCAGGGTATAAATATGGACCCTAGGGTTTTGTAAAGGGACATCTATCAATCAATCAAACACACGTTTTTACTCATATTCCAGCATCTACTTTTCGACGACTTCGTCATACTTTTTCCCTTTTATTACGAGTTCTTAGGAATTCGTCGACTTAAGCTCGGCGTGTTCTCAAGTTCCGCGTGAGTACCTCTTAGCCGTGACATCCGGGCGCATCGCTGTTGTCAGGACTAAAGTATTCGAGTTATCACCTTTGCCGATAGTAAGGTCAAATCGGCTGGCACGCCTTAACGTTTGAATTGGGTATTAGCCCTTTGTGTTTGCAGATCATTTTTGCATCAACACATCTTTTGGCACGCCCAGTGGGACTAGATTCAAGATCAAGATCAACATGTCGATCGCTGACTTCGATCAGGAGAACGTCATCCCCGTGACGGAGGCCAATCTCAAGGATGAGCAGAAGCAAGCTATTGCCCAAGCCATGGAAGAATTCAAGCTGCAATGCCTGAGGTCTTTCAGCATAAACAGGAGCGGCGAGGTGATCCAGAAAGATGCATTGCCGGCACCACGGCAGGTTACCTTCGAAGCCAATCCTGGCAAGCTTCAAGATATGGTTGACAGTGCTATTAACCGAGCTTTGATCAATCAAGCTGGTGTACTGTCTAATACGGTTTTCAATGCCGTGGCAAGAACTTTCAAGGAAGGACAAACCCACCAGATTATGTCGATGCATATTGGGCCGATAAAATTGCTGAAGTAATGAGGGAACAATTTGGGATAAAACCCAAAGTCAACACTTACTCTTATCGGACACCGTATCCTCCTGCATATGATTTGATCCCGCTTCCACATCGGTACAAGGTACCGGATTTTACCAAATTTTCCGGGCAGGACGACACGTCAACCATGGAGCATGTTAACAGGTTCATCATTCAATGCGGAGAAGCTGGTAACAGGGACGAATTGAGGGTTCGTCTATTTTCATCATCATTATCTGGATCGGCCTTTACTTGGTTCATATCATTACCTCCCAACTCAGTGATTACTTGGGCCGATCTGGAGAAGCAGTTCCACAAATACTTCTTCTCCGGGGTTCATGAGAAGAAGATCACCGACTTGGTCAAGTTGAGACAGCGCAATGATGAATCAGTTGAAGGTTTCGTGCAGAGGATACGGGAAGTTAAGAATAAATGCTACAGTCTGGTTCTAGATGATCGGCAGCTAGCCAATTTGGCTTTCCAAGGTTTATTGCCACACATCAGGGATAAGTATGCTTCTCAGGAGTTTGAAAGCTTAAGTCATTTAGTGCAGAGGATTTCTGATCAAGACGTCAAGCCTTTCGAGCCCAAAAGAGCATGGAACAAGAAAGTATCATTTGTTGATGAAGCAACGAGCTCCGATTCTGATGAGGAACCAGTCATCGGCTTGGCAGAGTGGGTCAAAAACAAGAAGCCGATGTCTTGTCCTTTTGGGCAGAAAGAACCAGAGAAGTTCGCTTTCGACACCGCTAAGGCCGATAAGATATTTGATTTTCTACTCCAGGAAGGTCAGATCAAGCTGTCTCCTAATCACGTGATCCCATCGGCTGAGGAGTTGAAGAGGATGAGATATTGCAAGTGGCACAATGCAACTTCTCATGACACTAATGAATGCAAAGTTTTCAGACAGCAGCTGCAATCGGCAATACAGTCTGGGAGGATTAAGTTTGACAGTTCCAAGACCCAGAAGCCGATGAAGATAGACCAACATCCTTTCCCGACAAACATGTTGGATGCCAAGGGGAAGGCCAAGGTCTTAACATCGGAAACAGCCGAGAAAAGTGCATCGGTAGATCCTCAGCATCAAGTTACTACTGCCGATGCAAAAAGTAAGGGCTTAGTCCAGGAAGGAACCAGTTCGGGTAGGCCCCCCCGGTCTGGTATCGTTATAACTCATAGAAGACCTCGAGAGAACTGGCAGCAACGGGAAGATCGGTATCGGCGCCAGCAAGAAGATTATCGACGGGAGGAAGAAAGACGCCGACAGGAGTGGAATCGGCATAGAGATCATTGGAACTGCCCGTTCTTCATCCATTGTTGGGAGGAAAATATTAAACTCCCTACTGTCAGAGACTGCCCTGAGTGCAATGGTTATGATCGGTACGACAGGACCAATCGACGTTATCATGATGACAATCGGCGATTTGATGGGCCGATCAGAGGAAGAGCATCGGTTCATGATCGGCTGGGGGGCAGGCTTAGCGTGCACGATAGGCTTGGTGATCGTGTCCAATATTTTCCCAGGAACCAGGAAGAGCTCGAGGAGATGGCTAATGCGCGAGTTCCCGATGAGTTTATATTTTGCAGGGATGCTAACACGTATCGTATGGAGTCAAGGGAGAACCAACGCCCGGCAGTAAGACAAAAGCCACTCCCTCCATGGTGTCCTGAAGGGTTGACCAAGACACAGAAAAGGAGATTGCAGCGTGAAAGGCAAGAGGAGCTAAACAAGGGTGAAAATTCTGGACAGTCTAGAGATCAGCAGCAATCAGATCCTAAGAAAGGAGGTCCATCGGCAGGGGTTAACATGGTCTTTATGTTACCGATGGAGTTTCTTGCACCATCCAGTGATGATGAGTTGGAATTTTTCGATCAGATAGCTCAGCTGGCTCTGGATCCGATGACGGCTATCTTTGAGAAACCTGCCGATGACGAGAGACAGCATCTCAAAGCTCTGTTCGTCAAAGGAAGGGTTGATGGGCAGCCAATGACCAAGATCCTAGTTGATGGTGGAGCTGCTATCAATATTATGCCATATGCAGTATATCGGAAGCTTGGGAAAGGGGATCAGGACTTGACCAAGACCGATATGATGCTCAAGGATTTTGAAGGAAACGTGTCTCCAGTCAAAGGGGCAATATGTGTGGAGTTGACCATCGGCAGCAAAACCTTGCCGACAACTTTCTTCGTAATCAGTGGAAAGGGTGCTTATAACTTATTGTTGGGAAGAGATTGGATTCATGCCAATTGTTGCATCCCGTCTACAATGCACCAATGCCTAGTTCAGTGGGTAGGCGACAAAATTGAGATTGTCCCGGAAGATTCTTCTTATGTTATTGCATCAGCAGAGGCGGATACCTATGAGAGGACTAGGTGCATTTCAAGGGAAGTTTGGGAGAAGGATTTTCTCAAAGTTGCCGATTACGAGATTCCACCGATCCAAGCAGTCGGTTCCGACGATGGTTTTTAATGGATAGGTTCGCCGATGATGGAAAATTAGGCCAGAGATTCACATCGGCCGATGATTTGGTAGAAGTAGATATAGGTAGTGGTGATATCGCCCTGAGGAGGAGTGCAGCGGCTATCACATTATGGCTGGCCATGCTGAAGACTGGGGCGTCACCCCCTTGGTCCTCGACAATACGGCGGTTGACGTCACGGGCGCGGCGTCTAGCCTCACCCCCGTCTCCGCGGCCGGATGGGTCTCGGACCAGGGCTTCGTGGAGTTGGCGGAGGCGTGCGCGTTCTTCTTCGAGCCTAGCCTCCAGCTCATCGAGCTGTTCGAGGTCAGGACGGTGGTGGTGGGAGCTGAGTCCCAGTCCACTCTGCCACAAAATCCGCCAGGACATGGGACTTTATGGCTTTCCGAGGCTCATAGGTGATCCCATCGCCCTGTATGATAAATTTTTGGTATATAATATTCCCTGTGCCAAGTAACACGGGCTGCCTGTAGGGAGTGACCCGTGCAATATTTTTTATGTATGGCCCTAATATTTGGAGCCATATAACGAATAAGCATATGCTATGATTTATTGAAAATTATATGGTGCTAATTAAGTTCGTGCGTTCAATAATCTCCGGATCGATCCATGGAGTAGAAGTTAGTCATGAATAATTATTGGTCCAAAAATAACTATGTGGATATTCTCTATATCCATGTTTATACGCAAGAGGTTCCTACTATATCATGCATAAAGGTGATGAAGAATACGTATACTTTACAAGCTAGTTGAATTAATTTAATCAGGTCTACAACGTACTAAACGTGTATCAAGGCTCCATGCATGCATGCACGACTAATATATATATAGTTGGCTTCTTAACTAGCGGGCTTTCTAAACAATATATGCATATACACACATATGGGTCCTCCATGTCATGACGTATAAGAACCTTGAGGAAATATGTATTGTCATATTAAACTATCACAGGCACATGTTTATGTAGTTGTTAATTATGAAGGAGCTTATGATATGTGGGCCACGCATCTTCAATTTATTTTGATAATATATAATAATTTGTGAGCAATAGTCCAGATCGCGTACGTGTAGATGCACGTATGTTAATATGCCTGGTCACGATAAGCCGGCACTCACGACCGGTTGGTTAGAGATGCATGGATTCCGTACGTGTATATACGTGTATATGATAGCTAATCGGTGTGGATACGATTCGGTCGTTGCCGGTTGGTTAGAATCTATCTAATCCAAACAAACACGATTACTTGGCCAGGAGGCCAACGCCTCCTACAGGCCCCCTATATAAATCAGCCGCAGCCAACAGGGAGGGCCCGGACCCTTTGGACGCATACACGCTGCCAAGCCTTGCTCTCGGTTGCAGACATCACGCACAGGCATAGCACATACATCAATTCCACGCCCTTGCTCCACCCAAGCCGTCGCTGCACGCCGCTGCGTATTCGTTGCTCTATCCCAGCCGTCGCTGCACGCATATACGCCACTGCGTATTCGCCGGATACGCTTGGAGGTTATCTTCGTCGAGTTCGAGCTCTGATCATGTCGTCCACGCCGGTTGTCACGTTTCTGGGTGAGCAATCAATCTAGATGTGATGATAGATTCACATGACTATTATATTATGCCAAAAGTTATTTGGTATTGATCTACTATCGTGAGAAGGCCAGCAACTTGATGACATCAGAACCCTCGCCGCGCGAGGCCGTTTGTCAAGTTGTTGATGATGAAACCAAGCAATAAAAAGGGACGCGCGAGACAGAAATTTCAGCTCGTCACGACGGCGGTGGAGGAGTCGTTTTGGCTTACTCTGTTATTACGACGGCGGCGGAGGGGTCGTTTTGGCCTGCTCTATTATTTCTATGGCGGTGGCGGAAAGTGTACGGCGAAAGTCGTTTGTTATTTTGATCTACTATCGTGAGAAGGCCGGCAGCTTGGCGATGTTAGAACCCTCGCCGCGCGAGGTCGTCTATCAAGTTGTTGATGACAAAGTTAAGCTACATATATATAAAAAGAGATAAGACGCATGAGATGGTAACGCCCCGCTCGTTGGCAGCGCGCGAGATGGAAATTTTCACTCGTCATGATGATAAAAAAGAGGACACATGAGATGGAAACACCCGCTCGTCGTGTTGATAAAAGGCAACACGCACGAGACGGTAACGCCGCACGTTCGAGTTGCTGTGTCGAGAAGGTGGCACATCTTCGTATGGACGCATATACGCCGTCGAGCCTCTGCTCTCCGTTCCAAGCATCCACACATAAAAAACTTCCTTGCTCACGCTAACGTCCTGTTCTTGCGAGTCTTCGTTGAAGCAACACCGACGAGGAGCTCCAGCTCTTGCAAGTTTGCGTTGAAGTAACACTGGCAACGAGCAAACAATTTGCTGTTTACTGCAGCTACATCATATTTACATGATGTCGTTCCTCACGTTCCATGGTTGGCATATAATCCGATGCGCTAACAAAGTTCAGATGAACAAGAACAATTGCTCATAAGTTGTATCTACTCTGAGCTATTTTTTTTTCTTTTCTAGCTCTATTATTCCTACAGCGGTGGAGAGGTCATTTTGGCCTACTCCCTATTATTCTTACAACGACGAAGATTGCCTAATTGCGGGTCGAGATTTAATAATCGACGAGGCGCTTGCCTGGTCTTATTCCTACATATAAAAGTCGTTGCGCCCAAATATGGTGTAACGCTCGAATTAGCGCAAGTAACACCGGGAGGCTGTCGATTTGATCTCGTGATGAGAAAGCATCGTTCAAGCAATACTTTGCCGCTAATTGATTTTTTGGCGGATTTCTACTATTTGCGTCTAGTACCGACAAGGCTAGACGGAACTCTGGCCAAGTGCCGACGAGGCGAGGTCACTAGTCCATCTACACGTTCCAATTGACGGGATCGGACAACATCGTTGCTGGGCACCGACGAGGCAAAGGCAACTCACATATGTCCGTGTTAGTGAAGGCCGGCGTACATGACTGGGCACCGACGAGGCGAAAGTCACCCCCTTTATTAACATATTCTGTTTATTACTCTGACGTGGCGATGGCAATGTCGTGACCGAGTTTCGGCGACATAAAGCCACCCATAATTATTATGCCGTATATCGCATATGGCTATGACGGCGACCAAGATAGTTGACGACCATGAAGTGCAGCTTAATCGGAGGTTTTCTGCAAGCTCATCTTGCGGATGTAATTAACCGGACGCGCCCAACAGGCCCCGGGAATCGGCGAACTACGCAATTTTCTCTACAAGTCAGACCTCTCCTCAAGCATGACGCTGAAGACGGAAGAAGACAATTTTTTTCGTTGATCATGTATTTTGTATATTCAAGAAAGAATTAATGAAATATGTGGTTCTCGTATATGTGTGCATGTGTCTCCCTTGCATTACATTATTTTTCTATGTCTTCGCCCGGTTTTCGACCGAACAAAATGGCACGCCCAGTGGGACTCTATTCTCCTCCCATCTTCGCTGCGCTTCAATGGTCGTCAAAAAAAAGGATTGCCCGTTCGTGGTTGTTGTATATGATCGGACGATGCTTGCTCTGAAGATATGTCTCGTGGCTGCTATGTGAGGAAAAGATAGTAACAAAAGAGAGACACACGTGCCTCCTGGTCGGAACAAAATATATGTCTGATGTGTTTATGCGCTACAGACTTATGTACACATATACACAAAAGGGCCGATTGGTGCCTAGTTTACTTCGTGCTAGCTTTAGAAAAAAAAAGAGATGTTCCATGATCCACGTTATCTAGAAATCATGAAGCAAGGAGAAATTGAGCATGGCTTGCTGGTCCAAACAGCCAAAGCCGTTTTAAAAAAAAAAACTAGAGGAGAAGCACGCCGTGTTTATATATACATGTGAAGCTTTAAAAAAATATATATTCCTCCGTACAAGTTTTATTACACGGTGTACTAATTGAAGGATTCCCTCTCGCAGGTGAGTCCTTCCCTGCCATCACCATCGAAGAAGCGATGAAGTTCTCTCCTGCTCCGTGTCTGATTCATTTCGGCACTCACGCGCCCGTGGCGGTCTTCACCCACGGAGAGAAGAAGTACTACCATCTCACACAAGATTTTGCACCAGTTCAAGCTGGAGAATCGAAGAAAGCACGCGAGCATGCGGCTGCTAAAGCCAAAAAGGCAAGACAAACTGCCGTTGCCGACGCTCGTGAACTGCTAGGGAAGCCCGAAGCGCTCTCTAATGCACGGGGGCCGAGTTGTCCAATCTCAGAGGCCAAAGTCCTCGAGGCACTTAATGACGCCTCTTATTCCTTGTCCTGGTCAATGTGCAATGCGCGCTCTAGGAACAAGAAGAATACTCTCCGCAACTATCGAAGGAAGCGGAGCCACGTCAAGAAGCTTCATGCCGAATTAAGCGCACGCGTTGTAAGGGGCACAACGCCTAAGCAAGTGCAACAAGTCCCTGAGTTCCTCGACGTTGTGGGAGAGCCTTATGTGCTATCTGTAAAGGCCAATAGGCCAACTGAATTAAAGAAGCTTGTCAGGCAAGCTATTATGAATGAATTTTGGACACGTACATTAAAACGTGTAGCCAAATTTCCTGAGTGCGAAATTGCAGCTCGCACTAAAAATATTCTTCTACGCCCGCCTATGATGGTTGCATCATACCATACCACGGCTGATGCCAGCCCCGAAAAAAATAAATTTGCTGCACTATCAAATGAAGTACCGGCGCCTTATGCAAACGCACCACCAACCGATCAGCTCCAGCAGCAATTTCAGCAGCTGCAAGCTCAGATGAAGGAGTTGGAAAGGCAGCTCCAGGGTCGCCAGCCAAGTGCATATGCAGGGGGTAATCGGAGGCCTATCTCTCCTGTTCGTAACTCTCAAGAATCGAGGCCATTCACGCGAACTGGTGGCAGGTCTAAGTACCAAGGCCCTGGTCGTTATGGTCACGCTCCGGAGTCTTCTCAACAAGCTGGTGGCAGGTACTATGTCGCTAGCCATCGCCCCCAAGATGAGCGGAAGACGCTAGCACCACGGAGGGATCTCCCTCCACGCCCGTTTCATCATTCAAGACAGGCTCCATTGCCTCCTCGCAGGAATTCGTGGGCACGCCAAGAATGGCAACCAAGAGATTTCAGAAGGGACCAATATCATGCGAAAGAGCAACAACATGAACATGTTGCGAGCGCACCACCCACACGATCAAGGCAAGTGCCGCAGGATGAGCCGCGCTTGAAGGTCGCACCTACTCAGGTGGCGTCTTCATCAGGCCCTCAAGTGAACTCGTCACTCTTGCCGACTCCGGCAATTCCACCTAAAGCTCCGCGGCCTCCTACCGCTAATCAACGCAAACGCGAAAACCGCAGGAGGAATCGACGCGCCATGTACCAAGAGCTACAAGATCTGGTACTTGGCAGCGTGCATGTTCGGGTCCGCCCCGAAGGGCAAGTTCACCCCTTCTACGACAAGATTACACTTCGCCTTTCGCCTACTCTACTCCAAAATGAGAGATACAAGTATCTCGTGGATAATCTCGTGCCGAGACCACGTCTAGTACAAGGGGATGAAAGGCCAAGTGTGGCCAAAGAAGAAAACCCTTCGCTCCAAACCTCCGCTAAAGGGTCTTTGGAGAAAACGCAAAATGATGTCACTATGGAAGACTCCCATAAAGATATTCAACAAGAAAATATGCACCCATCGTTTCTGATAAAGGAGATTGAGCAAGCGGTGTTGACTGCTCACCAATCAAGAGAGCAGTCTAAAAGAATGCAAGTTGAAGATAGGGAGCATGGTTCTACCTCTCCTATTCAGATGGCCTTGTGTGGCACTACGTTCACACATGCTGAACATGAAGATGATTTGATATGGGTACCTCCACAAGTTACCCATGATTTCTCATATCCTTCGGATGAGGAGATCGTACCTAACCCCAAAGCAACCTTTTCTAATGGTTCGCTTTCGAAATTACGCCGCCGGTCCAAGGGACCTGGTAATCAAGAACAAGAGGGTGTGTCATCGGCTCCATGCTGCCCGATTACTTCTGGTGGCTCTAAGTCTGAGGGTGGATTATCTCCACGTGCTTATAATGACCTACAATCACAACTCCCTCAAAATCCTGCCTCCTTAGAGCGGATAGCACGGCGCCCGGGTGCTTCAACCCGATTGAAAGGAATCGCTATGCAAGAAATTGAAGGCACTATGAGTCCAGTTGATGGAGCCTTCAAAGATGGAGAGTTGGATGATGATTCCAGCATTTCTCTAGAACAACACACTAACTCCCCTCGCTATTCTGAACTTGCTCATTCTGTAGTATCAGACGAGGAGAGTGAAAACGAAGGTCAAAACACTGTCCCGGTTCATATGGTCTCGGACGAAAATCAAAAGCAAGATGATCTAGTTGATCCCAATGGGAAGGACGATACAAGTCAGGCTAAACAGCCAAACCCCAAGAACAAAGAGAAAACCCTTCCTGAAAATCCACAATATGGAATGCCCCCGCACCTTTGGCCGGGAACAAGTGCACAAGGAGCTCATGACGGGTCGATTGACGAGAAGCTGCGTAACCAGCAACAACAAATAAATAATTTGTCCTTAAAACTCGATCAACTTGTTGAGATCCTAACAGGTTCTGGGCAAGGTGTACCTCGAACTCCACAGAAGGCCGCAGCTGACCCACAAATAGAAGAGCTGGAAGATGCGGGTCATGTGCCCAAGACTAATGAGGTACCCAAGCCTCCGCCGCAATTACAGTTCACCTCACTGGGTGCAACAGCTAATGCTGCGCCTCCCCCGAACACATTGAAGAATTTTCATACTATCATAGAGGACCTAATAAATAAAAAGATGAGACAAGTGAATGTTGATCAGTCACCGCAATCGTCCGATTATGAGCTTGATAAGCCTTACGAGGCTTGGCATGATTTGGTGCAATTCCCAGCTGGCTGGAATCCACCGAAGTTTCGACAATTTGACGGAACGGGAGACGCACGAGAACATTTGTCGTACTTTGAGGCAATGTGTGGCGATACTGCTCGTATCCCTTCTCTCTTGTTACGACAATTTTCTAGCTCATTAACGGGCGCAGCCTTTCATTGGTATAGTCGCTTGCCAGTTGGCACCATACCTGACTGGAAAACCATGAAAGAGCTATTCAAGGCACACTTTGTATCAATGAAGAAGGATTTTTCAATAATCGAGTTAGCACAAGTTCGCCAGAGGCGTGACGAAAAAATTGATGACTACATAGTCCGTTTTCGTAACAGCTATGTACGCCTCGCACGTGAGATGGATCCCGAGGATGCAATTGAAATGTGTGTCTATGGCATGCAACAACACTGGTCACTGGAAGTTTCACGGCGTGAGCCCAAAACATTCAGTGCTCTTAGCTCAGCGGTGGCTGCGACAAAATTGGAGTTCGAAAAGTCACCTCAGATTATGGAACTCTACAAGAATGCTAGCACTCCCGATAATGTCAGGAGGTTTAACTCGACCTTCAAGGGCAATAATAATAATAATAATGGCGGCAAACAGAAGGCTCCAGCCGAAGCTAACACCGCAAGGGTTGAAACCTCACAGCATCAAAGGAATGTGCCTATATTGGGCATGCGAAATAATACTGGCGCCAAGACACGACCATCTATTCAAGAGCTCCTTCGGAAGCAATATATATTTCGTCGAGAGGTGGTGAAGGTTTTCTTCCAACAAGTTATGGAGCACGAGTAACTCACCCTGCCTGATCCTAAGCGACCGGATCAAGTTAAGATGGTCGACAATCCTTTGTATTGCCCATACCATCGGTATGTCGGGCACGTTATTGAAGATTGTGTCGCCTTCAAAGAGTGGCTACAAAGAGCCATCGATGAAAAGAGGTTGGCAATCCCACCTGATGCCGTCAATCCGGACTTTCATGCAGTAAATATAATAACCACAAGGACGAACGCTGCTGAAGCAAATGATGATAGTTGGGTACCACTTGCTCAGGTTGAGCACCGATTAAAAAGTTTGGAGCTCTCTCAAGAAACAGTTGAGCAGAACCCCAATGCTTGGCAGACCATTACTCATCACAAGTTGTCGCCAAGACGCATGCATCAATGTGATTCAGGACGTAGAATTTTGCATTCTATGGATGTACCCTCATACAGGTGGCACGATCCAAGTCGTCGTCGTATGCCGCCTAGATTTGTACCTAAGGCGCAAGGAAATGAATCATTCCCCTGACGAAGCCGAATGTTGCCTACGCTTGGACATTTCATGCCTCATAATTGGGAGCAACAAGCTAAAGCTCCAAATGGTGAGCCACAAGGTAAAAAGGAGTATACTATATTGCATCGTGGGCCTGATATGGCTACGTGTACTGTGGTCCTTAAATATAATGATACGACTAGTTCTGAAGCGGATGATGGGCTTACACCTCGTGAGCGCCAAATGCTTATGGATGAAGTATCACCAGAGTGTTCTGATGTAGAAGTTAACATGAATTTGCGAAGCGGAAAGGCCTTGCCAGAGCTCCAAACGCCTCAGCCAAAAAAGGGTGCCAAGGAAGACGCTCCTCGTACAAAGGATGCAGCTGCTCAAGAAAACGCACAAGATATTCCACCCAATAGTGGGGGAGAGTCTCACAAAATTGATTACAATGTTGTCGCACACCTAAAGCGCATCCCAGCATTGTTGAGCGTCTATGACGCATTGCTACTAATTCCAGAGCTACGCCAGGCCCTCATCAAAGCGCTTGAAGCTCCAGAAGTTTACGAAGTTACTATGGCTAAACATCGACTTCTTTGCAATGCAAGTGAAGTCAACGAAATCACCTTTTCAGAGGAAGATAAGTTGGTGGAGGATGATAATCACAATCGTCCACTTTACATCGAAGGAAATATCGGCACTGCTCATTTGCGTCGTGTGCTCATTGATCCTGGTTCCGCGGTGAATATTTTGCCGATTCGAAGCCTCACCCGTGCTGGATTTACAATAGATGACCTTGAACCGACTGAGGTGGTGATCTGCGGGTTTAATAACCAGGGCACTTCAGCCCTAGGTTCCATCACCGTGAAGATTCAAATGTCCACTTTTAGCTTCAAAGTGCGGTTCTTTGTAATTGAAGCAAATACATCATACTCGGCGCTCTTGGGTAGACCGTGGATACACAAATACCAAGTAGTCCCCTCGACACTCCACCAATGCTTAAAATTCCTAGATAATAAAGGAACGCAGCATCGCATCGCTGCTAATGAGTCCCCATATACCGTTCATGAGTCGCATCATGCCGACGCGAAATATTATTTCTCAGGCGGAGAGCTGAGTAAGCATCAAGGACGTGTTGCACCAGCTGCTGACATAATTATTACACCTGGCTCGAATACATCTTCTGAAGTGGATGCCTTGAGCACCCCATATTCTGGAAGAAGAATTCAAAAGAAAGAACAAGTTAAAAGGCACGGAAAATCTCTCATGGTTACACCGTCCTTCAATATTAAAAATACTCCGTCGACACCAAGCTCAGGTGCGCCAGCTACGCCTATACTCTTAAGGTCTGTGCCTGGACCCCAATTGACTTTGGGGGCTGAAGCAAAAGACTCTTCAATGATAAAGTCATTAAAATCCAATGACTTGACTCATCTTAATTCTACAGGCGCTCGAGGAGTTCCTAAGCTTCTCACGTCAAAAGGCAACATGCCACCTCCCCTGATGCTACGTACTGATATTACAAAGGCAGGAACTACAGTTTCTCAAGAAGGGATGGTGCGTAAAAGGGTGGCAGAAATTGAGGATCAAAGGAAGGCTGGGATGAAACAACCTCCTTCAATGTATACGTCTGTGACGACACCATTAGATGTGTGGCTAGTTCCTAGACAAGCAGGCTATAAATCTCCGATGCTCTTCTACAAAGCACCACAAGCGTTGCCTTGTGATTTTGTAATTAAATTTCCAAAAGTCTGTTTAGAGACAGGAGAACCCACCACTACTACCAGAGCTGAACCAAGGATGGTTCGCTTACTCGAGAAGTCTGGGATTCATCTTCGGCAAAATTGTAGGTTACCACCACCACCCGCCATATGTGAAGAGTGGTGGGATGAAATAGAGAAGATTTCTAAGATGGCTGAAAAGAAGACAAACCAGACTCAACCAAAATATGGCTTGGGTTATGTTCATTCAGATTCATCTGAAAGCGAGGGTGATAACAATAATGATCCATGGCGAGCGATGTGTCACATGACGTCCGTCGTTGCAAATACAAATGATAGGGAGGGTGCAGCTTCTGACAATGAGGATTGTAACCCGTGTCCTATACTTCACCAGTCACGATCCTTGCAAGCTGCTGCTAATGCTTATCAAGGGTTGAGAGACGAACAATACCTTCTGAATCGAATCTATAAAAACATGAACGTGGAACAAGATGAAGTTCTTGACGCTGCTTCTGCTCCTCAACAACTCGAAGACGGTGTCCAATTGACTATTGATGAGCTAGTTGAGATCAACCTCGGAACGGAGGATGACCCACGTCCCACTTTTGTGAGCGCGACCCTCACAATGGAGGAACGCGAAAGTTATCGAATTTTCTTAACAGAGTTCCGTGACTGTTTTGCATGGAGCTATAAGGAGATGCCTGGGCTTGACCCTCACGTCGCCACTCATAAGCTGGCCATCGATCCTCGGTTTCGGCCAGTCAAGCAGCAACCTTGTCGAGTTTGTCCTAAGCTACAAAATGACATAGTTGCTGAAGTTGATAAATTAATCGCTGCGGGCTTTATAAAGGAGGCACAATATCCTCGTTGGCTATCAAGCATTGTTCCTGTTAAGAAAAAGAATGGTCAGCTTCGGATTTGCGTCGATTATCGCGATCTAAACCGTGCTTGTCCTAAGGATGATTTTCCAATTCCCATCACAGAGATGGTAGTAGATGCTACCACCGGCTATGGCGCCTTGTCCTTCATGGATGGTTTTTCGGGTTATAACCAAATTAAGATGGACCCACAAGATGCATTCGATACAGCTTTTCGAACGCCCAAAGGGAATTTCTACTACACTGTCATGACATTTGGCTTCAAAAATGCGGGCGCGACTTATCAACGTGCTATGACTGTGGTCCTTGATGGCCTCATCCATGAGACGGTTGAATGTTACATTGATGATCTGGTCGTGAAAACAAAGGATCGCCAAAAGCATCAAGATGATCTACGTATTGTCTTTAATAGGCTACGGAAGTATCAACTAAAGATGAACTCGCTTAAATGTGCCTTTGCGGTACAATCAGGTGTGTTCTTGGGCTTTATTGTTCGTCATCGAGGCATTGAAATTGAGCCAAAGAAAATTAAAGCTATTTTTGATTTGCCGCCTCCCCAAAATTTGAGTGACCTTAAATCATTACAGGGTCACCTAGCATATATTCGACGCTTCATATCTAATCTCTCAGGACGCACTCAGCCGTTCTCGAGACTAATGAGAAAGGGTGTGCCATTCCATTGGGACGAGCAGTGCCAAAATGCGCTCGACAGCCTTAAAAGGTATTTGCTTAACCCTCCTGTCCTGGCGGCACCTGTGAGAGGACGCCCACTAATTCTTTATATTGCTACGCAGCCCTCTTCGGTGGGCGCGCTGCTCGCACAGCATAATGATGAAGGAAAGGAGGTAGCATGTTACTATTTGAGCCGCACCATGGTATGTGCCGAACATAACTACTCACCTATTGAGAAGTTGTGCTTGGCCCTCGTCTTCGCACTAAAGAAGTTGCGACACTACATGTTGGCGCACCAAATTCAGCTCATAGCAAGAGCAGACCCCATAAGGTACGTGCTAAGCCAACCGGCCCTGATGGGACGTCTTGGTAAATGGGCTGTATTTATGATGGAATTTGACATTACTTATGTCCCACAAAAAGCAGTTAAAGGGCAAGCTTTGGCTGATTTTCTTGCAGCCCACCCTGTGCCGGACGATTCGCCACTAGTGATTGATTTACCTGATGAAGAGGTATTTTCCATCGGTATTGAATCACCGTGGGAATTATATTTTGATGGTGCATCCCGTACCGAAACAAATCCTGACGGCACGCTTAGCAAAAGAGCCGGGGCCGGACTCGTATTCAAGACGCCGCAAGGCGAGACCATCTACCACTCATTCTCCCTCCTTAAGGAAGAGTGCTCAAATAATGAAGCTGAATATGAGGCCCTGATCTTCGGCCTTTTACTTGCACTTTCTATGGATATTCAGAATTTGCAAGCATACGGTGACTCTCAGCTCGTCGTCCGCCAAATCAATGATATTTATGAGGTACGCAAACCTGAGCTGGTGCCATACTATGTGGCGGCACGTAAGCTCATGGAGAAATTTCAGAATATTCAAGTTTCACATATTCCACGAGGCAAAAATGCCTCAGCTGACGCATTGGCTAAACTTGCAGCAGCGCTAGTGCTCCCAGGTGGCGAGCCCGCTGAAATAAAAATAGAAGAGAGATGGCTACTCCCCGCTGTCCTAGAACTTGTTCCTGAAGAATATGAAGTCAATCAAGTGACGACGATGATTGTTGAGCAAGATGATTGGCGTAAGCCATTCATTGATTATTTTAATCATGGCACGTGGCCAGATGATTCGGTGGAAAGGCGCCGCCTACAACAACGCCTACCATCATATATCTATAAGGCCGGGATCTTGTACCGACGATCATTTGGTCAAGAAATACTCCTGCGGTGTGTCTCAAGAAAAGAAGCTGATCAAATATTACAAGAGATGCATCATGGAGTATGCGGTGGCCATCAAGGGGGTGCCAAGATGTATCATAGGATCAGGTTGGCTGGGTACTACTGGCCAAAAATCATGGCTGATTGCCTTAGAACTGCAAAGGCTTGTCATAACTGTCAAATTCATGGCGACTTCAAGCATCAACCACCGGTTCCGCTTCACCCTACCGTTCCCTCATGGCCATTCAACGCGTGGGGAATTGATGTTATTGGCTCCATTGAGCCTCACTCATCCAAGGGGCATCACTACATTCTTGCTGCAACTGACTACTTTTCCAAGTGGGCTGAGGCCATACCTTTACGAGAAGTAAGGACGGACAACGTCATCAACTTCCTAGAACGACATATCATATATCGTTTTGGGGTTCCACGAAGTATTACATCCGACAATGCTAAGGCATTCACATCCACTAAGATGCAAAGATTCATTGCGAAGTATAATATTACATGGAATTATTCCACGGGATATTATCCTCAAGCTAATGGGCTTGCTGAGGCGTTCAATAAGACCCTTGGAAAAATACTTAAAAAGACTGTGACGAAGTATAAAAGAGACTGGCATGATCGTCTCTTTGAAGCCTTATGGGCATACCGAGTTACTATTCGTACTCCAACACAAGCAACGCCGTACTCCCTCGTTTATGGAAGTGAGGCAGTCTTACCACTTGAAGTGCAGCTCCCATCATTACGGGTGGCTGTCCAAGATGAACTTACAAATGATGAGCAAATTCGGCTTCCCTATCAGGAGCTGGATGCTTTGGAGGAGGGTCGTCTCAACGCACTCCAAAATTTAGAGCTATATCGCCAGAACATGGTGAGGGCCTATGATAAATTGGTGAAGCAGCGAGTTTTCCGCAAAGGTGAACTTGTTCTTGTTCTTCGACGCCCTATTGTCGTTACACACAGGACGAAAGGGAAATTCGAGCCGAAGTGGGAAGGGCCATTTGTCATTGAGCAGGTTTATGATGGTGGTGCATATCAGCTGATAGATGACCAGGGACTCCGTCCTATGCCGCCTATCAATGGCAGATATTTAAAAAAATATTTCGCGTGACTAATTGTCGGACGATCCTTCCTCTTTTTTAAAATATATATATATATATATATAAACATGTTTTCTCTCGTTATAGAAAATGTGTCTTAAAATGAATGGACATCATGTCCAACAACAAAAGGCTTTCACCCATATATGTCGTCAAGCTCAGTCCTCTGGTGGCTGTCATTCAAGGCGTGTCCCTGGGCAGGGAATGCCCCGATCAACTTAATTCGAGGTAAAGGGACCTCAACACAAGCACATGGTTGGCACCCATAGGGGATAAAAGTGGGCAGATGAATTTCGATCCGTGCTGACTCTGAGAGTCGTGGGTTCACCACACCCTTCACCTACGTCCAGTTAAAAGGGAGTACCAAGCCTCTAGGGAGACTATAGGGAAAAGAGCATGAAAGGGCTACCTGACTCGACAAAAGTCTGAATCAAGTGTGAAGCCACATGCCACCCTAAGAGGTGATAACAAGGGCCAAAAAAATAAGCCTGCGAGGATTATTAGTTACATAAAGTTGAAGAGCTACCCTCTGAATTCATTGAAGACAAAATCCAAGAAGCAAAATAAAAGGAGAGAAAGAAAAAGGAGACATAGTCAAGTGTCTCGAAGCTCTCAATAATAAAAAAAATCAAGGTGTCAAGTGAACGAAGGAGGAGGGTAGCTATTCATCGTCCTCGGCAAAAGTAAAGGCAAAAAAAAAAGAAATACCATAACCAGTTTCCCTCCAAACCAATTCCAAAAATATAGCTGTATCCTATGTTCCCTACTGGACAATGGTAGAAGGTGTGAGGCACATGACTGAAGGGAGGCTCGGAGGTAATTTCTCTGACCTAAAGAGGTCCTAATGAAGTGCTAATCTCTCAACACGTATATCACGAGGAAACTAAACCTCAAGTGAAAGTTGTGTCGTTGACCTTTTATGTCAAAATACACCCTTGGATGACGTCGCCGGAAGGTGCTCCATAGCTTGGTGACTCATGGGAAAGCCGACATTTTTTTTTAAAAAAAAAATATATATATTGTTCTCATTCTTTGGAATACAAGAAGAACTCAAGGCATGTCTATATTGACGCCCATCATGGCTTATGTGCCAAGATGGCTCTTCACCCACAAATTGGCCTATACGCTATTTGGCTAAATTATATTTTGGCAGTACACCTATGGAGCTTCGGATGTATATGCTATTTATTTGGGAGCAGTGAAGCAAGTCAGTGCGACGATTGTGGAATTGTGAAACCCTTCAGGAGGGATGGCTAGCACCGTTATAGCTAAACGGTTGCATCCACCTTGATAAATTTCGCCAAGTTTTCGATACTCCATTGACTATCACCAGCATTTTCAGTTGCAATGGGATCAGAATACTTATCCATGATATGGTATGATCTTCGCTATATCGTCAAATGTGGCATGATTTTTCGCCATATTTTCTAAATATTTGTCGACTTGTGGTGTCAAGATACCTTTGAGACCGTAAGCCGTCAGAGACAAAAATGAAGCCAGGCTATGATCACGAAGTCAGGTATATATGTCGAAATTATATTTCCCCGAGTCGAATCTCCGCTGCTTCGCGCATAGACTCAACTCGGCGGGTGGCATTTGTATGATAAATTTTTGGTATATAATATTCCCTGTGCCAAGTAACACGGGCTGCCTGCAGGGAGTGACCCGTGCAATATTTTTTATGTATGGCCCTAATATTTGGAGCCATATAACGAATAAGCATATGCTATGACTTATTGAAAATTATATGGTGCTAATTAAGTTCGTGCGTTCAATAATCTCCGGATCGATCCATGGAGTAGAAGTTAGTCATGAATAATTATTGGTCCAAAAATAACTATGTGGATATTCTCTATATCCATGTTTATACGCAAGAGGTTCCTACTATATCATGCATAAAGGTGATGAAGAATACGTATACTTTACAAGCTAGTTACTAAACGTGTATCAAGGCTCCATGCATGCATGCACGACTACTATGTATATAGTTGGCTTCTTAACTAGCGGGCTTTCTAAACAATATATGCATATACACACATATGGGTCCTCCATGTCATGACGTATAAGAACCTTGAGGAAATATGTATTGTCATATTAAACTATCACAGGCACATGTTTATGTAGTTGTTAATTATGAAGGAGCTTATGATATGTGGGCCACGCATCTTCAATTTATTTTGATAATATATAATAATTTGTGAGCAATAGTCCAGATCGCGTACGTGTAGATGCACGTATGTTAATATGCCTGGTCACGATAAGCCGGCACTCACGACCGGTTGGTTAGAGATGCATGGATTCCGTACGTGTATATACGTGTATATGATAGCTAATCGGTGTGGATACGATTCGGTCGTTGCCGGTTGGTTAGAATCTATCTAATCCAAACAAACACGATTACTTGGCCAGGAGGCCAACGCCTCCTACAGGCCCCCTATATAAATCAGCCGCAGCCAACAGGGAGGGCCCGGACCCTTTGGACGCATACACGCTGCCAAGCCTTGCTCTCGGTTGCAGACATCACGCACAGGCATAGCACATACATCAATTCCACGCCCTTGCTCCACCCAAGCCGTCGCTGCACGCCGCTGCGTATTCGTTGCTCTATCCCAGCCGTCGCTGCACGCATATACGCCACTGCGTATTCGCCGGATACGCTTGGAGGTTATCTTCGTCGAGTTCGAGCTCTGATCATGTCGTCCACGCCGGTTGTCACGTTTCTGGGTGAGCAATCAATCTAGATGTGATGATAGATTCACATGACTATTATATTATGCCAAAAGTTATTTGGTATTGATCTACTATCGTGAGAAGGCCAGCAACTTGATGACATCAGAACCCTCGCCGCGCGAGGCCGTTTGTCAAGTTGTTGATGATGAAACCAAGCAATAAAAAGGGACGCGCGAGACAGAAATTTCAGCTCGTCACGACGGCGGTGGAGGAGTCGTTTTGGCTTACTCTGTTATTACGACGGCGGCGGAGGGGTCGTTTTGGCCTGCTCTATTATTTCTATGGCGGTGGCGGAAAGTGTACGGCGAAAGTCGTTTGTTATTTTGATCTACTATCGTGAGAAGGCCGGCAGCTTGGCGACGTTAGAACCCTCGCCGCGCGAGGTCGTCTATCAAGTTGTTGATGACAAAGTTAAGCTACATATATATAAAAAGAGATAAGACGCATGAGATGGTAACGCCCCGCTCGTTGGCAGCGCGCGAGATGGAAATTTTCACTCGTCATGATGATAAAAAAGAGGACACATGAGATGGAAACACCCGCTCGTCGTGTTGATAAAAGGCAACACGCACGAGACGGTAACGCCGCACGTTCGAGTTGCTGTGTCGAGAAGGTGGCACATCTTCGTATGGACGCATATACGCCGTCGAGCCTCTGCTCTCCGTTCCAAGCATCCACACATAAAAAACTTCCTTGCTCACGCTAACGCCCTGTTCTTGCGAGTCTTCGTTGAAGCAACACCGACGAGGAGCTCCAGCTCTTGCAAGTTTGCGTTGAAGTAACACTGGCAACGAGCAAACAATTTGTTGTTTACTGCAGCTACATCATATTTACATGATGTCGTTCCTCACGTTCCATGGTTGGCATATAATCCGATGCGCTAACAAAGTTCAGATGAACAAGAACAATTGCTCATAAGTTGTATCTACTCTGAGCTATTTTTTTTCTTTTCTAGCTCTATTATTCCTACAGCGGTGGAGAGGTCATTTTGGCCTACTCCCTATTATTCTTACAACGACGAAGATTGCCTAATTGCGGGTCGAGATTTAATAATCGACGAGGCGCTTGCCTGGTCTTATTCCTACATATAAAAGTCGTTGCGCCCAAATATGGTGTAACGCTCGAATTAGCGCAAGTAACACCGGGAGGCTGTCGATTTGATCTCGTGATGAGAAAGCATCGTTCAAGCAATACTTTGCCGCTAATTGATTTTTTGGCGGATTTCTACTATTTGCGTCTAGTACCGACAAGGCTAGACGGAACTCTGGCCAAGTGCCGACGAGGCGAGGTCACTAGTCCATCTACACGTTCCAATTGACGGGATCGGACAACATCGTTGCTGGGCACCGACGAGGCAAAGGCAACTCACATATGTCCGTGTTAGTGAAGGCCGGCGTACATGACTGGGCACCGACGAGGCGAAAGTCACCCCCTTTATTAACATATTATGTTTATTACTCCGACGTGGCGATGGCAATGTCGTGACCGAGTTTCGGCGACATAAAGCCACCCATAATTATTATGCCGTATATCGCATATGGCTATGACGGCGACCAAGATAGTTGACGACCATGAAGTGCAGCTTAATCGGAGGTTTTCCGCAAGCTCATCTTGCGGATGTAATTAAGCGGACGCGCCCAACAGGCCCCGGGAATCGGCGAACTACGCAATTTTCTCTACAAGTCAGACCTCTCCTCAAGCATGACGCTGAAGACGGAAGAAGAAAATTTTTTCGTTGATCATGTATTTTGTATATTCAAGAAAGAATTAATGAAATATGTGGTTCTCGAATATGTGTGCATGTGTCTCCCTTGCATTACATTATTTTTCTATGTCTTCGCCCGGTTTTCGACCGAACACGCCCATGAGCTCTATGGCCCATTTAGCAATCCTACCGTTGGCCTCTCGGTTCTGAATCACTTCTCCCAGAGGGAAAGATGAGACCACTGAGACTGGGTGAGATTCAAAGTAATGGCGGAGCTTGCGTCGGGCCAAAACTACTGCGTAGAGTAATTTTTGGATCTGGGGGTATCGGGTCTTTGTGTCGGAGAGCACTTCACTGACGAAGTACACTTGGACCGGCAGGGCGTACCCTTCTTCCTTCCTCTCGACCACGATAGCTGCGCTGGCCACCTGATCAGTGGCTGCGACGTAGAGAAGGAGTGGTTCCCCCTCGGCGGGGGGCACCAAAATGGGAGGGTTGGTGAGCAGGGCCTTGAGCTTGTCAAGGGCTTCCTGGGCCTCGGGGGTCCAGGAAAATCGCTCAGATTTCCTAAGTAACCTATACAGAGGCAACCCTTTTTCCCCGAGACGAGAGATGAAACGGAGGCCAGACATCCCATGACCCTCTATACTCCCTTTAGGTTACGGATTAGGCCCATGTTTGCGATGGCCGAGACCTTTTCTAGATTGGCCTCGATTCCTCGTTTAGACACAATAAACCCGAGGAGCATGCCTCGGGGGACCCCGAAAACGCATTTTTCAGGGTTGAGTGTGATCCCCTTTGCCCTAAGGCATTGGAATGTTTCTTCCAGGTCGGCAACCAGGCCGCTCGCTTTCCTGGACTTGACGACAATGTTGTCTATATAAGCCTCTACTGTTTTGCCTATAAGGTCCCCAAAAACCTGGAGCATACATCGTTGATATGTAGCCCCCGCGTTCTTGAGGCCAAAAGGCATGGTTACGTAGCAATACATTCCGGAAGGGGCGATGAATGAAGTCGCGAGCTGGTCGGACTCTTTCATCTTAATTTGGTGGTAGACGGAATAAGCATCAAGAAAAGACAAAATTTCGCATCCCATGGTAGAGTCAACTATCTGATCAATACGAGGTAATGGAAAGGGGTTCTTTGGACATGCTTTATTTAAACTAGTATAGTCTACACACATCCTCCACTTCCCATTTTTCTTTTTAACAAACACGGGGTTGGCTAACCACTCGGGATGAAATACCTCCTTGATGAATCCGGCCGCCAGCAACTTGTGGATCTCCTCCCCGATGGCCCGACGCTTCTCCTCGTCGAATCGGCGCAGGCGTTGCTTCACGGGTTTGGAGCCGGCTCGGATGTCCAAGGAGTGCTCGGCGACTTCCCTCGGTATTCCAGGCATGTCCGAGGGACTCAACGCAAATACGTCGGCGTTTGCGCAGAGAAAGTCGACGAGCACTATTTCCTATTTGGGGTCAAGGCTGGAGCTAATCCTCAACGCCTTGCCTTCAGAGGTCCCGGGGTCGAGAGAGATTAGCTTGGTCTCCTCCGCCGGCTCGAAACTCCCTGCGTGCCGCTTGGGGTCGGGGATGTCCTGGTCGCAGTCGCCGAGGCCGGTGAGGATGGCCAGAGACTCAGCTAGAGCCTCGGCCTGCTCAATGCACTCGACGTCGCACTGGTAGGCGTGCTGGCTGGTCGTGCTGACGGTGATGATGCCCTTTGGCCCTGGCATCTTGAGCTTGAGGTAGGTATAGTTGGGGACGGCCATGAACTTGGCATAGCATGGTCGTCCCAGGATCGCGTGGTAAGTCCCCAGGAACCCGACCACGTCGAAAGTGAGGACCTCCCGTCTAAAGTTGTCGGGGGTCCCGAAGCAGACGGACAGATCAATTTGTCCGAGGGGGTGGGCACGATGTCCCGGCACCACTCCGTGGAATGGCGCGGTGTCGTTCCTCAGCCGGGACTTACTGATCCCCATGAGGGCTAGAGTCTCGTCGTAGAGGATGTTGAGGCCACTGCCTCCATCCATCAGCACCTTAGTGAGACGGGTCTCGGCGATGATGGGGTCGACGATCAAAGGATAGCTCCCGGGATTGGGGATCCGATCTGGGTGATCCTGTCGGTCGAACGTGATTGCGCTCTCGGACCATTTGAGGTACGAGGGCGTGGCTGTGCTGACTGCGCAAACTTCTCGGAGTTCGCGCTTCCTCTGACTCGTAGTGAGGCGAGCTGCACGTCCCCCAAAGATCAGAAGGCAGTTCTTGACCTTGGGGAAAACCTCCCCCTGGGGGTCGTCGTCCTTGGGAGGCTCTTCGCATTCTCCTTGGTGATGATGTCGGTATAGTACTAACAGAGGACGGTGCATTCCTCAAGGGTGTGTTTGGTTGGCCCCCTGTGATAGGGGCACGGCTTCTTCAACATTTCATCGAAGAGACCGGGGCCAGCAGGAGCCCGCTTGGGGTTCTTGCGATCAGCTGCGGCGACTAGGTTGTCGTCCGACTGACCCTGCTTCCCCTTGCGACCCTTCTTCTTGTTCTTTGGGTCGCGTGAACCCGAGGCTTCGGTGGCCTCGGCCTTCTGCTTTCCCTTGGCTGCGCCGTCGGAGAAAATGGCGCCGACAGCCTCTTCGCCTGAGGCGAAGTTGGTGGCGATGTCGAGCAGCTGGCTAGTGCTAGTAGGGGTCTTGCGTCCGAGCTCGTGTACCAACTCTTTGCAGGTGGTACCGGAAATGAAGGCTCCGATCACATCGGAATCCGTGATGTTGGGGAGCTCAGTGCACTGTTTGGAGAATCGCCTGATGAAGTCTCGGAGAGACTCATCGGGCTTCTGCCGACAGCTCCTGAGGTCCCAGGAGTTCCCAGGGCGCACGTACGTGCCCTGGAAGTTCCCGAAAAAGATCCTGACCAGGTCAGCCCAGTCGTGGATCATGCGCTCAGGGAGGTGCTCGAGCCATGTCCTGGCCGTATCGGCCAGATGGAGTGGGAGGTTGCGGATGATGAGCAGGTCGTCGTCCGCGCCGCCTAGCTGGATAATCCGCCAGCCAGAGCTCAGGGTTGGTTTCCCCTGAGTACTTGGTGATGTTGGCGGGTTGTCGGAATCGCGCCGGGAACTTGGCCCTTCGTATGGCCTCGCTGAAGACGCGGAGACCTGGAGGCTCTGGTGACGTGCTGCGGTCGTGATCGGGGTCGTACCTCCCGCCTCGGCGCGGTCGGTAGCGTCGGGACTCGGCCTCGTCCCTGTCACGTCGCCTGGCCTCGAGGGTGGCCCGTACGTCCGCGTGGGCTCCGACGCGCTCGTGTACTGATGGGGCCCTGTTGCCCCCTTGTGGGTTAGGGGGCGGCGGACCCTGTACCGTTGGTGCCTTGTTAGGAGGTGGTCGTTCCTCACAACGTCTCGTGCCGTGGGATTGTGAGGCAGAACTCTCCGCATTTTGCACCACAGCCTGCTCCAGGAGGCCACGCAGCCCCTGGCGCACTCTCCTTCCCTCAGGGGTCGATGGCTCGGGCATCGCCCTGAGGAGGAGTGCAGCGGCTATCACATTATGGCTGGCCATGCTGAAGACTGGGGCGTCACCCCCTTGGTCCTCGACAATACGGCGGTTGACGTCACGGGCGCGGCGTCTAGCCTCACCCCCGTCTCCGCGGCCGGATGGGTCTCGGACCAGGGCTTCGCGGAGTTCGCGGAGGCGTGCGCGTTCTTCTTCGAGCCTAGCCTCCAGCTCATCGAGCTGTTCGAGGTCAGGGCGGTTCCCCCAACGGGGGCTGATGCTACCCCACAGGCTCCAAGGTCGGTTCCGGGAGTTGGGTTGGGAGGTGGAGTTGCATTCTCTTGCCTAGAGGGCCCTGCGTCCCCCTGGGCGTTAAGCGGCGTGCCCCCGACTTCCAGGTTGAAGCATTCTTGCGTCGGGTCGTAGCTCCCATCGTTGGAGTCGGAGTAGCCGAGACAGTAGTTGCTGGCTTCCAAGAAGCGCATGAAGGTTTCCGGGTCACCGCACCCGGAAGCGCCGGCCCACTCGTCGTCGCCTGAGGTAGGATCCTCCGGGTATGACGAAACGGGCGGCGTGGAGATGAGGTCTAGTGTAGACCTCAAGTGGTGACCTGGAAGTTCTGCGTACGCACTTAATGAAGTGCTCGCGGAAGAGGCGTAGGTGGCGACGGCGTTCCTGAGCCCAAAAGGTAACTCGGGAGGTGCCGATGTTTCTCCTTCATTCATAGGTGGAGGAGGACGGGATGTTGAGGGCCCTTTGTCCCCCTTGCGGGGGACGGGCGCGGGCCGTACCTTCCCTTTTGAACGAGGTGGGACGGGTGGCCGTGATGATCCTCTATTGGTCCTGGGAGCGGAGCTTAATGCCCCGCGAGCCCTTCCTCTAGCGACTGTCGGGCCGGAGGAACGGGCGACCCGATGAGGGATATGCGGGGGGGGGGCCGGACGGATCCTGGCCTCAGTGGTAGGGTCGGAGATCCTAGATCTCTGACGCCCCCGCCGGGTGCCCCCCGCATGGTGTCCCGAACGGTTCCCACGCAGCGACTGTGGCGGGATCGGCTCGGGACTAGGCTCGACGTCACCACGTGGCGGGAGGAGGATCATGTCGTAGCCGGATCCGAGGGACATGAACTCCAAACTCCCGAACTTCATGATGGTGCCGCGGCGGAGTGGGTGAAATCCGTCTGCCATCCAAATTTTCCTAGCAGGGACAGGTGAATGTCACGCAGAAGGCCCCTACCTGGTGCGCCAACTGTCGGCGTCTAGACTCGTGGTCTAGACACTAACAAGTATAAGTCTGCGTGACTACCCAAACTTGGATGGTGATGCAAGTGAGACACAGAGGGTTTATACTGGTTCGGGCCAAGAATGCCCTACGTCCAGTGTGATCGGGGGTTCTGTATAACCTTGCACCCAAAGGTGCTTGTAGTAGGGGGTACAAGCAGGTTGCGAGAGAGGGCTAAGTCCCAGGTCTCGACTTAGTGGTGGACAGAGTGCGGGTCGCTGCTCTGTGAAAGAGTGTGGTGGGCGTGTGTATGAACCTGATCCTAGCTATGAGCCTTGGCTCCCCTTTTATAGCCTCAAGGGGAGACAGAGATTTACATGGGTTGATTTCCCTGAGTGGAAGAGTTACAGCCCCGACCCTGTTGAAGTCTGTTCATTTTGTCCTTGAGGGATGGTCACTCCTGTGGAGGTTTGCCGAGTCCTGTGGAAGTCGTGGGGGTCGGATCGCCGGTACTGCAGGTCGTCCCGTCAATAGTGGGAAAAGACCTCAAATAGTGATGCTGATTAACCTCTCCCATTCCCTTTCTACTGTGAGGCAGTACGCCACAGTGAAAGAGGTAAGGGCACACAGTGAAAAAGGTGAAGCTGCAGTGCCCAGGGTGGTTGGAACAGTCGACACCCTGCCCTACTGCGGTATGGGAGCCATCGCGCTTGTCACGTCGTGAGTACGGTGCCGTGCGGTGGAAGTCTTGCTTTCCAGGTGGGATGGGGTCCGGCGCGCGAGCCTGGAAGGGGTCGGGCGAGACGGAACTTGAGTCCGAGACCCTGAGGGGTCGGGCGAGTCGGAACTTGCGTCCGAAACCCTGAGGGGTCGGGCGAGTCGGAACTTGCGTCCGAGGCCCTGAGGGATCGGGCGAGTCGGAACTTGCGCCCGAGACCCTGAGGGGTCGGGCGATTTGAATGAACTGGGGCCCGTACCCCGGTGATTATGATTAGTATGTTTTTTTGTGTTTTTTATTGCTCTGATTTGGGTATCCTTTTTTTGGTACCCAACACTAATAAAAAGAGATAATATATTTTTCTTATCTAATATATTTTTGTATAGTAAGTATCAGCTTTTACAAACTTATTATTTGATTTTAGGACGTATGGTATTAATTAATAACGATTCGAAAGCTTTTGGATTATTATGCTATCAATAAAACTGCAGTATGTGCAACCTAGATTAGCATAAACAAAATATCACAGAAGAATAGTTTGTGCAACTTATAAATAATCAAATTTATTTGCTACATCCAAGTTAGCATTTTTCCTATCATGATCAAAAAGCAAGCAGCGTGTTACATATAATCAAGCACTGTGCTCCCGAGCCAGGCAACTAAATTCATACGCGCCCTGGCGTTGCCTGGACCAGGCTGAGTACAGGCAGCTCCCTAGCCAGCCCAATTCACTCCAGGACTCTATCCAAACACGGTTTCTATGTGCATCGGGTGCACACATGATATGAGAGACTGATTGATTTTTTTTTTAATATTTGGACTGAAGCGAAAACACTGCAGCTATAGCACTATCAGTTCCACGTACGTGTACAATCATGCATGCATGGTCCACAATAATGTCCTCTTCAAATTACATTATATTGACTTAATGCAGTCCCGAACGGGTAATGGTCCAATCAAACTTAATTCAAACCGAGTACAGTACCGACATTAGAGAGCACAATTTAGCATCTATGAACTTGGAGTCCTACTTAAACCCATCATATGTTATGATCAAACAATAAACTTTCATGCATGATGATGCATGTGCAGTCATGCTTAGTGCTTATTTAATTAACTGATCATCAAACAGGGGTTTACGCACAAATTTATAGTCATCCACTATTTTATATATAGATTGCATTCATTCAACTTCATTTGAAAAAGTTATAAATTTATTCGCTTGGCAGCTATTTTTAGGACCGTCGCCTTAGTTAATCACCATATAAATTGTAGGCCCATTGACTGTTTTATGTCAACCACTTCTAAAAATAGATAAATTGTCAAACACAAATTTATTAAGCCAACCGCTCCTCAAATCAATTTTAGGAGTGATTTAGAAGATATAGTGCAACGAAACATTTATAGAGACGATTGACTTTAGGTGGCCCCTAAAAAAAGAAGTGATTTTAAAAATCATTTGCTTGGCAGTGAGTGATGACATCCATTCTATCATATATATATATATATATATATATATGGCGAATCTAGCAAAATGGGTCATCTTGGTCAACAAACAAAGAACCCCCTATGTAACACCCGATGTGATTCCCCAAAATTTTACACCTTAGAACTAAACAAGGCATGATGTTTGGTTAGAATCCTAAACTATACATGCATGACCTTCAGGGCGTCCCTAACAGTGCCACTTTAGCTAGCTCATAACAATTTATGTCAACACTTTTCTTACTTCGAGAAGAGAGAGAAAGTGAAAAAGAGAATAGACTATTTCTTATCTCAACACACCTATCTCGCTCAAAAAATGAGATAGTGTGTGGACCTGCTCATGAACAATGAGAGAGGGAAGAGACAAGGTATAAAATAAAAAATTATTTACATGTGGAGTAGATATAATGAAGTGATAATAACATGGCATGTATGAACTAGTTGTTGTCTCGTACTGTTGAAAACACCCTTGATATAGGGCCTTGTTTAGTTCATCCAAAAAGCAAAAAGTTTTCAAGATTCTCCGTCACATCGAATCTTGTGGCACATGCATGAAGCATTAAATATAGACGAAAGCAAAAACTAATTATACAGTTTAGCTGGAAATCGCGAGACGAATCTTTTGATCCTAATTAGCCTATAATTGGATAATATTTGTCACAAACAAACGAAAGTGCTACAGTACCGAAATCCGAAATCTTTTCGGAACTAAACAAGGCCCTAGGCCAATGGTTTAATAATCAGAATCGACCAATGGTTTAATATAGATTCGCCCATTACTGGCACTGTCCATTTTGAGCAGCGAGCCAACGAGAATTAATACGTAGATCGACACATTGGGTAGGAGAGATATATTATGCCAAGTCGTTGAAGGGGAATTAAGTTGTTGTGCTAAGAAGTGCATGCAGGGGCTAATTCATACCCATACTTGGGCCTTGTTTAGTCCGCTCCGAAAACCAAAAACTTTTCAAGATTCCCCGTCACATCAAATCTTAGAGCACATGCATGAAGCATTAAATATAGATAAAATAAAAACTAATTGCACAGTTTGTCTGGAAATCACGAGATGAATCTTTTGAGTCTAGTTAGTCTATGATTGGATAATATTTGTCAAATAAAAACGAAAATGCTACAGTGTCGAAATACAACAAGGCCTTGAATCTCAGAAATACCAGCCAGCTCACCTCAGATCGGATCAGATCAGATCAGATCATCAGACAGGAGCGGAGAGGAGAGCTGCAGGCGAGTGAATATTGCACCTACCCTTCTGTCAATCTCCGACCTGTGGATGCACGAGAGAAAATGTTGAGACGATGTAGTCGTGACCGAGCGATCCATCGATCGATGCAAGAGACAACCATTGTAGAATTGATTAAACTTATAGAGAAATGTAGCGATATTTATAATATCAAATCGGTACCATTCAATTTAGTCGTCATAGTATTCATAAATTTTGGTATTTTCTCTACAAACTTAGGTCCTTTTTAATACTATAATCTAAAGTTTAGTTAGGACTTGTTTACTTCACCACTTTTGTCAAAGCTTTTTCAATTTCATGTCATATTTTGACAAAATAGATCTAAGTAACATGGGTAGAAAAGAGAAAAACTTGGGCAGCTAAACTTTTGGCATTTGGAACCCAAGAGGTTTAAAATTGGATAAAACCTTCATGGGACCTGTGTTCTGTCTGCATAGCTAAAGTTTTGCCACGCATCTAAGGCCTTGCTTAGTTCTAAAAAATTTTCAAGATTCCTCATCATATTGAATCTTTGGACGCATACATAGAACATTAAATATAGATAACAAAAAAATTAACTAATTACACGGTTTATGTAACACCCTAAATTTTGCTCTTTTGGAAATAGATGAAAAATAATTTAATTTGCTATTTTGTGCTCATAAAATATAGGAAAAAAATAATAAATAAATTTTGGGAAAATAAAATTTAATATAAGTTTAGAAAACATTTTTTTGTGTGTGCATTCATGCTGTGGCATTTTATTTTGCGATGTGTGAATTTTGCAAAAGAAAGATTTGTTCAAAATTCAAATTGAAAATGCTTTTGAAAATGAGTTGAAAAAAAAATAAACAAAACCCTTCTTCCCCCCCTCACTTTCGGCCCAGTCAGCCCAGCCGGCCTCCTCCCCCTTCCCCTCTTTCTCTCACCCGCTGACAGGCCGGGCCCGCCTGTCAGCTTCACCTTCTCCAAACTGCCGCCCGTTCCCCCTCTCTCTCTCAGCTTCAAACCGCCGAGCCGAAGTCGCTCCCCCACGATCTCCTCTCTCCCCCGCGCCTCGGGTTGATGTGGGCAGAGCTGCGCAAAACCGACCTTCCCCCCTCCCATTCTTTTCCCCTCGCCCCCTCTCTTCTCGTGCGAACTCCCTGGAGCACCGCAAAAATCGCCGCCGGCGACCTCCGCGCGAAGCCGTCGAACCGAGCCCCTTCGATCCCGTTCTTCGCGTTGGTGAGCTCTCCTTTCTCCTCCGCTTCGTCCTCTTCTAGTTCCTTTGCAAAACGAAGCTCTCCTCCGTGTTGCTGCGAGCTCCGGCGAGCTCCATGGCCGCCGGCCATGGAGCGGGCCTCTCTGGTCTCTTCCCGGCCGCGCGAGGGCCTTAGATAGGCTCGCCTTCGTTCCCTCTTTCTCCCTGAGCTTTTGGATTTGAAAACCGAGCCCTGTAGCGCAAACGCGACCAACTCCGGCGACCTTCTTGCCGTCAGCCATGGAGCGCCACCGCGGGAGCTCCTGTTCCGGCCGCCGGCGCCACCCTCTCTCTCTCTCCCATCTAATCTCGACCGTTGGTTTCTAATCCGATGGCCCAGAAAGCTCCATACCCCTTGGGGGCAAATTTTGTTAAAGAGCCCCTTTTCTTTTCGCGATTTAACCCGCGGTCCTTAGCGCATTTCGTAGATTACGCTTTGCCGTTTAGAAAGCGTATTTCCCGTCGGTTAGGTCAAATTACGCTTTCACGAAATTACAGAATTGCCACTGAGTTTGTTTAGGCCATAAAATATTCATTTTAGCTCCGATTTGACCCGTTCAAATTGCGTTAGGTTCGTAATCATGAGATCTACGTGTTAGTAAACTTGGTTTAATAATTTGAAACATTTTAATTTTGTGACCCTATTTAATTAATTACTTACTATAGGAAAATCTTAGAAAATTCATATCTTCTCCGTTTTAGCTCCGATTCGATCCGTTCAAGTTGCGTTAGTTTTATAATTTTATAAGCTTCGCGTTGGTACCTTTGTTGTTTAGATTCACCACTGATAGATTTCCTAGTTAAATACAAGTCCGTAGATAGCCTCTGCAGTCCCGGTTAATGCGTAGATTTCGCGTCGTAACTCCGTTTTGCGTGAATTTTGCGTTGACGTGATCGTAGAAGCGTGTAGATGATTTTGGAAAACTTTTATTTAAATTTATTTACTGCTGGTGTACTGTTCTAATTGTAATCTTGTTTGCTTCGTGTATGTCTGTCCCTGATTGCTTGTGTGTTGATGTTTGGTGACCGAGCCTAGTCACTGGGCATTACTTCGGTGATCAAGATCAGAGTCTTGGAAGCAAGTAAGATCAGCAGGACCAGCAGGAGCAATTGGATCAAGGCAAGTATAGCATTTGGGTTTTAATTCTATGACCATGATCTTGTGACTAGATTGATATAAAGCAACAAATGATAATAATGACTTGTTAACAACTTGAGGATTTATTCGTAAGTGATAACCGGGATGAAAGTGCAACCATGAGGGCTATAATGGCTCTGGCTTTAGTCAAGTATCAGTAACTTTTCTAGCTTGTTAGAGGTTACCCGTGTGGCGCAAATGGGGGATAGCAGACCGTGGATCCCCTGCGGGGTAGAATCACATGGACTGACTACCGAAACCAAGCAGCCCTAACTTGTTAGACGAAACTTTGAAAGACTTCATAGTGATCCCTGCCGGCCTTCCTTGGTAGTGGGTTAAGAGGCTGATCACCTCAGGCGAAAGGGCAAATCATGACTCATGGGTAAAGATGTACAACCTCTGCAGAGTGTTAAAAACTGGTATACTAGCCGTGCTCACGGTCAAGAGCGGCCTTGGGAACTCTTACATTAAGGGTGATGAATCTTGTGTTAAGAAACTCATTGATTATTGTTTAATGCTCTATATTATTTATGTCACATTGATCATGAGATTGTGGGATCTATACAATCTAGTTGTTATACTTGCGGAGTTCGTCTTGAACTCACTCTTGCTATCTCCCCCACACCTCAGGAGAAGTATTGGGCTTGTGATCAACCAGTCAGTTGGATCCTGTAGAGTGAAGTTAACACCCAAAGTTTGGAGTTATATTCCGTGGTTTGCTGCCTAAGGTTGTTTCTGATTTATTATGTACGCTATATAATTTTTGCGTTGTCCTTTGATATTACCCCTTATTTGTAGCTATATGGGAGGTTTGTCTTCTAAAACTGACATATGGTGCATATCTGGTTTTGTTCTTAAAATCGGGTGTTACAAAGTGGTATCAAAGCAATGCTGACTGTAGGACGCAAGCCTAGTTAGAACCAGACCTTTTAGAATGCTTCTATCTCTGCTTACTTCTTGCTTCCACCTTAACCTTGATAATTGCTAAAATTTATGCTTACCTCTGCCCTATTCTATTATAAAACTTTGTCTCTATTCTGAATCCAACCTCCTTGTCCATTTAGATGGCTCATAATGAAGAGACCTTTGGCATGAATGAACAAAAGGACTTAGAGATGCCACTCGTAAAAGCATTCGACAAGGAGAAGCCTCTAGCCATGCAAAAGCAAGTAGTGGAAGGAATGACTCATAATGGGAACTCTCAGCAGTGCATCTCAGGACCAGTGAAGAGACAAGTAGCAGAAGCTTGGAAAAATATGAGAACCCATGGAGGTGTTGATAGTAATGCATCGGGATATCAGGATCAATGCCATTGTTGTAGGCATTATGGTCTTCCTTGTCGTCGAAATAGGTCATCTAAAAAGGAAATGAAGATAAAACCAAATTGTGTGACTAATGAGGATAAGAAGAGGAAGGCAAAATCTCTAGAGCCAACATTGGGAAGTGAACAACATTCAAATCCTAAGTTGTCACATTTAGCTTTGAACCCTGGCCATGAAAATCCAAACCTTGGAGATGAAGAAACTTCTCAAGCTAACCCCACTGCTCATGAGGTATGCATAGATGGATGGACCATCACTTATAAAGAGTATCAACCTCGAAGGATCAACCAAGTTAGGAAGAAAGCTAGCCAACCAGAGACAAACCTTCAGAGTCAACGAACTGATGACACACCGAGCAACACCTCAATGGAAAATCATATCACGAAGGATCCAGCTAAGAAAAAGTGTTATCACTGCCGACAGGAAGGACACTATGTAAGGTCTTGCCCACAGAAGAACCAACAGTAGTATCATGAAAGCAGCCACACTGAGTTGAAGATATAGGAGTTTGTGCCCTTGTGTAATAAAAACGCTAGCAGCGAAAGTCGAGTTTGTGTGCCTTGTGAACCTTTACTGCTTGGTTGAATTGTCTTTATGTTTATGTTTGATTTGGATCTTTGTAATGAGTGTAATGATCTTGTGAGTCTCTTCACAATTTCATTTAGTTTATTTGTCTAAGGCATAAGGATTAATGACATAAATAGTTGGGTTTTGGTTTTTCTCTTGTTACCTTATCGTGCCTTTCTAGAGTATCTCATCTTTATCGGCTTATGTCTCTGATCTTGGATGAATAAAAATCATGACAAAATTCTAGATGATAATAGACTTCAAGATCTATCTCTGACCTCAAGAATCACCCCCATAGCTATTATGGTATTGGAGTTATGAAAATCACAAGATGATACAGCGGTGCTGTCAAGAATCTGACCAGTTTCGGTTGCTTACTGTTGGGACAAGTACAATTATAGATTTTGGAAAGGTGTTCTACAGCAAAGTTTTATATAAGTTGTCAAGCTTTCTAACGGTATAAGTTATAACCCCATTGGATTAACAGAACAAGAGTTATGTCCATTTTACTGCGCTGGTGATTTTCTTATCGCGAGAAAATTTCAGGATATTTATTCTTCCTTGCACGTAAGTTCCTTGGGATGTCAAAAGGGTCTCAATGAAAGATAACTTATCAAGAAAAAGTGCAAGCTACCTTCCTTGTGCCTCCTAGTCGACCTTTCTTAAGGGGGGTAGTACCTTGATATCATGGGTTGATGCATTTTCAACTCATCTTGAAGTGAGAGTTGTCTCGTGAGATATTCTATGAATATAATCATCTCTCCTTCTCGCGTCATTGATGTTGGTCATTTGATGACAGGGAGTGTAGTATCCCATGGATCAGGAGCCCTATATGATGCCTCTTACTGATACGTGGGAAGAGAATGATGATCCTATCCTTGATGGATGTTATGAGTATGATGAAACTGAGTGCTATCAAAATAATGATACTCAAGAGCAAGTTGGAAGTGAATCAAATCAGAATCCACAACGGCGAAAGAGAAAAAGGAAAAGCCGTAAGAAGCCTGCTCATGGAAGTAGGGTGCAACGAGACTATATCAATGGAAGACTGAGCAACGTGGATAGGCATAACATTCATGGAGCTACCAAAGTGGTTGGTGGCTATATTCAAGTAGACTCAGTGCTAGTTTTTGCTCTGCTTGACCCAAGTGCTTCGCATTCTTTCATTTCCACCGACCTTGTGAAGACAATCAAGAGGGTGAAGAGCCCAACGAGAAAGCCTTTGTTAGTACAAACCCCAGTGGGAGAAATACAAGCAGATCAGGTGTGCTCAAATATCAATCTGGTCATAAACAAGGAAAACTTCACTGTAAACCTCATTGTGCTAGAGTCACTTAGTATTCCCTTGGTCCTTGGTAATGGATGGTTGTGTGCACACAAAGGAGTAATCTATGGTACCCACTACAAAATGCTCTTAACAGCACCGTCAGGAAAAAGAATTGAGTATCATGGTGGTCCGCTGCTACCTGAGGAGGCAAATGCATATTAAGTTCCCATGTCTCTTGGAGTTGTAAGCTAAAGGAAATTAGTAGTCAAGATGGACTTTGGTCAATTATGAATAATAGTTATTCAATGGAAATTATGTTCACGAGGTGTGACCTTGAGACAAGTGTTTAAGTTTGGTATGCAAGTTGTGAAGATGAAAGGATTATCAAGATATTTTCCTGTTTCTCTCAGAGGATCTGAGCCTCTTCCGAATCTCGAGGATGAGATTCATTTTAAGGAGGGTAGAATTGTAACACCCTAAATTTTGCTCTTTTAGAAATAGATGAAAAATAATTTAATTTGCTATTTTGTGCTCATAAAATATAGGAAAAAAATAATAAATAAATTTTGGGAAAATAAAATTTAATATAAGTTTAGAAAACATTTTTTGTGTGTGCATTCATGCTGTGGCATTTTATTTTGCGATGTGTGAATTTTGCAAAAGAAAGATTTGTTCAAAATTCAAATTGAAAATGCTTTTGAAAATGAGTTGAAAAAAAAATAAACAAAACCCTTCTTCCCCCCCCCCTCACTTTCGGCCCAGTCAGCCCAGCCGGCCTCCTCCCCCTTCCCCTCTTTCTCTCACCCGCTGACAGGCCGGGCCCGCCTGTCAGCTTCACCTTCTCCAAACTGCCGCCCGTTCCCCCTCTCTCTCTCAGCTTCAAACCGCCGAGCCGAAGTCGCTCCCCCACGATCTCCTCTCTCCCCCGCGCCTCGGGTTGATGTGGGCAGAGCTGCGCAAAACCGACCTTCCCCCCTCCCATTCTTTTCCCCTCGCCCCCTCTCTTCTCGTGCGAACTCCCTGGAGCACCGCAAAAATCGCCGCCGGCGACCTCCGCGCGAAGCCGTCGAACCGAGCCCCTTCGATCTCGTTCTTCGCGTTGGTGAGCTCTCCTTTCTCCTCCGCTTCGTCCTCTTCTAGTTCCTTTGCAAAACGAAGCTCTCCTCCGTGTTGCTGCGAGCTCCGGCGAGCTCCATGGCCGCCGGCCATGGAGCGGGCCTCTCTGGTCTCTTCCCGGCCGCGCGAGGGCCTTAGATAGGCTCGCCTTCGTTCCCTCTTTCTCCCTGAGCTTTTGGATTTGAAAACCGAGCCCTGTAGCGCAAACGCGACCAACTCCGGCGACCTTCTTGCCGTCAGCCATGGAGCGCCACCGCGGGAACTCCTGTTCCGGCCGCCGGCGCCACCCTCTCTCTCTCTCCCATCTAATCTCGACCGTTGGTTTCTAATCCGATGGCCCAGAAAGCTCCATACCCCTTCGGGGGCAAATTTTGTTAAAGAGCCCCTTTTCTTTTCGCGATTTAACCCACGGTCCTTAGCGCATTTCGTAGATTACGCTTTGCCGTTTAGAAAGCGTATTTCCCGTCGGTTAGGTCAAATTACGCCTTCAGGAAATTACAGAATTGCCACTGAGTTTGTTTAGGCCATAAAATATTCGTTTCAGCTCCGATTTGACCCGTTCAAATTGCGTTAGGTTCGTAATCATGAGATCTACGTGTTAGTAAACTTGGTTTAACAATTTGAAACATTTTAATTTTGTGACCCTATTTAATTAATTACTTACTATAGGAAAATCTTAGAAAATTCATATCTTCTCCGTTTTAGCTCCGATTCGATCCGTTCAAGTTGCGTTAGTTTTATAATTTCATAAGCTTCGCGTTGGTACCTTTGTTGTTTAGATTCACCACTGATAGATTTCCTAGTTAAATACAAGTCCGTAGATAGCCTCTGCAGTCCCGGTTAATGCGTAGATTTCGCGTCGTAACTCCGTTTTGCGTGAATTTTGCGTTGACGTGATCGTAGCAGCATGTAGATGATTTTTGAAAACTTTTATTTAAATTTATTTACTGCTGGTGTACTGTTCTAATTGTAATCTTGTTTGCTTCGTGTATGTCTGTCTCCGATTGCTTGTGTGTTGATGTTTAGTGACCGAGCCTAGTCACTGGGCATTACTTCGGTGATCAAGATTAGAGTCTTGGAGGCAAGTAAGATCAGCAGGACCAGCAGGAGCAATTGGATCAAGGCAAGTATAGCATTTGGGTTTTAATTCTATGACCATGATCTTGTGACTAGATTGATATAAAGCAACAAATGATAATAATGACTTGTTAACAACTTGAGGATTTATTCGTAAGTGATAACCGGGATGAAAGTGCAACCATGAGGGCTATAATGGCTCTGGCTTTAGTCAAGTATCAGTAACTTTTCTAGCTTGTTAGAGGTTACCCGTGTGGCGCAAATGGGGGATAGCAGACCGTGGATCTCCTGCGGGGTAGAATCACATGGACTGACTACCGAAACCAAGCGGCCCTAACTTGTTAGACGAAACTTTGAAAGACTTCATAGTGATCTCTGCCGGCCTTCCTTGGTAGTGGGTTAAGAGGCTGATCACCTCAGGCGAAAAGGTAAATCATGACTCATGGGTAAAGATGTACAACCTCTGCAGAGTGTTAAAAACTGGTATACTAGCCGTGCTCACGGTCAAGAGCGGCCTTGGGAACTCTTACATTAAAGGTGATGAATCTTGTGTTAAGAAACTCATTGATTATTGTTTAATGCTCTATATTATTTATGTCACATTGATCATGAGATTGTGGGATCTATACAATCTAGTTGTTATACTTGCGGGGTTCGTCTTGAACTCACTCTTGCTATCTCCCCCACACCTCAGAAGAAGTATTGGGCTTGTGATCAACCAGTCAGTTAGATCCTGTAGAGTGAAGTTAACACCCGAAGTTTGGAGTTATATTCCGTGGTTTGCTGCCTAAGGTTGTTTCTGATTTATTATGTACGCTATATAATTTTTGCGTTGTCCTTTGATATTACCCCTTATTTGTAGCTATATGGGAGGTTTGTCTTCTAAAACTGACATATGGTGCATATCTGGTTTTGTTCTTAAAATCGGGTGTTACAGTTTACATGTAATTTACGAAGTGAACCTTTTGAGCCTAATTAATTTCAATAATTACTAAATACAAACGAAAGTGTTACAGTAGCGAAATCCAAAAAAATTTGTGAACTAAATAAGGCCTAAATATCAAGATGCAAATTTTAAATGGACAAAAGGTTTGTAGCAAAAAATTAGGGGCAAAAGTTTACCATTCCATAAGCATCTAAACACCCTCTTAGTTAAAGTATAGGATTAACTTTAGACCACTTGTGGTTAGATAAACTTTATACATCACTTTAGATCAACTGCTTCGAGCCTCAAGAAATAAAATAGTCTTAAACTTTATAGTGGTTAAGAACTTTAACTAAGATCTTGTTTAATGGGATCTAAGAATCCATACAAGATCTTAGAAAATTATTTTCTACTCTCATAGAGTAGTTACTCTCATTTACATATATTTAGATTTAGGACGTATATGGTCCGATGAAGTATATACAAACCAAGTATATTATCATACTAGACCATAGGGTATTAGGTATGTCAAGTATGTAAGTACTTTTAGAGTATATGGTTATACTTATTTTATATGCTATAGTCATAGTATTAAATAATATATTAAAAAATATACTCTTTTAAAAAAATTTCACGTAGTATGCTAAACAGACCATAAATGCTTGCAAGGAGATGCATATGCATATGCATGGTCGACACTGCACGAACTGATACTATTGATGGATCATGGATGAATGGTACTTTACTATCAAGCTGGCCCTGTGGGTAGCACTGCACGGTAGTATATCAAATGCACAGCGATATATATGGATCCACCGCTCATGCGGATGCATATATGCATGCATCGAGCCCTAACGACTGTCACGGAAATTCCGCGTATATGCATGCATCGAGCCTAACGACTGTCACAGAAAACAACAACATGAGATAGATATGTATTGAGGACTGTTTTTCTCTCACAACAAATAAAATGAATAATATTTTCGGTCATGTCTTTTTTTCTAAGCGAACAGGGCTAGCTCTGGCCGGTAGAATAACTATATGTGGGCAAAGCGTGCTTATACCAGTTAAGAAAAAACAACATTTCACGCCACTAATTATTTGTTTAGAACAACTCTAAGAGACTAGGTAAAATTAAATACTAAAATAGAAAGCCTACCTAAAATATAGAGTTTTATAATAGTCTAGCTAAATTGAAAAATATAGATATATAGCAAGCAGAACTTGCTAGGAAAATATGGCCAACGAGAATGATAAGATGCATGCCAGCTTAGAAAAAAAACTATATAGATAAGATGTTGAAATGTTTTTTAACACAAACTATAAATAGCTTTACAAATACATTTATCTAGTCGGTTGGAGTTGTTCTTTCCTAAAGTAGATAGGTGTATGTCGATGGTCGAATTGTCGTTCACGAGTGGGTGCCCCCTTGTTTAGTTGTTTTCCTGAAAAATTTGAAGTATTATAATACTTTCGTTTGTATTTAATAATTATTATATTTAATTATAGACTAATTAGACTTAAAAGATTCATCTCGCAAATTACAAATAAACTGTCTAATTAATTATTTTTTAATCTATATTTAATGTTTCATTCATGTATCGTAAGACTCGATGTGATGAAGAATCTTGAAAAAAAAATAGTTTTTAGGTATATTTAGAAGGACAATGGATCTAGTGCAAACTCAACTTTCGTGCAAACTCTAATCTGGACCGCAGGATGTTGATCCAATGGGCGCATGAGAGAAGTGGAATGATGGATTTGTAAAAGTGTGATTAAGAGCGGGCGGTTAAGTGCAAAATTACCCAATCTCTTCGCGCCCCTTGGATCAACATCCTGTGGTCCAGATTAGAGTTTGCACAGTTTACACAGGAGTTGAGTTTGTATTAGATCCGTTGCCATTTAGAAGTACTGTACTACTTATCATAGGGACTAGAGAGAGGCCGGAGTGCTAGTGTATTACGAGTGGCAGAGACCGGCCGGGAACGGCAGTGCACTGCACACACCAAATGCAAAAGGCTACTACCATGTCGGACCAGCAGCCCCGCTAGATGGGCAACATCCAGATCCAGCACGCATGTGACGAGGTTGAATGCGATACGTGGCAGAGTTGGCAGCTGTGCCCGATCAATTCAAGGCGGTGGTAGCCTCGCTCTCGCACGTCCACATTCCGCCTACGCGGAGACAACCTTTCGACTTCTCCTCGTAGTGTATCAAAGAACATGATTAATACATTGTCTAATTTTCTAACCAAGTCTTCAACTAATTTTTAGCTAGCCTCAGTTGATTTGAGATAAGTTTTGTTTGCTAATTAGTGACTAGCACTATCTTATCCTAGGCCCTAGTAACAATAAGATTATTATAAGAGTTTACATGGCGACAACACATCATCTTTGCCTTGATTTCGCCATTCGGAAACCTAAGTTTCTATGTTGTCATTGCTGAGGAAGTTGTTGAAGACGTTGTCGCCTTCATCTTCATCAGAGTCACCATGATTCAGAGAAACCAAATCCACCCTATCCTCTCGCCGTTGTCAGAAAGGAGGAGGAGATAGATCTCTAATACCAAAAAAAACTTAATGGATAGACCCTAACTCTAAAGAACTCGATTTACTAGAAAACAACTTATTAGAGAGATGGATACTCACTCCCTCCGGCCTTCGACGAGTTGCCAGAGATAGAAGGGAGGGAGACCAACGGTGGTGGAGGTGGTGGTGGCCTTGGCTGCGCCCTAGGACATAACGAGAGGGAATTTTCATCTTCTTTCTTAAATTTTTTTAGAAGGTCTTCTTCTTTTCTTTAATAAGGCGTTGTTGTTAGAGTTGTCTAACACAACCCCGTCAGCCCCCCTCTTTATTCCTGAGCTTAGTTACAATATTCTATTTTACAAGATGGTACTGTTTTATCATCCCAAAACCTTGCCAAAATAATCTTTTCTATTCATCTTTTCAAGAATAGTCAACATATGTATAGCACATGTCAGTTACTTTTTAGGTCTTGTTTAGATATAGCCGGATAAACATCAATCTACATAGAGGTGGATTGAGATAAATTCTATCACGATATATGTGGATTGAGATAAATCCAATAGCATCAAATAAGAACTTAAGGTATTGTAATGACGAATATAAAAACACTAAATAGAAGAGAGAGATTAAATCCTCGCTTTGGACAGATGGAATAGACCAATTTCATTCTGAATAATTATATAATGATCGTACAGAATATGTTGATGCTAGACTTATTACGAGGAAAACTGAAAACAGGAAATCTTTTGCAAGCATTATTATTCTTGCGGTTCATGATTTATTTAGTGTATTTATCCAACAGGCTGGCATTTACGTCTTGATGTTCTCATTAGGCAGGCAGCAACAAACCTTTTTTTCAATACGAGGGGTCTCTCCCTATTTCCATTAAAAACTTCAACGGAAATATCATTTGGGTAAGTGTTCAGAAAAGACGAGAACGACAAAAAGACAATTTACCACCATCTAGTTCTAATCACACCACCAACCGCTGCACGAAGGCAGCCACAAACCTTAAACTTGTTCTTTTGTCTGCATGCTACTCAAGTCAGGTTCATGCATTTTGGCTTCAGTGTCATATAAATATAAGAGAAGTGATAATGGATCAGGATATAAATTATGGATGGATAAATAGTTTGCTTACTGATATTTACTTTTTCCAAACTTGTACGTGGTACTGGTAGTTCTATCACATGTTTAAGGAGAATTGTCTGTATCTCGGGTTTTCTGTTGTTGGTAGATTTTTCAGGCATGTACTCCCTCCGTCTTAAAAAGACTGTTGTTGTTGACTTTCAGACATCTTGTTTGACAATCCATCTTATTACAACTTTTTGTATAAATATTGTCTATTTTAATATGACTTATTTGATCATTAGAGGTACTTTAATAATGATTTATCTTTTTAGAATTTGTATAGAAATTTTGAATAAGAGGAGCGGTGAAACATAATTAGTTAAAGTTTAAAATATTGGTCTTTTTTTTTAAGACGAAGGGAGTATATGTTTTAGAATCGTGTGGTTTGCTTGTCTACGTCTGGGCTTTGCGTGGGCTTTGGGCTTTTGTCAGGTGTCCGCAACCTGCTTGTTTGTACTCAGGCGATGACAGGCCTGCATGATCAGAGATTTCCATTAGCGGCTGGAGCGGAGGCCGCGTGCAGGCAGGCCCACCTACATCCCTGCATGGCCCAATTGGAACATAGCAGGCCGCCCTATGCAAGGGGCTTGCGCAGACAAATTCATTGGCCAGTTTTTTTTTTTTCTCTTTTTTCCGAAGCACACTCTTATTAGAGTACGTAATTTCAATCAATAATAATTCAGGAACCAGAACGGCTAGCGTCGCAGTCGTACCTGCAGCTCACGTGAATGAGTTTGAAAAGGGTTTGGAAATGTTGCCACCATCGTTCGTGCACACAAATCAATAGCAGCTTAACTACAATTTCATTTGGATTACTGTTGTGTTTTGTTTCGCTTTTGTGAAACCTAGTTCTCTGTTGAGACGCTGAGTGCCTCGTTAAGCTTCAACGCTCATTTGTTTCTTCACTGATCGTCTTCTACGCCAATAGTTGGCGGCCATGGATCTTGTTTTTTCTTTTCTTTTTAGACTAAAAAAAGATAGGCGCCCACGTACGACATCCGTGGAAAGCAAGATAATATACGGTTCAAATTGTACAATCAAACCAAGTACTCGATCGAATGTTTGGGTTGGGGATTAACAGCGCCATGGTTCAAGTTTTGATTTTTGGGTTTCCATTGGGGTCAGGGGCGGATCTGCACCCCTGCACCCCGGGCTAGGGGGGCTGCAGCCCGGGGTGAGACCAAAAATACGTAAATACACATATGTAGAGTTTTTCCCTCGGCAGTCTGTTCTTGAAGGCCCAACCCCATTCGAGCAGGCAATTAAAGCCCTACACAGCCCTGAAGTCCCAACCTCGGCGCCATCTCGCTTCCTCGTCTTCGCTGTAGGTCTTGTCTAGTTCTAAAAAGTTTGATTTATGACAACTCTAAAAATTGGCTCTTTCGTGGACAGAGGAGTATATATTAATCAGTATATGGTTTGTGTTTGGATAAAGCAAACAGTTACATGGTGGCTGCTATTAGTTAGCCCGGGGTGTAGCTCGTTTCTAGATCCGCCACTGATTGGGGTTGTCTCAGGAATTCGGTTTGATGCTCCGCACTCGGGTGCACGTCTCCTGCTTTGCTTCTAGTAATCGTCGTCGTAGTCTCCGTCGCCGTCGCCGAACGTCTCCTCCTCCACCTTCTCGGCGACGTGATCCTCGAACTTGTCCTCCACGTAGCTCGCCCCTTCCGCCAGCGCCAAGCCGCCCAGCAGCCCCGCCGCGGCGCCGACGGCCAGCCCCGTCCCCATCCCCATCTTGCTGCTCTTCTGGGCAGCTGGAGCAGCCGCAGGATCCCCGTACGTATACGCCGCCGCAGGAGCGGCTCCATAACCACCACCGTATGGAGGAGGAGCGGCGGCGGCGGCGGCAGCCGGGTACCCCACCGGCGGCGCGGCGTACGGCGGCTGTCCTCCATACGCCGGCGGCGCCGCGTAGTACGGGTCCCGGGCGGCGGCGGGGTTCCCGTACGCGGGCGCCGGGTACGGGCTCGGGTCGTAGTAGCTTGGCGGCGGCGGCGCCTCGCGGACGGCGACGCGGACCTCGACCCGGCCCTGCGGGCGGCCCGAGGGCCGCTTCAGCCTGAGGGTGCGGGAGACCTTAGGCCCGCCGACGCCGACGCCGCCGGCGTCGTCGAGGACGTCGCGGAGCGGGAGGCGCGCGGAGCCGACGAGCGGCTTGACCTCGTCGGCGTCGGCGTCGGCGTCGGCGGCGTGGACGACGTCGACGTGGAGGACGGCGTCGCCGAGGCGCGCGGCGGAGGCGGGAGGGACAGGGACCACGACCCTGTCGTCCCACACGGGGTCCTCGCCGTTGTCGGGGTCGACGCGGGTGGAGCACTTGGGCCCGTCGTCCACCCACAGCACGGCGTACGGCCTCAGGTCGCCGTTCCGCCAGTTGACGTTCTTCAGGTTGCTCGCCGACCCCACCGTCACCTCCACCTCGTAGCGGGAGCCCATGGCGCGCGGCTGCTTTTGCCTTGCCTTGCCTGTGGCGGCTGGCGGTGGGGATGGAATCGAATGAGGTGAGGTGAGATGGGACACTCGAGAAGTCGAGACGGATCGCTGATGGGAAGTTGCCGACGGGAGGGGGGGGAGGGTATAAATAGTGGGAGGAGTTGAGGGGTGGGGCTCACCTGTCAGTTGGGGAGGGGGCGGCTGGCCTTGGGACGGATGGACGCTGGACGGTTGCGTTGCAACGCTGCATATGGTTGTGGTAAAATAAAGTAAATAAATGGGAGTAAAGAAAAGGCTGCTCATCGGTTTCTTCTTCCTTGGGCCGTTACGTTTGAACGGACGGCTGCGTGGGCGTCCGTTTCTTCTTTCTGTACTCTCCTCCCTATCAATAGTATTTTTCTTAGTGGTTAAGTTTTATTGACTGTCCAAAAAAATGACTGTACTTTGTGTACTCCATCCACTCCTTGGATGGTATTCGGCTTGGTTATTGGACACAGGCTCTTCCTCAGATACTCTCCTCTCCTCCAATCAAAAGATGTTTGCTGTTATGTATGTATTGGACAATCTCCTCGTCAAAGACTCCTCCAATCACCGAACTAGTACAACAATATGCGAATATACCCATGGTCAAAGACTCAACAAGAGTCAAGAGACTAGCCTGCGATTGGACTATGCTACATGTTTGTTTAGCTGATAAGTCATGATAGAAAGTAATTTTTACTGATTTGTTGTTAGAGAAAAATACTACTAAATGATTGACAAATGCAGCTAATAAACTCAAGACAGCCAGGCTGCTTGATGACTGATGCTATCCCGGGGTCCCGTGCTGATACTTCCACTGTCGAGAGATCAGATATGCCGTGTGGCGGGCACCACACCCGCACGCTCGCTCACACGGTTTCGACGCGCAACTCTAAAAGAGCTTTTAGCCCGGTCCTGTCTTCTCTTCCGGTCGCGTCTACCCATTTGTACCGTGCGCACCGTCACGACTCACGAAAACTTTCGTTTCCGTCCCATCCCATATTCCAATCCTATTCCTATCCCACCACCAGCGCCCAATCGCTTTCGGCTTGCTTGCTGCTCCGATACCTAACCAACACACACATGCCTGGCTCTGTGCATCTACAGATGAATAAAATCTACAAATCACTAAAATCTTTGTTTTCTTAAGACTAGCAAACTAAACAAAATACGGTGGCAACTAATCAGCCAAAACCACTCACTGAACCTGCTGGAGTGTGCTAGAAGAGCCTGGGCATGGCTGGAAATCTCCAAACCCTCCAGAGCTGCCAGCAAAGCAAAAGGGTTGGAGCTTAGGGCTCCACAAGACCGATCGAGACAGAACCCATTGTGCTGCAGCCTGCAGGTGTTTTCTGCCCCACAGGCCACAGCGGCCCGTTGAGCGCAGGAGGTAAAAACCAGCAGTTTTGCATTCCAACAGACGAGCGTATGCATGATCCAAACCCCCACAAAGCGGGCATCATCAGTCATCACACTATATTTGTTCAGTTCATGCAACTTCAGCACGCCTGTTTATTACTCTACTTGTCATTTTGCCAACAAAAGAGATTTTCAGTTAAGCACAACCACTCGGCACTCGGCACTACCCTGGAACTGCCCAAAACTAACCCGCCAAGCTTTTTGAAGCAATCTCGTACACGTTTTCGGAGAGTCCATTGGCCGACACGATCATCTCCAGCTGGGCCTGCACCACAAATGAAGCAAGGTGGTGTTACTACCATTGCCCTATCTTTTTTTTTCCCTGAAAAAAATTGCCCTATCAATTGGACTCTACATAGACTGCAGACAAATACTCCCTCCGTCCCAAATTAAGTGTCGTTTTCGGTTTTCGTAACACAAGTTTGACTCGATTTGTATAAAATATGTGCAATACTTATATCTCTAAATGAATTTGTTGAAAAACTAGACTCAAAGATCTTTCCATTGATACTAATTATGTAATATAAATATTAATATTTTTAATATATATTTAATCAAAATTATTTTTTGGGAAGCGAGAATGATAGTTATTTTAGGACGGAGAGAGTACGTCACCTTGGCAAGATCTTGTCTGGTCTTGTCATATCGCCTCCACCGAGAAAATGCTGAAACCATGCGGGAGGCCACCTGATTTCACACCCACGAACAAACCACATTAGCTAATAATTCTTCAAACATTTGAGCGTGGCACAAATTACAGGAGGTACTTGACATTAACCTGAGGGTTTATCTTGTCAAGCTGCAAAACAATTTCACCCAAGAACTTGTACCCAGATCCATCTTTCGCGTGGAAGTTCACAGGTGAGCCACAGAATCCACCGATTAGCGAGTAAACCTGAGTTTTTTTTAGCAAATTTTAGTTAGGTGCTCAAAGTCCACATGAAAATTTAAGCTGATGGCACCACCAACCTTGTTGGGATTCCTCATGTCGAAAGCAGGGTGAGACAGCAACTTCTGAACATTTGCAACATTTCCAGGAATCTCTGAAGTAGCTTGAAGAGCAAACCACTTGCTTACAACCTATTAGAGCAAAACAAACAAACAACAGGTAACCACTTAATTTGTGCGCTACATTTTTTTTTCTAAGAACCTGTATGCTACATTAGTTCATAAAAACATCTATCAAAAGAAGTCATGTATCTTACCAAGTAGTCATCCTGCCACTTGTTATAGAAATCCAAGAGGGCATCATCACGAACTGGGCCTGGATTTTGGGATAATGCTGCTAATGCAGCAAACTGCTCTGTCATGTTAGTCGCAGACTTGTACTCATGCAGTGCAAGCTCAGTGAAATCTGGCTCATTCAATGATGCAAGGTATGCTACAAGGAACATCAGAAGACTTGCATTAGGTGATGTTCTCTCAAACGTGATTCCTCAGTTGGAGCACAATAAGTTTGCCAAAGAAAAACATACCAAGGCATGTATTTTTCAATGCACGGCGAGCCATACTATCATGGTCAAATGTGTAAGCCTCAGAACTCCTGTTGCTTTTCACCTGACAAAAAGTTAAAATGAAAAGCTGATACATGGGGGACAAGAATCACACAAACAAATACTATGTCCATCCCAAATAACATGTCTTCTAGATTTATGCTAAGTCTAAACTACTTTAAGTTTGACCAAGTTTATAGAGAAGATTGTCAGCATTTATGACACCAAATAGGTATACTATGAAAAATATGTTCCGTGATGGATCTAACAGTACTTATTTGTTAATATAAATATCGATACATTTTTTATATAAAGTTGGCAAACTTAAGATAGTTTGACTTGGAACAAAACTAGAATGCCAAGTTTTTTGGTACAGAGATAATAGCAACTTGGACGGTGCCACTTACAGCTGCAAGAAGATCATCTTTGAGTTGCAAGGCAAGCTCCTTCTTAATAAAGTTACGGACAGCATGAACTGCATCAGGATCTGCAACTTCCATCATATCCATAATCTCCCCTTGACCAGGCAAAGTTATTGCTTTCGCAATGAATTCCTGTAACAGATTACAATTAGCTATTTTATAATCAAAGTGTATCCTATAGATTACAATAGCCGCAAATAATTTACCTTATCCAAGCTTGTGTTGCGCAGAATTGATCTAATCCCATCAACAAATTTTGGATTTAGGGCCAGTGTTTTCTGTTGCTGGAAGTCAGCTACAAGACTGAGCATCAACTTACGTGCCAAAACTTGGCCAGCTTCCCATCTAGGGAATAGATAGATCATCAGATTGAACTCTTTAATAGAAAACAAAAATATCTTTAGCATTGTGATCCAGAACATACCTGTTAAATTCATCTGAGTCATTGGCAAGCAAGAAAAATAGGTCACTCTCACTGAGATCAGAATCTAGACGGACAGGAGCACTATATCCCCTCAACAAAGAAGGAACTGGCCTCTCGGGAATGTTCTTAAATATAAACTCTTCTTCCTTCTGAATAACATAAAAGCACATTCGAGAATCAGAAAAAGAAATGTCAAGAGACGCTTAAATTTGATATAACTATTGGTGCCTAAGTACAGGCAACCACAGGCCAGTTACAGACTAAAAGTCTTATTGCACATAATTTGAAGGTCTTACAAAGGGCTTCTGAATGAATGTAAATAAAAATAATAATAAATGGCCGCAATTGTAGCAGAGTATCAACACTGAATGAACAAATACCATCCTAACTGCACAATATGCAAAAGATTCACAAATCAAAGCATCCTAATTAAGTTCATTTCTTGAGGGGAAAGCTTGAAAGAAAATAATCACGGTTGCCTTTTACCTTTTTAAACTGCAGCACAGTAGTGAAGACTGGCTGGCCATCAGTAGAGAGTGTTTGGAGAGTTCCATCACTGTAAACGGAAGTGAGGGGCATATCTTTTCCAGTAGGGTCAACAAGCCCAACAGCAACAGGTATAAACATAGGCTCCTTAACTGGTTGGCCAGGAGTGGGTGGTACTTCTTGGCTGAAAATAGAAAAGGCAGATGGTTTAGAAATGTACTGTTTTCACCCATTACTACAATATAGGAAGAAACATTATCAGGGTATGTAAAACCCATGTGCACTAGCATCAATGGAAATGAATGTAAATAGAGAATTTGGAACGATAGTTCAACATATATCTAATCCTAAATATTAAAGGTCACCCACAGAATGTGGAAGCTTACCTAAATTTCAAAGAGAATGTCTGAGAACTAGGATCATATGAAGATGCCACCTTGACTATAGGCGTACCTGCTTGAGAGTACCTATTGGATGGTTTACAATTAGATAGTGATCACAACAAGTAACCCTAAAAAAACATGATTGAAATATAAGCGTTCTACCATTGTAAAAAGTTTGGCAGTTGTGCATTATTTGCATCACACATGGCTGCATAGAAGTCTTCACAAGTGACAGCTTGCCCATCATGCCTTTGGAAATAAAGATCCATGCCCTGCAGGGGAAAATGTGTAAATAAACCAAATATGTGTATAACAATGTACCAGACATTCAACAACAGAAGGAGACATCCCATCCCATGAGAAACATTACATGCACAGGATTCACGGTACAAGGTAATGCCACGAATTTTTCTTATAAATTTAAGAAATGTCAACTTATTGTAGAACTATGATGCACAAAGAAATTCTTTAAGGAAAATCTTGAAGCTATGGTCACTGATATGGATAAAAGTTAGCTTAGCTTGCAGCATATAATTATAAATAGTTAAGTGCAGATTTACACAAACAGTAATTTCATATTGTTTATGTTTTTTGCTGACATATAATTAGAAAAGTAATGGTCATGGAAGTGAGGAAGTCTATTAGAGATCATGCTAAAGTTTAAATGGAGATGACATTGTACACTCGTTATGGGGTGTCAACTAGGGGTCCAGGAGCCCATAGGATCAACTATGGGGATTGGATCAGTTAGAGGTAATATTAGATTTATGTCAATTAGAGATAGGATTGGAATTGGATATTATTTGTTAGATAGGGCCATACTTGGACCCTCTTTGCCTCATTATCCATCCAGACCGACTTAGGCTAGTTAACTTCCTGGCAATGGTTATCTCCAAATAAACTACAGTTCAAACACTTGTACCCTCACATTTTAGGTCGAAGCTCGAATTTTACCTTTCGGAACCCTGACGCTCCAAACATGGTCTTGTACATTCTGACAACTTCAGCACCCTATAGCAAATACATGTCCTGGTCACATCTCATTGCCATTTTCTATCAATGCATGGAAATTGAAAAAAGTTGCATAAACAAACCTTCTCGTAAACCTGAGATGAATCCCATGATGGTTGGATGAAGGAACAAAGAAAGCAACAAAAAATAATGTCAGAGCTTTAATCATTAAATCTCAGTAATTGCTTTACAGGGGACAGGATGAAAAATACGTACCGTCACTGCCAAGTTATTCATAATCAAAGTCGCCAGGGGTAGATTCATCAGATAAGGTTTCAATGGTTCAACAGAGGATGGATAATAAATCAGTTGATGGTTTTGTGCATCTCACTGTATGCAGCCAATTTTAGAGACAGCAAAACTCACCAGTATAGAAGTTGTCCATCTGCCAGTGAAATTTAAAAAGTTACAAACCATCTCTTTATTTCTGGTTCAAAGCAACATAGAGTAAATGAATTCAAATCACAGAGCAATTAAGCATTAGCACCTTGATATAGGAATGAGGGCGGATAGGATGTGCCATAGGCCCAGCATCCTGGATATAAGGGAAGAAACCACATGTTGGTCAAAATAATCTAACAAGAATATGCTGATAGAGTATATATCAATAAAACCTGTGGGAATTGATAGATTCTGAGTTTGGAGACATCAGCAATACGTTTTACCGTACGACAGCCAAGATCCGAAGAGAACTCCTACACAAATAATTTAATTAGAAGAGTAAGATGAACAAACAAACTTGCAGCAACTAACACATGACCGACTGCTTGAGTACCTGATCCCTGAAAACGGTCAGTCCTTCTTTCAGGGTTAGCTGGAACCAATCACGGCAAGTTACTCTGCAACAGCATAGAGATAAGGAAATCATTCCTTTTGTTAGGACAAAAAAGGAACATTTCCATTCAACCATCCCAAGCTATAGCTTGCCATGGCTTTAATCTCATCAGGAAAAGCACCAATTAATGAGAATAAAAGAAAAAAGTGAAAAGATGAACAAATATTAATCATTCAATCAGTCATGAAGGAATTAAATACAAGTTATTATGATAGCATAATTGCAAATAAAAAGAATATCTATTATTGTGATATCATGAAGACAGTTACCTATTCCCAGTCCAGTTGTGGAAATACTGGAAAAGCAACGGCCTGTAAGTATAATTGAATTCACTAAAAAAAAGAAAGAGCGGATATATCTACAAATGTATGTACCTCATGTCCAACAACACCCAAAATTGCAGCATAATCACCATCAGTGGCAGTCTCTGGTGATGCCAACACAAGTCTAGATTGAAATATCTGTCCATTCATAAACCAGTGTTAAAAACACATTGATGTTCGGAATTTTCCAAGGAAAGGTGAAATCTTACATTCAAGCTCTTGTTTTCCATTGCTCCCCTGCAATTAACAGAGTTACCTTTATCAACAGACAGTTTGGGTCATGCTATATTGTACAACTGGGCAATTGGCTTATTAACATTTAACCAAAGTATCAAGTTCCACAAGTTAAACCCACACCCCTATAAAAAAGCATTCCCGAATATACTGCAGCATGGTGATAATAATGGGAAAAGAACTTACATATTGAAATCGGGAACAACAACAATGTTGAATAAATCAAGATCATACTCCAGACCAAAGACCTGGCAGGTGGTATGAAGAGGTAGAACTGAATCAGCTATCCAATTGGAACTAAAGAAACTGCAAGGAAATTATAGGCAATGAATCTGGAGCAACCTCCTCATCCCACTTCATTGCTGCTTTGAGAGAATACATAGCATGTGCTGTTTTTGGTAAATCTTGGGCAGGAGTCCAAATTCTTAGTGTTACGTTGCGGCCAGAGCATGTAACAAATGAATCCTCCCGGCATCCCAGCTGACCAGCAACTAGAGCAAACAGGTAGCTTGGTTTCTTGAAGGGATCCTCCCACAGTGCATAATGCTTTCCACCCTACAATGCAAAAAAGAAAAATGGCATACAGTGGTTGTCCCTTTCTTAGCTCTACTGAGTGATGATTGCATTAGGACTTGGGAAGCTAGCATACCTCAAGGTCTCCCTGCTCAATAAGATTCCCATTGGACAATAATACTGGATACAAAGTTTTATCAGCTTCAATACGGCAAGTATATTTTGCCATAACATCCGGGCGATCCTGTGATAACATTCAACATTTCCAAATACAGAACATGTATTAATCAAATATCAACACCTCATGAAAGATCGTACTTATAGAGACAGCATGACATTTGATGCGTCATATATAAAACCACAAGCAAACATGAATCAATATACGACATCTGATTTTAATAAACAGTAGGTAAACCTTAAGTCCTTAACACCATTCTATATAGTAATTTTACTGAAAGTAAGACCTACCTGAAAGAAGGTAATCTTCCGAAACCCTTCTGCTTCACACTGAGTGCAGAAGTTACCAGTAGACTTGTACAGCCCCTGTACAAGAAATTAGAGTAAAAGATACACTAGCAGTTAGCCTACATTATATCTAATGATTAGCTGGTAGGATTGTATCCCTCTAAAAGCAGTCAATACCTCCAATGATGTGTTTAGCTGAGGATATATTTCTGTAACTATTTCCAAGTTGAATACGCCAGCAGGTGGTGTTAAAAGTGTCAGATGGCGAGAATTGACTTTATACTCTTCACCCTAATAATCAAGTTGAGACAGGCAGGTGAGGAACAAAATGAGAGAATAAATGTATGTTTTTAGGCAAAACTTTTTCAAAGAAAAGAATACGTATTAACTGCAGCAGGGTTTCTGATAACTGTGTTGTGTATTAGGTAATCCCTGTCATACTAAGAAATATTTGAAGGATAGAAATCCAGTGAAATATACAGTATCCCACTAACTCACTGCCGATACCAACAGTGCAAAGGAAAACATGATAGAATGGAGCAGGTAATCTAATGTCACAAACCACAAGAGACCACTTGGCTATTGCCGAATGTTACTATATACTACTATTTCTCTGGAAATGCCTCTGTCATCTCATCACAGTCCCTTCAAATTTTTCAAACATATGAGCCCCCCTGTTGTCTGTCCAGTGCAATTCAAGTGCAAGCCTCCATCTGATTTACCTTTTCTCCCCTTGGAAAGATTATTGATTATACAATCATTCTGAGTTGGAACCAAACAAGTTTCTTCCCACCATTTGTTGGTAATAGTGTGATATGTTAGTCGCTGGATCCTTGCTCTAGGTGTGAGCAGGATCCTTACTCTCATTGAGAGGATAGCACACTGAGTTGGGGCAATTTTCTGGGTTTATTTCTCACACAATGCTATCCTCTCAATGAGAGTAAGGATCCTGCTCACACCTAGAGCAAGGATCCAGCGACTAACATGATATTCCTGTCAGCATATTTCCCAAATACATGCTATATATCCTACCTACTGTTGTACAAATATGTGCCAACAGAATCTAATCTAAAAAGAAGACGAGGAGATGGGTATCAATGTTCGAACTCATGATCAAACTATAGCAGTTTGGTTGTAACAAGGATGACAAAGAAATCAGTTATCCTGCGATTTTAAAACATCTAAACACAACGGAAATGCTATGTGAACTAATTATCACCTTTAATTCAGTGCCATTGACTTTGATTGATAACAGCTTGAGGTCACGCCCATGAAGAAATAGTGGAGCTGAGTTGCCAGCTACAATATATTACAATTGAAAGTTAGTTAGGAAGTCGAGAAGCTCATCTAAGCTCCAAAGTTACTTCTCATGATATAAATGGAAAAATAATGGAGAAGAAGAAAAAGATATGCAAGAGAGATGTAGAGGCCTTGATGAGATACCATATGATAATATTTTGCCAAATAAAAAGAATGTACAGGACAATAGTTGCAAGGCTAGATATTGACCTTCAACTCCAGGAGATACAACTATTTTAGATGTAACTATGGTCTTCTCTTCACCAAGTTGAAATTGCAAATCCACCTGCAGTTCAATTAGGTGACAGTAAAAAATTAGAAGAAAAAAAACAGGCAAAAAAAATAACAAGGAATCAGAATCAGCAGTCAATTTACAAGAAACATAGCCCAAGCACGGACTAATGGTATCAAGATAAGTAGATTACTATGCATGTGCATATCTATCTACATGCTAGCCCCATTTGAGAACATGTTTGTCTAGGATGCAAGGCTAGATCAGTGAGTTGGGGGAAAATGGTAGATTTTCATCAAAACTAGTTTCAAGTACTAATAGGGGTAAATTGTACTGATATATTTCTTAACAGTAAATGTCAAAGGTTTATGTTGGAAACTGTGTTGATTTCTAAAACAACAGCTATTCCAAAAGAAACTGGATTCCAAACTGCTAGTGCTAACCTCACATAGGGCACAGCAACTAGAGAATTTGTAACAACAAACATTCAAATGACGAAAGCTGTGCAGGAAAGCAATTGGAAAAGGCATTATGTAGTTACCGTGTCAAAATAATAATCAGGGGCCTTGTAATCTTTCAAGAATATCTCCTTGGGGGCATCCATGTTTGGTTCTTCAGTGGCAGCAGGAGGCGGCTCTGTTGCAACAGAACAAGATGTCCTCTTGCCAACAAACTTTGCCCTCTGGATTATGGATATGAAAAGAGGTAAGGAAAATATAAATGGAAGAGCCATGTAGGCACATTGCATGCCACGAGTTGAATAATTTAAAGAAATACACTGTTATAACTACATCCTACTAGTCAAAAGAGAAATCCAGCTCTCCTGTGTGTTCGGAGAGAACAAGAGAAACTTAAAAAAAAATTCTTATTAGCACATCGTAGAACCAAGCTATTTTCTAACCTAGCAGTAGCAGTTCACAACATATATGCATAAATGTATACATCATATAATGATAATAAATAGTTGGCATAAAGGCAGATACTAACATTTAGTGACAAGGGAGGCTCGGATCTTATCCAACGTGAACCCTGCAATAGGATAAAAAAATAAAGTACATGTTAGCGCTGGTTACACACAAAAAGATGTATAACTGACAGCAGGTAACGGCATTCAACAAACTATAGTAAGAATCCGACAAAGACAAGCAAGGAATGGCACCTCTTTCCTTAAATTGTAAGTGTTGCTAAAGCAACTCTTTACTGAGGAAGTCCTCTTCGGTGAGCACGATGGCAAGGTTCGATACTGCCAAAAAGTGAAGGAGGTCACTAGGCAATCACTGACTACAGGAAGTGGCTTTTGCAGTATATAACACTTAGTCGCGACAACTACAAGACAATAAGCAGTTTATCTGTTTATGTCAGAAGAAGCATGTACCAGTAATAGCACTAGAAAGAGCGTAATACATGGAGGAAGAATCCACGGTCAGCAAAGCCGGCAATATATAATCTAACATGAATGTAATGTACAATGCAAAAAACAGCTGGTCTATGATAATTGCAGTGCCTATCGAAGTTCATATTAGTATACATGCTAACTTGGTCTAATAAGTAGATTGACCTGGTAACTAGAATCGAAAATTCTGGACGACTGGAAGAAGAAGAATGGAGACACAGAGAGGGGAAGGCAGTGACTGCTGACAAGAGTTTAGATAGGGGGCAGTGGAATCACATGGAAGGAGGAGAAGGCAGCCAGAAAGCCGGGCCTAACGAAACCGCAGCCTCGGCACGCCGCTGCGGGGCTAATCAGGCGACGCGCCATCCCCAACCGAACCAATCCCAAACGTGTCGAAGAATGAATCCTAAACTGGTACACGCACGAGTTAGTACATCATGTTCCTTGCACGACGCAGCAGCAAGCAATCAAAACAAACAAAACGGAAGAATAAATCGACGAGAGCCAGCCGGCGGCGAGCGAGCGAGCGAGCGGATTGGATTCGGAACAACAGAGGTGGTGGCTGCGATTCAGCAGCGCGAGAGGGGGGGAACCGATCCGTTCGTCCGAGCAGCGAGGGCCAAGGGGGGGCTGCTTACCGAGCAGCGAAGGGATCGGGCCAGGCCACTGGCCACGGGATGGATCTGCTGCACTCCCTACCACCACCAGTGGAGCGGAGCGCAGGAAGAGGACTGGAGGAGGAGGCGGCGGCGGCGAGGATGGAGTTGCGGATGACAAGGCAGGCAGGTGCAGGTTGTTGTTGTTGTGTGTTATGATGAGTTCGTCACAGTTTGACGATGTCATGGGCCGGCCTTCTGGGCCCACGCGACGGTGAGTGTTTTGCCTTCAAATATCTTATCTCTCCTCCTCCTTTTCTTTTCTTTTCTTTATTTTTTCTTCCGGTTTCCGAGGAAAAGAAGATATCTTTTGGACGAAAGAAAAACAGAAAGAGCCCTTTTTTGCGTCGGGGATTATAGTTCCAAGTCTGGTACTACTCCTTGGTAAGTTTGGACGAAAAATTCAAAGTTTGTTAGCTTATTTGGCTCGTGCTTGGCTCAGCTTGTTATTAAAATTAAAATGAGCCGAGCTGAGTCAAGATTTTAGCTCTAACGAGTTAACTCGAACCAGCTTAGGAGCCGCTCACGAGTTAAACGAGCTACAGTTTTAGGAAAAAAGTCAACATAAATTATATTAGTTTTGTATTATTTCATATCTTACACTTTACAAAATGGTTGATATACTAGTTCATATGAATATTTTAATCGACTTAAGACTATTAGATATATTATTTTGTATTATTACTATTTTAAGTTTTAGATAAGTGTAAATAAAAAAGCCTACATAACCCCCTCAACTATTTAGTATAGTCTATTTTATCCTTCGAACTACAAAACCAGATATTCTATCCTCTGAACTTTCAAATTGGTCAAATAACCTCCTTGAGTAGGTTTATAGGGTGGTTTTGTTTTTTTTTCTTTTTTATTTATTTTTGCTGAATATTTGAAAAATCATAAAAAAATCATAAAAAACATAAAATGAAACATCCAATTTTGTTGGAATCTTGATGAGTAGATGTACATAGTGAATATAATATGGTATATTTTAGTGCAAAGTTTTTGCTATAGCTTTAAATCTATGTTTTTCTGTAATTAATTAAAATAATTTATATATGCAGTTTCTAAGGTCCAATTATGGTGAAATTTTTATGGCGGGCTTATTATTATATGCTTGAACTATAGTAAAAGTTTCATACTCATTAGATCAAGTATAACTTAGTTATAGATAAAGCATAGATTTAATAAGAATAAAGCTAAATAAATCTATAACTAAGTTATACTTGATCCAATGGGTACAAATTTTTTACTATACTTTAACCATACAATAGTTAGCTCATAAAAAAATCACCATAATTGGACCATATAAACTGCATATATAAATTATTCTAATTAATTACAGAAAACATAGATTTAAAGCTATAGCAAAAACTTTGTAATAAAGCATATCAAATTATATGTTCACTGTGTAGATCTACTCATGTAGAGTCTAACAAGATTAGTTTTTTATTTTATGATTTTTCTATGATTTATTATGATTTTTCAAAGATTTAACGAAAATAAATAAAAAATAAAAATATAAAACCACCCTCCAAAACCGCTCAAGGGGTGGAATATCCGGTTTTATAGTTCAGGGGATAAACTAGTCCACTCTAAATAGTTTGGAAGGTCATATAGACTTTTTCATGTAAATATTATATTTTGTGTGTTTTTTATATCTGGGTTGCGAGTTTAATGAGTCACCTCGAGCTCGTAACAAGTTGAGTTGAGCTAGCTCCTCCTAACAAGCCGAGTCAAGCTGGTTCGTTATTCAGCCTTACTCCTACGTAACAAGGTTGGTGATGTCTGTCACACACTAACATCTTTATAAAGGTTTTGAGCAGGAGAACTACCGATTGCATTGTTTACTTCCACTTCAAAACCCAAAAAATTTCAAGATTCCCCGTCATATCGAATCTTTAGACACGTGCATAGAGTATTAATATATAGACGAAAATAAAAACTAATTGTACAGTTTGATTGAAATTTACGAGACGAATCTTTTGAGCCTAGTTAATATATGGTTGGACAATATTTGTCACATACAAACAAAAGAGTTATTATAGCAATTTTGCAAAAAATTTCCCAGCTTTAGGCCCTGTTTAGATAGGAGATGAAAATTTTTTGGATGTCACATCGAATATGTTGGAAGGATGTCGGGAGGGCTTTTTAGAAACTAATAAAAAAACAAATTACATAGATCATGAGGAAACTCCAAGACAAATCTATTAAGTATAATTAATCTGTCATTAGCACATGTGGGTTACTGTAGCACTTAAGGCTAATCATAGAGTAACTAGGCTTAAAAGATTCGTCTCGTGATTTTCAACCAAACTGTGTAATTAGTTTATTTTTTTATGTACATTTAATGTTTTATGCATGTGTCCAAAGATTCGATGGGATGTATGAAAAAATTTTGGGTGGGAAACTAAACAGGGCGGAACAATGGGAAATCCGAAGTCTACAAGGGAATGTTTGATTTCACATTGTTTGATTGTGAAGTCTGAACGCCAGAGTTGATTTCACATTGAATGTTTGATTCTGAAGTCTGAACGCAAAAGAGAAGGTTTGTTGGGTCCCTTACTAAATTTTAGCCAGAATTTATAAACATATTGACTAAAAAAGAATTAAAATAGTTTAGTTCTATTAGTCATCTAAAAATAACTAAAATAACTTTAATAGTTAAATTTTAGTGAAGAAAACCAAATAGGCTCTAAGCATGGGTCTTAAAAGGTTAATTGATGATGGACATAGTACATGGTACACAAATATCACGCGGCAATGAAGGCAATGAAGAACAAGAATCTACGGCCTTGTTTAGTTCACCCTAAAAATCAAAAAAATTTCAAGATTCTCCGTCACATCGAATCTTACGCCACATGCATGAAGTATTAAATATAAATGAAAATAAAAACTAATTACACAGTTTACCTGTAAATTACGAGATGAATTTTTTAAACCTAGTTACTCTATGATTGGATAATGTTTGCAAATAAAAAAAAGTGCTACAGTTTCGAAAACAGTAAACAAGGCCTAATCATGGATTGGTCCTCGTTCACTCGTTCTACATGGCCACATGGGCGTCATTGAGGTTGTACAGGTTTCTAACTTTTTTTTATCGAAAAACCACTTAAGGAATCCTTTTAGATTGATTATTTTTTTTATTGGATGCGGTTGCGTTGACGAATATTCTACTGTACTTCTCTCGTCGCTTTAAAGGATTCCCTGCAAGCAACAGATATCTTGGTTGGTTAGGTCTATTCATCAGTGAGACGCTAACTATCAGGTTTCACAGGTGCCCGTATGTTTGCAAGTTGTATCCAATAAAAAAACCTGTTGTTGCATGATGAGACAGTAGCATGTGCCATCTATATGAATATAGATTCATCGTATCATAGTTTAATAAAAACCAATAAATAAGATTCTTGCTCGCAAAAAAATAAATAAATAAGCTTCTAATTCTCTCGTTGCTCGGTAATATCTTCATTTTTTTCTTCCCAAAAACATACTATAAATACATATTCATCTCTACGTAAATGTTTGGCCAATGTATATTAAAATTGATGAAATTACCCATCGTCTATATCTACGGACATATGTCTACCACTAAAAGAATAATTAATTGTAAATACAGAGGGTCCTTAGTTCCTTGCCCCCTCTACTCTACACGACTACACTACTCAGAGGTAAGAATTAATTTCTCAAATTAAGGGATCTCATCTCAATTCATCTCATCCTGACCAACAACATTCCTACCGCCATTGTACCAACTGCTAGCTAAGAGTTTGCATACATCTATGAGTTCAACGGTTCAAGCCATCTAGTTCAGAGTTCAGCCACACACAAGCACGAAGCGAGCGGTGGGGCTAGGGGGGCTCCAGCCCCCCCTACCGCTGCTGGCCTAGTGAAATTTCTAGTGTTTTTTTTTTCTAATTTTAGACATAATTTATAAAGTAGGGTGGGCTGAGAACTTTATTTTTTAGATATATTTTGTGAATTTCATTATTGGTCTATATTTTTAATCTAAGACTACTTTAAACTAATATATTTTTTATTACGAGAGATAATAGTAGAGCTAAGTCGATGTAGAATTTTTGTTCAGCCCCCCTAAATTTTTTTCAGGTTTCGTCTCTGGCCACACAAAGCAATCCAACTACACCTCATAGTCGTGTGGAGAGAGAAATCCAACTACACAGCAATCCGACATTCTGACTACCTCATATAGCAATCCAACTACACAGCAAGTCAGCAATCCAACTACTTCAGCTCAATCAAAACATAGTGCATCAAATTGCAAACAATTTCAGCTATAACACTTTACCAGTGCCCCATGCATGATTATTCAATTCAAATTAAACGAGCCTGGTATGTCCTGCAGCGGGAAAGTACCGTGGGGCAAGAAAAATAAACTTGAATGGTAGTACTACACTAATTCTATTGCAGGAGAGGCTTGACTTCATCAGTGCCTTTGCCGCCCCACTTTTGCACACGGCTTGAAGCCTGTGCTGCCTGCAGTTCCCAAAATAAGGAAGATCATGAGCAAGCAGTTATCAGTCATTACCTCTGCTTGCAATTGCAATTGCAAGAACCAAGGGACAGTACAAAAAGGCATGAGACTACTAGTAGATTGTTACCTCTGATTTCCAATCTCTCCTCCAAATCACAACTAGCAAGATGATCGTCTGAAGTGTGACACCACATAGCATGCCCGACCAAATCCCCTGCGATCATCAGAAATAAAATTAGAATGTGAGGGAATGTGATTAACTAATTAAATTACAAGGTTTTACTAACTATGTGTGTTTCATTCATTCATGGAACATTATAAAGATGGACAGCAATTCCAACTTGCGACTGCAAACAACATGCAGCAGTTGTGAGAAATAATTACCCCAACTCCAAAGTTGAACTTGTATCCGAGCAAGTAGCCCAGGGGCAGGCCGAAGATGTAGTAGCAGCCGAGGTTGATGTAGGCGACCAGGCCTTGCCATCCACCCCCAACCGCGACCCCTGACACCACAGGCTGCACGCTGTTGAGCACCATGGTGAGGCCGAGCAGGCCGGCGATCTTGGCGACGGCTCGCTGCAGGGTGGCGTCGCTGGTGAATATGATGGAGAAGCTGTCCCTGAAGATGAGGATGAGTGCCATGCACACAATCCCGATCAGCAGCGCCTCGCCGACGACCACCATGACGGCGTTCCATGCGGCCCTTGGACGGCCGGAGCCAAGCTCATTCGAGACCCGGACACTGAAATTGAATGGCCAAGGAGCACAGCAGAGCAGAGGTTGTAGATATAGCTATATGTTCCCACATATATATATTAGTCAACAACAAGTATAGAGTTTTGTACAAGGAAACAAGTGGATTTATCTGGACCTGATAGCGGCATTGAGGCCGATGAAGATCATGCCCTCCCATCCGTTTATGTTCATGCTGAAGATATACAGGAGGAGTCATTTTTCGTCAGTTAGTTGTGGTTTGTTAGAGTTTTAAAAAAAATTGTGGTTCGTTAGTTGTTCCCAATACAAAAAGATTATACTCCACTAAACAATGGGATCCTAATAATAATCTAATAGATTAGTATACTCTGATCACATTTACCATATGCCTAGCGAGTCAACGGCAATCTGCGCGTCCTCGAGGTCGCCGGTGAGCACGGTGATGGTGCTCATGTACCATATCTCGAGGCAGAGCATGACGGCGGACTCGAACGAGAGCCTGACGAACGCCCAGATGTCGCGGAAGGCGGCGGCGGACCATCCCCTCCAGCCGTCCTTGCACCACCCTATGATGTAGGCCATCTGGCCGAGCGCGATGACCCAGTGGGCGACGTCGTAGGCGGCGGCGGCGCCGGGGAGACCCCAGCCGAGCACGTAGACGAAGAGGTAGTTGAGGAGGACGTTGATGAGGAGCGCGCCGAAGCCGATGTAGGCGGGCACGGTGACCTTGCTCTGCGCCTGGAGGAACTTGCTGGCGCCGAAGTTGATGGCCATGGCGTAGATGGACGGGATGATGTAGATGGAGAACCTGGCGGCCTCGCGCGCGACGTCGGCGTCCTGGCCGAGGAGCAGGAGCAGCGGCTCGGCGAAGACGAAGAGGGGCGTCATGATGACGCAGGCGGCGACGAGGATGAGCCAGGACCGCTGGAGGTAGACGCCGAGCATGGCGACCTGGCCGGCGCCGAAGGCCTGGCCGCAGAGCGTCTCGAGCGCGCTGCCCATGCCGAGGAGGAAGCCGAGGGCGAAGGTGGAGAAGACGGAGAGGCCGATGGAGGCGGCCGCCAGCGGGAGGTTGCCGAGGTGGCCGATGAACATCTGGGTGATGGAGCTGATGGCGTACATGCTGAGCATGCCCACGGCGATGGGCAGGCCGATGCCCCAGAGGCGCTTGGACTCGTCCCAGACCATGCGCGCGGCGTCCCCCGCGGTGCGCACCGGCGGGGTGTCGTGCTCGTGGGAGGCCTGCCGGCCGCCGAGGAGCGGCGCCCCCTCGATGGTGCTGGCGTCGCCCCCCATCGCAGCAGTCCTCCCGGCGCCGCCGGTGCTCGCGCTCGCGATGCAACACGGGGTGCGTGGGGTGTCGGTGTCCGCGTCCGCACGCTGCCCGTCTCGTCGCCCCTGCATTTATTAAGGTCGCTCGCTCGATCACAGCCACACCTCGCAACTGCACCAGCACGTCTGCACCTCCGCCACGGGTTTAGGTGCAGCTAGGGTTGCAAAGTTTTCAAGAGTGTCTGCACTGAATTTTACGGCAAATATACTAGATAAAAAATAACTAATTAGATAGGTTGACTATAATTTACGATACGAATCTTTCGAACCTAATTAGTCTATAATTAAATAATAATTATCAAATATAAACGAAATACTACGGTAACTAAAACCAAAAATTTTCGGTCTTGTTTAGTTGTTGCTCCAAAATTTTTCGAAACTCTGTAGCACTTTCGTTTGTATTTGACAAATATTGTCCAATTATATATTAACTACGCTTAAAAGATTTATGTCGTAAATTACAGATAAACTATGTAATTATTCTTTATTTTTGTTTATATTTAATGCTCTATACATGCATCTAAAGATTCAATATGATAGAAAATTTTGAAAAGTTTTTGAAAAATTTTGATTTTTGGGAGAAAGTAAACAAAGCCCACCCTCGTGCACTGCTTCGCCTCCTCCCGCTCCATAACGCATCTCGTGACGATGACGCACGCCCCAGAGACAGGTGTGCCGGCATGTGCTCCGTACGTTAGATACGGCTTTATCATAAAAGTAGACAGTTTTCTTGTTTTTATAAAAAGTATAAAGGCCCAAAACAATCTTCTAATTCATTATTTTGTGCAAGACTAAAAAAACACAACTCTCAATCCCAACTCTTATTCTTTTGGCGCTCCGAAAATCAACCCTGTCATGCGGATAAATAGGTGCACCAAGTGAAAGGATGTGTAAAAGAATAAGAATTGGACAATGTTTTAATATAAATGTACGAGAGAGAGTTTGAGTTATTTAGAAACACATCAAAAATTCTGATGTAAAATTATCTTTTATCTTTTAGGAACGAGATTTTGAAAACCATTTAATGAGGCCAACAAATAGCTTTCAACTTTTTATAGTCACTTGAAAAATTCATTAGTTAACTAAGTGATTATTTAGAAACTGTTGGAGATGATGGAACAAATTTTTAGCTACAAAAGCAATTTTATCGATGCAACTAAAATTTACTTAAGCAGTTTTACAAAGTAAAAGTAAAGTTGTTTTAATAGAATATTTGTATAAACAACTTTTTAATGTAGATAAGAAGAATAAAGATGATCATAAGGGTTGTTTGAATCTTGAGCTTGGCTATTCTTATTTTCTATTTTATTTTAGAATTTACAAAAACCAACTTTCGTAAAACTTGTTTTACCATAATCGCTCTTAAAAATTTGTTTGGATCACCTAATAAACTCTAGTACAAGGAAAACCTAATTTTCACAAAACCTCAAAAGACATAAATTAGTAAAAACAACTCCCGAGCGTTTTTTATGAGAATGCGTATTGGATAACCACAATTTTCGTGTCTCCCTGTTTTGTGGTAAGCATATGTAAATATATTTTTAATATAAACACATGCTAACTAACTTACTTATCTGAAAAATGTTTTTTTCTAAAAAAATGATTAAAACTCAAACATCTTTATATTTTAGAGATCCAAACAACCACTTAATATCATTTCTCTTTTTTCTTTACTTTTTGCTCCTTTATTTTTTTTCTTTTTTCTTATCTATTTGGTCGTCTATCTTGTCCTACGTCTCACACCTGCACCATTGTTCAGGCACTAGGCGCTACTGCTCCCCGCGCTCGGTGCCCCAGTGGCTCTGTGGCCGTGCTCGCGCCCTAAAGCTCTAGCGCGTCCATCAAGCCCTCGACACCTGCACACCTCGTGTTTCGGAGAACCAAAGCCCATGCCTCCATTCCCCTAGGCGTGAGCACGGCCCGTTTTGCCGCCACGCCACGGCCAAGCACAAGGAGGAGGGTATTTTGAGGTTGGCTCACAAGCAAGGACGAGAGCCCATGAGAAGCTTGTTCTTTTTTATGGGAAAGCTCTACAGCACTCGAGTGTTTCTCAAGCTCTCAACACTCGATTTGATCTTTTCTCCAAATTCGGCCCCGCCCCACTTTTTCTTCATGTCTGGTGGGCATAGAAGAGGCTGAGGAGAGGCAAGCCGACCAGGCGACGGGAAGGGTGAGAGGGCAGTGTTTGGGAGTGGTGGCGACGGGGCCATGTTAGGGTTAGGGTGCACATGGCCAAGGTGACAATGGGAGGGGGAGGGGGAGGGGGAGAGGGAGGAGGAGGCCGTTGTGGGTGCGGTAGGGTCTTACTGCTCCGATGATACCCCACAATGTCGCGGCGCGCGTGGTGGGTGGTGGCAATGTGTCAGGAGGAGGAAGAACAGTGATGGAAGTTAAAATCGAGGTTGATGTAGGCGACGAGGCCCTGCCATCCGCCCCCAACCGCGACCAGGCCTGAGACCACCGGCTGCACGCTGTTGAGCACAATGGTGAGGCCGAGCAGCAGGCCGGCGATCTTGGCGACGGCTCGCTGCAGAGTGGCGTCGCTGGTGAATATGATGGAGAAGCTAGCTGTCCCTGAAGATGAGGATGAGGGCCATGCACACGATCCCGATCAGCAGCGCCTCGCCGCCGACCACCAAATGACGGCGTTCCATGCGGCCCTTGGACGGCCGGAGCCAAGCTCATTGGAGACCCGGACGCTGAAAATAGTAAATGGCCAAGAAAAGCAGCAGAGCAGAGGTTGTATCAGTACCCGGCAACAGTGAGCATATACTATGCCAGAACTGAATTACATACATTTATACAGTAGTGTAAAGAAAAGAGGTAGATTATCGATCTGGACTGGACCTGATAGCGGCATTGAGGCCGATGAAGATCATGCCCTCCCACCCGTTTATGTTTCATGCTGAAGATATATACATATATAGGAGAAAGAGCTCAATGTTTGTTAGATATATTAAGAGTAGTAGTTATGGTTTGTTATTAGTTATGCCCAAAAAAAGATTAAACAAAAAGAATGCAAGAATGCGCCTGGACGAACTTGCTGGCGCCGAAATTGATGGCCATGGCGTAGCTGGAGGGAACGATGTAGGTGGCGAACCTGGCGGACTCGCGCGCGACGTCGGCGTCCTGGCCGAGGAGCAGGAGCAGCGGCTCGGCGAAGACGAAGACGGGCGTCATGAGGACGTACACACAGGCGGCGACAAGGATAAGCCTGTGGACCGCTGGAGGCAGACGCCGAGCATGGCGACCTGGCCGGCGCCGAAGGCCCTGGCCGCAGAGCGTCTCGAGTGCGCTGCCCATGCCGAGGAGGAAGCCCAGTGCGAAGGTGGCGAAGACGGAGAGGCCAATTGAGGCGGCGGCCAGCGGGAGGTTGCCGATGAACATTTGGTTGATGGAGCTGAGATGTCGTACATGCGCGCAGCATGCTCACGGCGATGGGCAGGCCGGTGCCCTAGAGGAGCTTGGACTCGTCCCAGATCATGCGCGCGGCGTCCCCGTCGGCGGCGGCCGGGGTGTCCGCCTCGTCGGAGGCCTGCCGGCCGCCGAGAAGAGGTCCCCCATCGATGGTGCTGGTGTCGCTCGCCATCGCAGCAGTCCTCCAGGCGCCGGTGCTCGATCGTCCTCGCGCTCGCGATGGATCAAGGCTGGCCGTCTCGTCGCCCGTGCATTATTTGAGGATGCTTAGCTCGCTCGATCACAGCCACACCTCGCAACTGCACTGCACCTCCGCCACGTACGGGTTAGGTGGCAACTAACGTGGACTGTGTCGCCTCCTGGCTCTTCTTTGGACTCTTAAAAGCACAACCGTCATTAACAAAACTCAAGATATTCACTCGAACCCACTGCTTAGTGCCACTAAGAGCCCGTTTACCCGAGCTTATTTGTCAAATCTACCCATTAAACAATATTTTTCTTTCACAATATACCCAACGGGCAGCGTGGCACGACGTCATGCCGTGCCATACCGCAATTCGTCGGGCCAGTACGGGCCATCGTGTTTAGGGAGCCGTGCCTCTACGGGCTTCGTGCCCGGCCTTCGGCCTAAGGCACGGCCCACAGGCTGATTTTTGTGTTGTGTCAGCCCGTCAAGCACGCCGTGTCGTGCCTGCCCACGGCCCATCAAGCCGACAACAACTTATTTTCATCAACATTTTTACCAAATTCTGAAACATTTCAATATTTTCATTAATTGTTCATTATTTTTATCAGTATAATAATTACAGCTCATATATACACCATGCGAGCGCGTTGGAGCACTGCCTACGCGGCGAAGTAGGCCCGTGACTCGATGCAGCGCGCTAGCAAAGGGGAGGGCGCCACCGGAGGTTGTTGCTGTGCGTTTGGAGGAGAGGGCACTGCCAGAGCTCACTCCCACGCAGGGGAAGATATATATATATATATATATAGAGAGAGAGAGAGAGAGCACATGGGCTAGGGCTCAGACACGCGATGAAGGATTGAGGTCGGTGTGTTGGGCCAACAAGAATGAGATGTGGTGGGAGGATTTTTATGCCCCAACAAATTTAGCGTTTATAGTAGGGGCCCTGGTGGAGTTGATTTTTTTACTGAGCCCCTATATTTAGCTATGAGGGCTCAAGTAAGGGCATGCTAAATCTAAGTCTTTGATAATCACTAGGACCTTTCGCTCCCACTTCCATTGTTGCTCGTGTTGATGATGACGAGGAGGATATTATGGAGGAGGAAGAAGAGAAGGGAGCGAGCTAAGGGCTGGCCTGCTCACAAGTACAGAAATGATTTTTACAACTGTCTCCCTTTTTTTCCAACAAAAATGATTTTCTTAGCATACCATCTCTAACCTTCATGGGAGGCAGCTATACAACTATTGCTTAAAATTAAATTTTAGGAGCGATTCCGTTAAATAAAAATACCCCTAGAAACATTTATATTTCTAAGGCCGATTCTATAAAAAAACTACCCCTAAAAATACGATTTCCAAGCAGATGTTTATGTCAACCATCTCTGGAAATAAGTGATTTTTAGAGGTTGTTTTGTTAAGTCCCCCATCCCTAAAAATTGATTTTAAAGGGTGGTTGACTAAGTCAACCATCTTTAAAATAGTTGTGGTATAAATAAATTCACATCTTTTTCAAATAAAGTTGGATGAATACAAAATTTATATCAAAATTGTAGAGCTCGACGAGATCTAAAATTTTGTAGTTGATAAATTTTTTGTTTGAGATCATTTAGGGTTCTGAATATATACATTAAGTCTCAGATTTTGAATTTCAATTTTTTGAATTTTTTAAATGATCTTGGATGGAGAATTGTTCTATACTAAATTTATAGTGTTCGACGAGTTTATAGTTGAAAGTTTTATCATTTAAGATTAATTATGAGTTAAAATATTAATTATAAGATTCGTACATATTAGTGCAAACAGTATAAGTGGTTAGAAGTGACTGTGTGGTGCAATTGTAGAGAATTAAACATGTTAGGAAGAGGCTATGAGTTCAAATCCTGTTGTCAGCACTTATTCAAAATAAGTGATAAGTGAAAAATGAATCTAGAAAACAAAGTTGTGCCCTACATTAATTTGTTTTCCTTTTTTATTAGACTCTAAATAATTTTAGAATAATATGGTTATCTTAAGATAACCATCCCTAAAAATTGATTTTTAAGGACGATTTTAAAACTGTCTAATCACTTATTTTTATAATCAGCGGTATTGTAGTGGTTTTTATCTTGGGAATGTATGTGGTGGAAACCACGACCTTCGTAAAAATCCGTGTAAACCACGGCAAAAAGTCGTCTAAATTCACCCAAAAAATCGCACATGTAGATGATATGATGATACATAACCTTGTAAATATCTTGTCTAAACCCGAATTCGTTGTGCAAATTCTAACAAATCATGTGGATAGCTTTCTGGTTTGAAATTTGTAGGTACTACTACCATCCAAAGAGATTACGTGTTTCGACTCCTCTGCTTTTTACTCAGAAAATGACTTCTTTAGAAAAACGTTTAGCAGGGCTTCTCTAGAGGAGCTAGAGCTAGAGCCGGAGAGAACCCCTACTAAACAGGCCCTAGGTTTTACGTTACTGTGTTACATGCATCGAATAGTTTAATTCAAAGGTTTAACCTAACTGAAAGAGCAATTCACTTCATATATTTAAACAAGTATTATGTAGGTACTACTACCATCCAAAGAGATTACGTATTTGCTTGTGTTTTTCTTTCATAACAAATCAATAAACAATTCTTTCAACTATAGTTTATCACCAAACGAATAGAGACAATCGACTAGCTGAGGATTTGCTATGGTTTATCACCAAGCGGAGAAGAGCGATCCAGATATAAACACGTCCCACATCAACTATGAACACCACACATACTCGACTGAAACTGGGATTTGCTTAGGTTGTCCATCTTCTTCATCATCATTTATCATCATCGTGTCCGTGGTCCGCGCTCAAGTCTGGCTGCATGTGCCCATTTGCCATCCGTCTGCCTTTTGTTTATATCTTCTCCCGTTGTTCCATCTGACTGCCGATATGATGATAATTTGGGGCCATTTGGTACAGGTCTGCTTCACGTCTACTTTTAGCTTTGGACTTCGGCTTCGTGAAAAGCTCTACTGATGAAGTTAAAACTGTTCTGATAATCGTAAAAAGGGAGAAAATATCCATAATATCCCTATTTTTGCATGTGCTCACACAAAATTTTCAGGATATCAGTGCGGGACATTGATTTTGGTTTTAAAAAATATGGATCTTGATGAAAACTATAAAACATCTTTACCCTCTTTCTTTTCTTTATTTGTCTCTGACAAGTACTAAGGTCTGGTTTAATTTCCAAAAATTTTCAAGAATCCCCGTCACATCGAATCTTTGGGCTCATGCATTGAGCATTAAATATAGACGAAAACAAAAACTAATTGCACACTGTAATTTGTGAGACGAATTATTTGAACCTACTTAGTCTATGGTTGGACAATAATTGTTGAATATAAATAAAATGCTACAGTAGCCAAAACCAGTTATTTTGCAAACTAAACAAGGCCTAAGTTTCTAACCTTTTGCTCTAGTTGGATCAAACAGGATTCAAGGATGCATGAGTACATCAGATTATATACATAACTAGTGTCCTTTGGGAGTACGAGCAGAAATGCAGTATGCGTTGTATAGTACGTACGGTAAGCTCCTACGTGTATTATACTACTAGTCTACTCCTACTACTACAGAAGACAGTAGGAGTACGTACGTTCATATGATAAAATACACTATCGTGTGGACGTGTCGCTTTGCCATCCTCAGAAGCCAGCTACCACAGTCCACAGGAAAAGAGTACGGTACTCCCACAAAGTTGAGAAACACGTGCACATGATGCCGGTCGGCTGATCGGGGATATCGGGCCTTGTTCCTGAAAACCAAAAAGTTTTCAAAATTCTCCATCACATCGAATCTTGTGGCATATGTATGAAACATTAAATATAGATAAAAACAAAAACTAATTACACAGTTTAGCTGTAAATCACGAGACGAATCTTTTGATCATAGTTAGTCCATGATTGGATAATATCTGTCACAAACAAGCGAAAGTGCTACAGTACTTTTCGGAACTAAACAAGGCCTCGGAGTCCGGACTCAATCCGGGACTGCACGAGACTGGAGTGCGATACACACATTCATCACCGACGACACACACATAGGCCTTGTTTACTTCCAATTTTTTTTTTACAAAATAGGAATAATAGTATTTTTGTTTGTATTTAACAAATATTATCTAATTATGGACTAACTAGACTTAAAAGATTCGTCTCGTTAATTCCGACCAAACCGTGCAATTAGTTTTTATTTTTATTTATATTTAATACTCCATGCATACGTCTAAAGATTCGGTGTGACGAAGAATCTAAAAATTTTGCAAAATTTTTGGAACTAAACAAGGCCATAGAAAAGCAGCTGGATCAGGACGGAGGATGAGAGGACAAAAATAATTGAGGCCTTGTTTAGTTCTCATTGAAGATTTTTTTGTCGTGAATGCTTAAACATATAGAGTATTAGATATAGATTAAAAAAATAATTATATACAATTTGTATGTATTCTGCGAGATAAAATCTTTTGAACTTAATTAATTTATAATTGGACACTAATTATTATAATAATTATAAATATACTACAGTACTTAAAAAAAATTCTTTTTATGAACTAAATAAGACCTAAATAAAACTTGCTATTATAAAAATAAAAGCCATAACTAAAAATACTATTGTTAATTTGTTGCGAAAGATAAATACTAGTAACGGAACAACCCACTTACCCACTACCATGGACAACAACGACTTGCAGCTGCGCGCGCTCCTCCTCTTGCTACTACAATGCCAGCTCTCCAGGTATTATATTGGATTCCATCGGAGCCGTCCATGCAAGCGGTTTGGTACCGTGGTGCGCTCAGATGCGTTGCACTGTACACCGATTATTATTGCAGCTTGCACAAAATAAAGTAAAGCTTGCATAACGTTGTACACATAGAAATGGACATGGAATCTGGAAAACGCACCGGTATACCAACAAAAATGTCTCTTTCATTACTTTTGACTGAAAAGCATAAAAGGCGGGCCAATAAAGGCTCATATTCTGTGGAAGTTTCACCTAATTTAAAAAACACGATGCCACGTTCACACAACAAGCGTTTGAGGCAAGTAATTTTATAACGCAAGCTGTTCGAAGAGAAGGAATTCTCCCTTGAGGAATGTCTGCGTTATAAATCTCCCTAATTAGGTTTAAAACCATTGCAAACATTAATTAATTGGGTTTAATCCACGGGTACATCGTCGCTAGGCCTTGTTTAGTTCTGAATTTATTTTTGGTTTTTGGTATTCTAGCACTTTTGTTTTTGTTTTTTTGTTTTTGGTGTGAATTAAACAAGGCCTGAAAATTCCTTAAGTTGTCATAAAAAATTTGGAATGTACGATATTTCAAGGTGAAGGGAGTATATAAGAAATATTAACATTCCGGGACTCGGAATTTTACAAGTTTCTAGATCCACCTTGATATTAACTAATAGGTACTGTATATTACACTGCGTTCTTCTGAGATAAACAGATTGCAATGGATATAATTTCAGCAAAAATATATCGTAATTAAAAAGTTGGAAGTGTACTGAGCCTAGCTAGCTCAGTTGGTTAAGTTTCTTACTATAAATCTATTCACCCTGGTTTAAGTATATTAGAATTTAAGGCTATTGTACTTTCACTGGTAGACGATGTTTTTGTCGACAGTGAGAGACCTATGATGATTTCGTCAATCTCAAAATATGTTGGTATAATCTTTCGGAGGTGCTCATAAGAGTACAGTTTGTATACATGTATTTGATGAATGTGCATGTGTGTTGTGCATCTGCGTGTGTATACTTGTGAAATTCAGAAAAAGATGGAAATAAAGAGCATCTAACCTGACACACGGCGCCTGATGGAAACAAAGCTTATTCGACTTTTCTGAAGTTATGATTGTTGTTCGTTAATTTAGGGGGTGTTTGGGACTGCTCCGCTCCCGTTTTTGCAGCTCCGCTCCAGCTCTGGGTTCCCAAACACGTCTAGCTCCACGAACTCCGCTCCACAAAAAAGATGGAGCTAGAGGTCAGCTCCATGTTTTTCCTGGAGTACCTCAAGGGGTACTCCAGTTTTTTGAGTTTGATACTCCCACATGGAGTTTCACATGGAGTTGTGAGGTAATTACCCACTCTGCCACTCATTAATCACAAGATTAGTTCCTGTAAAAGCGGGAGCGCAGGATACGGCGTGACGCCGCCGCAGGCCCCGTACGGTCCGTCGCCACAGCTGGCCTCATACGGCTCCTGGCCAGTGGCCCCTGGTGATCATGGCTGGAGTTCTTTTACCGAGTTCGGCCAGTGGCCATGCACTGGAGCGACAACACAAGCCCCTAGTGGCCAGGGCATCGGCAGGCAAGCTGGTGCCGTTCAGGGAGCTAGCGGTCAGGGAACCAGAGGACAAGGTGCCGCCGGAAGGAAACGTCCACCAACAACAAAGAAGAAGGATGAGCAGGTATTGATTTATTTGAATTATAACCTTTGTTTAATTTTCTATTATTTACAATTTATGGGACAATTATTTGTATTTTAATTATGGTCTCTGTTAATGTTCCATCATTTGATTTCTATTTTGGTCGAAAAATATTGATTTCTATTATGGTCGGAAAATATCATGAGCAATTTTGATCAGGGGCATAATGAGTCATTTGCATGAAAACAACCCATTCCTAAAGCTGGAGCAGAGCTGCGTGCCAAACAGTACCTCCTGCTCCACAAACTCCACAGTGGAGCTACTCCATGGTGGAGTTCGTGGAGCGGAGCTGCAAAAACTGGAGCAGAGCAGTCCCAAACACCTCCTTATTATAAGAGAAAAAAATACTGGGATTCATGCCTTTTTATAGTACACTAGTGCATCTCTTTCTGCTGAGGATGAAAGGTCCATGTGCTGATTTGCACATGGTGGCATGCTCCCTATTTTGTTGTCTCCTTGGTTACGAGGCCTTTAGTTCGCAAAAGGAAAATTTGTAGGTATTGTAGCATATTTATATGTATAATAAATTACTGTCTAATTATAGACTAAGTAAGTTTAAAAGATTCGTCTCGTAAAATACATATAAATTGTATAATTAATTATTATTTTAATCTATATTTAATATTTTGCATGTATTTAAACATTTGATAAGATAAGACCAAAAGTTTTTAGTTAGAAAGCCTAAATAATAAGGGATCTCTAGTTCTCTACTTAGGTCTTGTTTAGTTTCAAAAAATTTTAAGATTCCCTATCATATCGTTTTTTAGGTATGTATACTGCATTAAATATAAATAAAAAAATAACTAATTGTATAATTTATCTATAATTTGTGAGACGAATCTATCGTATCGTTTTAAGATTCCCTATCATATCGTTTTTGACGAGGAGCCTTGTTTAGTTCCTAAAATTTTATAAAACTTTTCAAACTCCCCGTCACATCGAATCTTTAGACGTATGTATGGAATATTAAATATAGACAAAAATAAAAACTAATTGCACAGTTTGGTCAGAATTGACGAGACGAATCTTTTAAGCCTAGTTAGTTCATGATTAGACAACATGAGTGTGTTTGGTTCGTTTCCAATATAAGCCTGACTAGCCAAACTAAGGCCTTGTTTAGTTCGCAAAAATTTTCAAGATTCCCCGTCACATCGAATCTTTGGTCGCATGCATGAAGCATTAAATATAGACGAAAATAAAAACTAATTGCACAGTTTACCTGTAATTTGTGAGATGAATCTTTTGAGCCTAGTTACTCTATGATTGGACAATGTTTGTCAAATAAAAACAAAAGTGCTACAGTAGCCAAAATCCAAAAAATTTGCAAACTAAACAAGGCCAGGCTAGCCTAAGGTGAACTTGTTTAGTTGCATGTACTGTTTGAGCCTAGCTAGCAACTGCATGTGTTTAGTTAGCCTCCTTGCCCGTAGCACTTGCAGAGCGCAGCGAGCCACCGGGGCTCCCCCGGAAACTCCACCACCATCACCGGCAGTAAGCAAGTTGATAGCAGTGATCACATCGGATATGTCGGAAAGATGTCAGGAGAGGTTTTTAGAAACTAATAAAAAACAAATTACATAGCTCGTCTAGAACTGCAAGACAAATCTATTAAGGATAATTAATCTATCATTAGCACATGTGGATTACTGTAGCACTTAAGGCTAATCATGGACTAACTAGGTTTAAAAGATTCGTCTCGCGATTTCTAACTAAACTGTGTAATTAGTTTATTTTTTATCTACATTTAATGTTCCATGCATATGTCTAAAGATTTGATGAGATGGATGAAATTTTTTTTTAAGTGGGGTAAACAGGGCGTTGCGTGCGCCGGCTGCAGCAGGACGCATTCATCAGCACCGGCGACACCGGTGACACCCCCACACCACACTGAGGTCGGTCGCGCTCACGCCAACTGGAGGTTGGAGGAGACCTAGGCCTTAGGCCTTGTCTAGATCTGATTTTTTTTAATTTTTTGATACTGTAATATTTTTATTTTATTTAATAATTATTATCTAATCATATACTAACTAAGCTTAAAAGATTCATCTCACGATTTACATTTAAATTGTATAATTAGTTTTTTTGTCTATATTTAATGCTCCATATATATGCCGCAAGATTCGATGTGATGGGGAATCTTGAAAAGTTTTTGGTTTTTTAGGTGAACTAAACAAGGCCTTAGTTCCCAAAAAAGTTTTGTAAATTTTTTTAATTCTCCATCACGGCATATGCATGAAACATTAAATATAGATAAAAAATAACTAATTACACAATTTGCTTGTAATTGACGAGACAAATCTTTTGAATCTAGTTAGTCCATGATTAGATAATATTTGTTAAATATAAATAAAAGTGCTACAATAGCTGTTTTGCAAAAAAAAAAAAGAACTAAACAAGGCCCTATATATGCTGAGCTCGTGAACGCCGCTAACTAATCCGGCAGGCGTTGTGCTTGCCTCTGCATCATTTCTTAGACTCGATTATCTTTTTTCTTTCGAACATTAACTCGATTATGTTATATTGTGAATAATAATACGATGATATATGATGATATGTCCATGCAAAATGGTGGATCTACGGATGGGATATGTGGCTTATCCCGAGATTCAGCCCGGCCCATGTACTTCCCTTCCACTCTTGGTGTTTCTCGCCGGCCCATCCCCAGTACAATGTATCCGGTGCTAGCTAGGAGGCCCAATCGAGTCGGCATGGATGCAGACGTGGCCCAGCTCCGGACAGGAAGCTTCACAGGTGTAAAGTTTGTTCGTGAAGCCAGACGCTTCAAATGTTGATACTTTTAGGCCTTGTTCAGTTCAGAAAAAACCCCAAAATTTTTCGAGATTTCCCATCACATCAAATCTTGCGGCACATGCATGGAGCATTAAATATAGATGAAAATAAAAACTAATTACACAGTTTGCCTGTAAACCGCGAGATAAATCTTTTGAGTCTAGTTACTCCATGATTCGACAATATTTGTCAAATAAAAACGAAAGTGCTACAGTACTCCGAACCAAAAGTTTTCGCGAACTAAACAAGGCCTTATTGTCTAATAACTAAGAGTTCCGTAAATGTTTTCGATATGATGTTGTATATGTTTGGTTTGTTGCTCCTCCTGGTAGAATTTGTACTGAGCATCTCTAGGAGACTAGATAAAATTATATTCTAAATTATAAGATTTAGCTATTGTATAAAATAAAAAACTCACTTAAAGTATAGGGTTCCACAACAGCTTTTGTATAAGATAACTAGTGAGAACGACATGCTACATATGACAAACAAAAATTTAGGAATAGCAAGCTTGCTATTTTAGCAAATCAGATAGCATATCTGTTAGATTTTAATTTTTGCTTTAAATATATAAAAATAGTCTAAATAACATGAATAATATATATGTTGGAGTTGCTTATTTTGATGAATAAAGAAGGATGACGCTTTGTTAAAACAAATATAGCGCATGAGAACAAAAAAAAAGTGGCAAAATACATGAACTAATGAACGTGGACATTAAAAAAAGAATCATTGTTTATTCTCAATTAATTTTTTATTTCCAAAGTTTATGGATCATGGGAAAATCTTCTCTATAACATTGATAAAAAAATTATATAAATATTCCATGAAATTATAAGTTATTACTTTATACAAAGTTTATGTATTTGCAGTGATACATCATGACATATCAATACTAATAATACTTTAATTGTAAGCACCTATCTTTGTTATAAACAATACTATTACATATAATTTTTTGATAGAGAAAATTCAACATCTTAATTGCATCAGGCTAAAATGGCCATTTAAGCCATTGCAGTAAATAAGAGCGGAGTCTAGAACTTAGAACCCTTTTTAATAAATATATAATAAACACTATAGTTTGACCATAACACTTGATAAATTAATTGTAACAACCAATAATAAGATTAAAAGATGAAAGATAAAGTAGAGATTCAGGATGTCACAAAAAGATACAATAAAAGCTGCTAGAAATTAAGCAAAGGATTTCACTCTAACTTTGCTATTTTTCCATTATACTCTTTAACACCTAACTAATGTACTATAATGTAGTTAAATAGTAAATGGTCACCTATCGACATCTGGCCTCCTCTCCCTAAACCTACGTCCTGATTGACTTCACCACTAACTATATATATTCCCTCTATCCCAAAATAGAGATCGCAATGGGATGCGTGTAGAATTTTTCTAATCTTGATTAGGTTTATAGAAAATATGTACAACAGTTATATCTCTAAATAATCTTATTATAAAAGTATATTTAACAATAGTAATTATGTATTTTTAAATATTAAACTCTGATCAAAGTTAAAAAGTAACTCAAAAAATGAGAATGATATTTACTTTGGGACAGAGAGAGTATTATCTAAATAGGTATTGGGTTAGTAAATGAATAGGGAGAATATATAAAGATAATCAATTTTGATTAGTAACTTCGAACACTCATCTAATATAAGATTCTACGAATCTAGCAACTCGCGGAAGAGCATCATGACGTACAAGCTACTTCGAATTTACTAACTACTATATATACTACTATAATATATATTTTCCTTACCTGATTGAGCAGGGAGACTACAGTAAATTAAATATAAACTAGCTCTAGCTAGAGGTTAGGCAGATGGATAGAGAGCTAGTTTAAACAGAGGTTCGAATGGATTCTCAACGGTGGTGATGCATTTGCATTGGTATACAGTAGTAGTATAGTAGTATAACGTATAGGGCCGGGGGTGAGTAGTCCACCTCCACAGTCCCCAATTACATTGGAGATACCGTCCGTCACCCGTATGATCAAACTAATATAAGCCTTGTTTGTTTACCCCAAAATCTAAAAGTTTTTCAGGATTCCTCGTTACATTAAATCTTTAGACACATATATGAATAATTAAATGTAGATGAAAATAAAAACTAATTGCACAACTTACTTGTAATTTACGAGACAAATCCTTTAAGCCTAGTTAGTCCATGATTAGACAATAATTACCAAATATTTTCTCCATGTTAAATTGTAAGTCATTCCAAGAATCTTGTAGAGTCAAACTATCCTAAATTTGACCAAATTTATATGATAAAACAATAGTTATTATGATATCAACTAAGTATCATTAGATTCTTCCTTAATTATATTTTCATAGTATACTCATTTTATGTTACAAATCTTAGTATTTTTCTCTATAATTTTGGTCAAACTTGAAAATTTTTTGACTCTCTAATTAGAATGACTTACACTTTGGGATGGAGAGAGTACCAACGAAAATAGTACAGTAGCTAAATCCAAAAACTTTTCCCAACTAAATAAGTCCTAATAGAGTTTCCGCTGCTCCTCAAGTTCTCTCATTGACCAATTAGGTGTCGATATTGTTCGGTCTGTTTAAGAATACATGTTATATTAGTTTTGTTTAAGATATAATTTTACAATTTTATCCAGTTCATTTGGAATTATATTAACACCGCAGTACTAATTAAATAAATTATATCCATTTGTTTCAAATTTTAAGACATTTGGCTTTTTATTTTTTTTCTCTTATGTTGTTATGTATTTAGACATAGTGTACGTATAAGGACATTACAAAAAGTATGTATTTTGAAAAGCCAAAATATCTTATAATTTAGAATGAAGGGTATAGTATATATAGAAGTCGTATGGTTGTAGTTTTCTATAAAATTATATTAACATCCACGATACTAATTTAAGTTGGGTTCAAGTTTTGAAGTGTCGTCTGTTTTTTTTATACTCGATGGCTTTTAGGAGGCATTGTGTTGAAGTTTTCTTTTCATTTCTTTCTTCCATTTTCTTCCAATTATAGCTTCTCTAGGCTTTCGATCCAGCTATTGTACTCCCTCTATGCTCATAAAAAAAAGCATATTATGTTCTAAGTCGAAACATCGTAAATTTGACCAAATTTCATAAAAAAGATATCAACACAGATAAATAGATTTATCATGAAATATATTTTCATTGTGTATACTTTAACCTTAGTCAAGTTTAGGATGATTTAACAAAGAATAATAAGGGGATGTTTGGTTGGGGGTGCTAAAGTTTAACATGTACTATAGCACATTTGTAACTATATAGTAATTAGTGTCCAATCATAAACTAATTAGATAAAAAATCATCTCATAAATTATTCTCTAGCTGTATTTTTTATTTTATAAATAGTATATATTTAGTACTCCATACATATGTCCAAACATTCAATGAGATAATTGTTAGAAAAAAATAGCCTGAACCAAATAGGACCTACGTTAAATGACTAGGAGAGAGTCACCAATAAAATCATGCATAAATTCTCCATGGCAACTACTTAGTTTTTTTAGCTCCACAACTCAGCTAACTCTGACGATATTCATATGGGGCTGAGGGGCTCCTGCAGTAGGATGGAGAGTCGCATGTCTGCATACAGTGGAAATTAATTAAAGTATCAAAGTGTACACAAGTTTTGGTCGTACGGCAAACTGAAAAGCTAGTTTACCTCATGTAGTCATGCATGTTCTTTGTCCATGTGCCCATGAGTATACTTTATCAATTAACAAAGATTATTTAACCGCTGTCGCTGTGTGTCCTTTATTAATCTCAAAGATCTAGCATTCCATTCGAGCATCAGTGTTAATTAGTTTGCTGTGATGCATGGGCCGCCCGCACCGTACCGCGCGCGCATGCATGCCACTGTTCCATTTTTTTCCGTTCTAAAATGATAACATGTACACATGCATAGTGTGGATCTCTTAAAAAGGGCACCGCTTATATATAGTATCTCCATTGAGTAATAACTATCCTTTTCTAATCCATTATCAAATATAAACAAGAAGCTATCAGAGATGTACTAAAATTTCCTGTGTAAACATATGTCAACTTGTAAATTTGTCAAGTGGTTTTGGAAAAATAAATTTAGTTACCTTCGTTCTTCAATATATATAGGCACACACATAATATACACAGTGGCCATCGGCCAGGGGAGAGAGAGAGATGTGAAGAATGAAACATTTGCTGACATTTTAATTAATTAGCAAAAAAATATAGGGATGTCAGGCAGGTTGTTCGTGAACCCACAAATATATTATATGTTTAATTTTGCAGGTTACCCGCAAGACCCCAAAAATCAAGTCAACCTGCCTTGCATCCCTAAGAAAACATATCAAATACCTGTGAAGAATTAAAAGTTTGTAACCTAAATGTGAAGAATTAAACACACATGTGCTATACGTGCACATGTTATTAATTAACAACAATCATATAAATTGTCGATCTGTTTTATTATATGACTATACATATATCCATATGGTATGTGTTTAATTATTTGGAATATCGGTGCAACCTTTGAGAGCATATATATATATAGACATGTAAATATGAAGAAATCCCTCCCACATATAGTGTGTTCTGTTCTTTTAGTTTGTGGATCGGAGGTTGTTATTTTCTTCAGCAGGAGCTTGCATTGGTTGGTTTTATTACATTGTAGATGAAAGAAGTTTTTATCCCGAATCATTACATCATCCAACCAAGAGAAGCTATACCTCAGTAGTGCACATGTTATATACGATAGCCTAGATTTAGCATTAGTATATAGCAGTGTAAGCATTAATTGGCAGAAAACTGAGCTGATGATGTGTTTTCATCAAACAAATTAAGAAGGCTGCAGCATGGTGGCATATACCTCTTCCAGGGATTAAGCTAACAAAATGCATACACGAAGCCAAAGTTCATTACAAAAGAAATGCATTTGAGCCCTATATATATAGATTTCCTTATTGCCGGGACATGTACCAAGACATGAAATAATCTTTCTATAGAAGAGAGGATGCCTATTATGAATTAAAACAACGGTAGGAGCACCATATATAACAAGCAGAGGGGTGAAGCTATATTGTAATTAGGGGGGCGCACCTCCTAAAAAATACATATAAAAACAGTGACTTTAATTTAGCAAAATATATGTATCTCTATGACACAAGTCTATAAACCCACAAGGTAATTAAGTGGGATTATTCCCTCTTATTTATTCTACCTTCGCCACCGATAACAAGCATGATTAAAACATGTACCACACAGCCATTAAAACATATATATATATAGCAGACATTGTTATTATGTATATTAACCCCTTACGAGAGCTAGCATTTATAATCATCGCTGGCATGCATCCATTCACAAAAAAAAACCATATATACTGGGAATAGTAAGCTAGTTTGATATGAAGTTCATTTTTACCAAAAGGCTTCATTTTGTACTTCACCAGTGTCAGTATATATTGGCATCATATATATAAGACACAATATAATTGTTTGAAGTGATAAACAACACCGACACAAAAAAAAAAAAAAAATCTCACATGAGTGCATAGTAGTTGAGCTGATCATCTTAGCGGCAGAGTTTTGCACAAGAGAGAGATCAAAGAGACATACAGTATATAATAAGCATCCACCATCTATTTATCATGCTGCATCTTCTAATTAAATCAAACATCACAATGAGGAAACAATATATGCAAGCAGCAAGAAGCTCGATCGTATCTTGCGCTGACATTTGGCACATCCACACAGTCACATGCATGCAGTTTGCAGTAGCAGTATAATATATATAGTACTAGTGTAGTTTACCTTCTTCGCAGATTACTGTATTAGCTAGAATTGATCAATCGAAGAGCCTTTTATTAGCTCCTGGAAGCATGCTTAATTCGATCTTCAGTTCTAGCTAGAAGTAACTATATGATGATGAGTCGCAGTCGTCGTCGTCGTCCTTGAGCTGTCGGTGCAGCGATGAACGATCCTCCATTTCTACTTCCATTCCTCGGTCATGGCATGGAGATCCCCCTCCTAGTACGGCGGTGGCCGTGCATGAGCCCATGCAAGCCCCTCGTGCCCGAGCTGCAGGCCCGCACCGGAGGCGGCGCCGCCCCCTGGCATGAGGCTTGGCGGCACGCCGCCGACGCTACCGCCGAACATTGGCATCGCCGCCGAGGGATCGGCCATCCCGCCCATTATCAGAGGCGGCCCTCCGCCCGGGCCAGGAGGCAGCTGCGGCGGCGGCGCCTGCCCGGCGGGCTCCTCCTCGGCGTCGTCCAGCGGGAGCCTCTCGTAGGTGGCGTTGGCGAACGTGGACGCCATCACCATGACGGGCCCCGCCGCCGTGAGCGTGCCGACGACGCTGCCGCCGACGACCTGCCCCTGCCCGCCCGCGAGGTACACGGTGAGCCCCGTGGATCCCGGCGGCGCGGGGCCCGGCAGGAACGTGCCGGTGAGGGAGAGGATCTCGAAGCGGCCGCGGAGGGCCACCACGGCGCCCGGCGCGGCCGGCTGGCGGAGCGCGACGTCGGTGACGGTGCCCGCGCCGCTGAGCACGCACACGCCGCGCTGCCTGCGGCGCGCGAAGTGGGCGATGGACTCGGCCACGTCGGCCCCGCCGGCCACCTCCATCACGTGGCTGCGCAGCGCGTTGGGGCTGTCACGTGTCACGAAGATGGGGGGCTTGGGCTTGTTCTTGGACCCCGGCGGCCGCCCGCGGGGCCGCCGGTTGCCCGTCACCACGGCGCCTTCCTTGGGCTCGCCCGTGCCGTTCTCCCGGTCGTCGCCGCTCCCGCCGCTCGTCGGCTGCTCCGTGGCGCCGCCGTCCTTGGAGGAAAGTGCCATTTCTTCTTGGTTCTTGCCAAGGGATGGCTCCGGCAGGCCGAGCCGCCCCTCGTCCCACCACCTGTTCGCCAGCTTCAATTCTCTTCTACTCCTAGCTAGCTTGCTAGTAGGGTTTCGATTATCGAGCTGCTTCTTAATTACTTTCTTAGAACAGCCGGACTAGACGGATCCTCGATCGACTTCTTGCAGATTCTTCAAGAAATCTCTTGCTCCCTGCTCTACGCCTTTGCAGATGCAAAACAAAATATAAGAGAAACATATTAGCTAGCTAGCTAGCTAGTCGACCGCCATGTGTCAACTGTCAAGCAGATCCAAGCAGCATGTTTGGATCAAAAAAATATGGGAGCATATGAGTCTGAACGAGAAGATAACACTAGCGTTCGATTTGACCGAAGAATTGCTGGATTAAGGAAGCAAGAGCAAAGATCATGGAGAAACTTTTACCATGTGTTTTGCTGAATCCACCAAGAGCTGACCTCGAGAGAGGCAAGAACGAAATCAAAGGAGACTTGCCCCCTCCATCCCCTCCTCCTCCTCCCTCTTGTAATTCTCTTTTGCTACTTTTCCTTTGAGGTTTGGTGTGTATTCCCTCTGCTATATATGGGGGAGAAGACTTTGTAGGGAGAGGATGATGTCAGGGTGCAGTGGATTATATATCTATTTTCACTTGCCCTATTCCAAGTTGGTAGACATATGTAATATGTTTGTATGTGTACACAGGCGCATGAAGCACCATTTAAAAGAGAAGTAGCAGGACAAGAACGTGAAAATGCTATGGCCACCCTTGCAGAACTACACATATAAGTTGACTGGTGAACCCATGGGAAATATAACCTCATCATATATATGGTTTCATATGCATATGGACCACACAATGTAGTTTCTGAAAGTTGTGTTCTTAATTAGTTCCACGTAGACAACTTAGTGCGTATGTTACACTAAGATATATAGCCAAAGAAGTCTTTTTACCTGTCAACCATCTGTTGTCGTATACATATGGTTCAGATTTAATTTTAAGGTATGTGTCATAGTAACGTACCACCTAATCGAATGTGCAATATATTTTTATCTTATATACCTTCGTCGTCACCTAAGAGATGCGATCCTTGGGTGGTGCTTATCCAAAAGGAACATTACTTTTCACTTATTTGCAGTGTAATATTTCTTCAAACCAAATGAGCTTTAATTAATACGTATAAAAATGGTCAACAAAAAGTCATAGCTCAGGTTTAAAGAAAATATTAATGCAGCATGGTGAAAATCTAAAACAAACCTAACTGTTCCTATTTAACTTTAATTTGGTGCATCATGCATCTTTTGGCAGCATAAAAAAGAATTGCAGCATATTCGATCATCAATAGGTAGTGTGCAGGAGTCATGCATGGATCCCTGCTTCAGATTATTATTATAAGATGCTTTGGTGTGTTGCTGGTGAGGCATACTTTTACCTGGCAGCTGTGCTTTAGGTAGGATTTAGGACTCTGGAGGTTAGTATGTGGGAGACCAAGGTTCCTTATTAGCTAGCGTATGTGTCGTCGCATGCATAGGGGCTGCTGGGTGTAGGTGAGGTTAGCAAGTAATTCCTTTCTTTCTCACAAAAATTCAGTAGGATGTATATATATAGGGTATCTCAGTTTACACAGAACAAACAAAATCACAACATAACACCTGTAATATATATCCGGTTTCATTTTGTAGATGTACTTTCATGAAATATATATAATATGCATGGACAGCAGATGTTGCGGTCAATGCATACTTTCAAATATCCAACCTCTGTCACTAGATCCATCTTCTTGTAAGTCATAATAACCCTTCTTGTGAAATTTGAGGCACTTTATATGCATATGCAGGGCAAAAAAGAAAACAAAGTAAATGTCTATATTTGGATGTTGCATTTTTTAAATCCCTCTTGTCCTTCATTGAAAATCTTCAACAAATATGTAAATTAATAGAAAAGAGGATTAAATTTTAAAGTACATGGGGCTTGAACAATGGTGAGCTTATGGAATCATGTGTTTGTCTTCGAGATCATACTGCATTCAAGTTATTTAGGGCATGTTTGGATCCATTCGCTGCTAATAGTTAGCTAGCTAATAGGTCTGCCTATTATTAGCGGTTGTCGTTACCTACTTTTGGTTCAACTAGTGAAATACTAGTTGTTTTGTTACTATTAGTTAGACCAATTTAGGACCTTATTAGCTTGCTTAACAGCGCAGAAAGGGAGAGTTGGTTTAGGTACGGACACATTCAACTTGAGGACAGAGTGAAGAATTTATTAATTGTCGACTTGTGGATATATAAAGCATCCATGGATCATGAATAATAGCCTTTTCCTTGAGGCCCTTAATTTGTGTTAGAAAAATACAGAGTTATATTAGTGAATAAAACTAATACTCCATGAAAAAAATATTAAGATCCAATCATCCGTACTGCTGGATCGGATGGGATGTCAAACCATACATAACGGACGGAACCTTTGTTTTGCATTGCTTCAGAGATGCATGGCTTTGTCTGGTCAGTGGTCGGATCATATGATACATATATGCTTGTATATATCCAAAGCATCCATTAGCGTCCAAATCACTTGAAAGAATCTTAATTTCTTAACTGAAAATTGTTTTTTAATCAGCCTCCGACGGCTAAACTGGGTTATTTTTCTACTCCTACTTCTGAGCAAAAAAAGGAAAAGGACAGATTTGAGTTGAGAGGACCAACTGTGTTCAAGTTAAAAAATTGTGTTTTATGTATGGATAATATGAGGTTTGCAACTAAAGGTCATGTAAATGTGGGTACCCCAAAATTCTATACGTACTTGCTATGTCGACTTGTGGATTGTCATGCATGGAACATGAATGGCCTTTTCCTTGAGGCCCTTAATTTGTGTTAGAAAAATACAGTTACTTGATAAAACTAATGCTTCATTGGGGAAAAAATTAAGATCCGGATCATCCGTACTGCTGGATCCGGATCAGATGTCAACCCTGCACAACGGACGCAAACTTTGTTTTTTACTTCAAGAGATGGCTTGTCTGGTCGGATTCATATATGATATATAAAAATGCTTGTATATATATCCAAGCATCCGTCCAATCACTTGAAAGAATCTTAATTTCTTCACTGAAAATGTTTTTTTTTTATCAGCCTCCGACGGCTAAACTGGATTATTTTTCTACTCCTACTCTGAACATAAAGGAAAAGGACAGATTTGAGTTGAGGACGGACCCACTGTCCAGGCTAAAAATGGTTTCTGTATGCACTACTGGAAAATATTTTTTTTGTCGGGATTCGAAATTTTCTATCAGTTTTTAAACACACAGGGTTATTCTAGTTTCTAGTAGTGATGGATAATATGAGGTTTTCAACTAACGGTCTTGCACTGTACGTACGTGTGCGTGGGTACCCCAGAATTTTACTTGCTGCGTCGTTAGTGATGACAAACACCCCAACCCCAGGAAAGAAAATACAGTAATATATACTAATATATTGGGTAGTTTATAAAGTTCTGGTACATCTCCAAGTACTCTTATTATTAGCCCTAGTGTAGTGTAGGAGTACTTTAGCTAAGTTGGATGGATTATATAGGACCACATATACATCGGCGCCGGGGCAGCTAGCACAAATATATGAGATGATGAGAGAGCAAAGGGCAACAACACGAGGTGAATGATTAGTTTAGTGGCAACAGCCCATATAAAGCTCCTAATGATGCGTGAAAGGAGATCAAAGACGTGTTAGTGATCTTTAATGACAGCAGACAGCTGCGTGCTCATCATATATAAAATGCGCACAGATTCCTGTAGTGTGTGTGGCTAATGGTGGTCCATGCATATATATGCACAAGTTGCGCAACAGTACAAGCTGCAAGAGGGGTCGTCGGAGACGATGATCCTGCTGTCACGCCTCCTCCCCTTTCAGCTTTTAACTTAATCCCCCCTCGGATTAGATAGATTAAGATAAGCACCAAGCTCCGTTGGCACGACACGCGTACGTCAAAAGAAGCACAAATCCAACTACATCTAGAGCTGCTGCTCTGCTACTACTATACACATGTCTTCCTTTTCTTTTGTATTTTGTATATTTATATATATAAAGTAGCAAGCGAGTAGTTTTAAATTTGGCGATCTGGTGTAGATAGAACTAGCTAGTGTCATGCATGTTTAAATATGACATATATTTTGTGTTATATGTCTTTTTTTCCCTTCTAATTTACTCCTAGTAAAATGATATCTTAAGTGAAAATCTAGCTATCACACGATTCATTTTTTGTACTTGAGATCATGTCATTATCCAAAAACGTCACACGCTTTGTGAGAGTGCGAGAGGGAATGCATGGTTAGTGCAAGGCCACAGTACTACAAGATAGCTATTTCTTTTTTTCACGGTGCTGGGTGCTGTTGTTTCAGTGGAGTTGCTGTCTGTCTTGGTTGTGCAGCATGGCGTCAGTTGGAGCCTCAAGGTACACCGTACACACAAGTGCTCCTTTCACGGCGTCGCTTTTATTAAGGCCTTTGGATTAGGATAAGCACAAGTAGTAAAATTCATCTTCCCTCCCCGGGCATGCGATGTGTTGCTTTGCATCATCAAAGCTAATTTAACCCTTTCCCAGTAGTCTTTAGTTTTGAGACTGCCAGCAGTCATGTACAGGGAGATGGGTGCCTAACACATGTACACAGTAGATGTGCTATTTAAGGTTTGGTCAAGGTAGCCTAACACACAGCAAAACTTGCATCTCCTGCAGCCTGGAGTCGTCTGGTTAGGCGCAGGTTACACTACTACAGTAGCATGAATGTCTAGTCGCAATCACAGTGAAGGGGAAGGCAAAATGCTCCTAGGCAAAACAACACGGCATCGCCACCAAAATGCTGGTTGCGTCAGAGGAATGCATTAGACAAAACCAGGTTCAGGTTCAGGTTCGATTCACTCACCGCGCCAAAGTCAAATTTGGGATTTCTGCACCCACTTGCACCTTCTACAGTCCTTCGACAGGCTGCATCTCCGGCAGAAAAATCCGATGCCAGATACCCGAATTCCCAGCAGGAGCACAAATGATTACATGAAGTAAAAAAACAGAAAGAATTTGGTACAAATGCGGCAACAACGATGGTAAGTCATCGCATATCTTTTGCGGTTCACAAAGTTACGCAACATTTACCAGCCCCAGGTGGCTTCAGCGATGTACACCCATGTATATCTGGAAAACACCATGTGAGGGATTAGATCACAGCAGCACACTGCACACATCACCTCACAATCCCCAAATCCACCAATGCTCCGTTTCTTTTGAGAACCAACGCTCTGGTCATCAAGTGTGAAAAAATGGGACCATACAATCAGGCAATATACATCATCACACGCAGCGACACACAGGGGGGGCTGCAACCTTAAAGCCAGAACAGCCATGCTGCTACTTGGTAAGGTAGTATATGAGCAAGAAGACAGCAATGAAGGACGCCACCATGGTTGCCATCCTGCGGCTTGATTTCGTCTCGAAAACCTGTCAAGTGAAGTTATAATGAGAAAAAACAGGGTACTGGAGGGAGAAGATGACCTACAGATACAGAAATTCTCACCATCTTGAACTTGTCCACCGTCCCGGAAAGAAATCCTCTCGAAGCGTCCATATCATTACCCTGAACCAGAAATTAATGTATCAGGGTTTTATTGACAACAACAAAGTGTGTTGCAGGAAGGAAACTAGTACCATTCTATCCAGCATCCGGTTATGATTCTCCACTTCTTCATGTATATCACCAGTCAACTGAACATACAATAGATTCAGTAAAAACTTAGCACAATCACAATATAACTAACACTCAAAATGGCATCAATAAAATGTGTGAAACAGAGTAGAATAGAACACACAAAACTTAAACATGACGACCAGTATCACTGTATGCATAAATCCCAGATGGAAACGTTGAATTTTACTGTTGCAATTTAATGTGCTCTGCAAACACTATAACACCCAAATAGGAAGATGACATTTTAATTTTACTTAATCAATTTACTGATTGTATACATGAAACACCAGATAGAAAGTAATCTTAAGTCGATCCCTATGGCAGAAACACTGCAAAATGGTATATATAAAGATCTTCAGTACTAGCATACCTATATGAATTATATGAAAATTCCAACTGCGAAACTATTGCTTTATAGTCACCTTAAAGATCTTTGTACACAAATTAGTAATTTGTCAGGAGTTGCTAATTCTGTTCAACATCTGTCTATCAAATTGACAAATAATCTCATCTTTCCTTTTGGAGGATGTAGCATAAGTTTATTTATTTATCAACATTAAAGAAATCTGTTTCAAATATTTCCAATTATTAGCATACTCAACATTGTGGCACTTTGCTTTTCTGTTTTTAATAAGATACTAAGGTTCTGCCAGGTCCACTGAACCCAACAAAATGTTGAAATGGTCTGCAAAGATAGGAAAGTACAGCATACATACTCTTTTGAGAATGCTGACCCTATCGTGCAAACTGTCCATAGCTTGATCATTCTCATGCTCATGAATTTCACGAGAAGAATAAGCTGGAGCTCTCACCCCACCTTCTTCAATGCCATCAAATAAAGCAGCTCTATGGCTGCGGAAGTCCCTGCAGAGAACAAAAATGGATAAATGGCATCATTATGGTTTTGCTAACAACCAAAGTAGTGGAATTATCTATTGGTTGTCTGTACTTCCAATGACTGCATAAGGAATATAGGACAAAGTAGTCGTTTTTCATGGTATCTGTCTATTATTTTCTCACTTTTGTATAAAATAGGGCATTTTATAAATGCCTAGCCCCACATCTTATGGATCTTGTCAAATTTCACATAGATGGTATGTAACCACACCTTTTCCTTAGATCTTTAATGGAAAAAAGGTAATTTTGTACAAAGACATTATCACAAAACCTATAAATGAAATTAAGAGGAAAGAATGGTAAATTGGAAAAATAAGGATGAGCTACAGTCCAATGAGGAAACGGGAAGGCTGTATGCAAGCACTTGCTAATTGCTGCTCCGCTGATTTTCTTGAATTACTACTAGACTGCAATTCACCAATTAAACGGAAGGAATGCAAAGAAATTTTTTGACCAAAGTCAGCAGAGGAAACCCCAGCCTATTTTTTATTTTATTTTAGTGCAGACCTGTTTAAATTCACTCCCACGGGGAGTCGAACCCAGGCCTGCTGGATGCTACTCAGGTGCTCTAACCACTAGGCTAGAGGCCCTTTCGCAATGCAAAGCAATTTTCAGTAGGTAAGTTAAGCTACCAGTATACCAAGACCAGGGACAGTAACAGTCTGAATGAGTATGCCTGTGCAATTAGTTAGTATCGCCTCTGCCTTGCAAAGTGACTAGTGTTGGGAAAATATAAGAAGCTAATGAAAACACAACATTTACAAACACTGCCAGAACTAAATGCAACCATCCATCTGCAAGTAAAACGAGACACCATGACCAGTCAGGCTTAACTTAGTAACGGGATGAAATTGAAGATTGTCATATCCTACACTACTGCCATGCTCTGCTAGGAGGTGCAAACAAAAACACAGCATTACACAGCATTTAGCTTTGAATTAGTTCAATGAAAATGAGTCATAAGACTAAACCGGTTGTCTGGCTGCCCTGTCCCCTGGAGAAAGGATCATGCATGATTGATGGACAAAGAAGCCATAGATGTGGCAATCTACTGATTCTAAAGAACTCGCTGCTAAAGTTGGGCATCCAGAGGTGTAAACGGCATTAAATTCATAATTCGGCAACACCAAACACTAGTACTGGGGAAATTAGCTGACACGCCACAAGAACAATGGGATTTCCTTCCCCAGGCACAAAGGGACAAGTGTTGCGCAGCAGATAGTACTCAGCAGGTAAGGTATGGGTAACATGATCCACCAGACGGTGCAACGAACGGTATCAACTATACAGATTTGCATGAGCGCAGTCGTTTGGCACCAACACCACATATCTTTCATCCCAAAAACGCCACATTCCTAAACACCCAAGCTCACGTTATTATGACATCAAGCAAGCGCATCGAACCTGTAAGTAAAAAAAAAAACCGCGGAATGGTTCGAGCTATCCAGTAGCCAATACCCACTAATAACAGTCGAGATACATAGATAGATCATGGCCTGGGGATTTGCTAGCTAGGGTTGGGCAATTAAAGATCCTGACCTCCTCGAGTTCATCGGACGCGACCTCCACCCGCGGAAGAGTTCTCACGGGTGCGCGAAGATGCCGATGGAGCCTGCCTGCCTGCCTGCCGGTGCGGGTGGGCGGCGAGATCTGATGAAAAGCTTGGTGCGCCTCCTCCGTCCTTCCGGAGCAAGACGACGCGATGGGGGCCGGAGTGAGTGGGCCCAAATCGAAACCGACATTGGGCCCGCGGGCGGGCGGGCCTGCCTGCCTGTTTTCGGGTTGTGTGGTAGCTACGAGGGCTGGGCCCATCGCGTGCCGGTTACATTGCGGCCCATTTTCAATTGGATTGGAGAAGGAGTTCCATTTGTTCTGCGCGGCGGAGCGCTTCCGCCTCCGTTTTTCCGGCGATGGACGCCGCCGGGGAGGGGGAAGCCCTCCCGCGACCAAGCAACGCAGTCTCCAGCCCCGACGCCGAAACGAGACTTTCCTCTCCACCAGGTAACGCGCGACCTCACTCCCACGGAGACATTGCGATCCAACGATGCTGCATTGCATTTGCTGCGTTGGTGCTAGTTTTACACCGGCCACGCCAAACACCTGTTCGAGGATATGCTTGATCAGACCCGTAGAATAGTTGTCTGACAACTAGGTATATCTGCCATTGCCTGCTTAATTATTATTCTGCTCGACGCTGCTAGTGTGAAACGAGATTCCCAGGTGTTTTGCGCACTGTTATGGTTAGTGTATACCTGGGCCCACTTTTTTTCTCTCACGTCCTCTAAAGAGAACCAAAAGGCCTGTCTTGTATTGTTTCTTTGGTTTTCTTCTCAAAATCTGTAACTTACTTGGGTGACTTTTGCATAACATAAACAATAAAAAAGGCCTATCCTAGGTGATGTACATGGCTTGTGCTCTGATAAAAGGTCCAATTACTAAATATCCTGCAAAAAGACCAGACTAAATATATTATGGGTTGTTGCTGCAGGTAACACTAAATGAGAAATGATGTTGACATGTATGTAAGCACGGATTTCACTGATCCTATTATCACTAGCTTACAAGGTTCTATAGCTTTCACTTGAAGAGACTTTGTTCTGGAAAAAAAACTTGAGTCCGCCATCAGTTCCCCTTTGTTCAGGCTTACATAATGTTCTTGATTTTTCAGTCCATGTAAGCATACTTTATTAGCACCAATGTTTTCTGGTCGGCTGGTCGATCCTGGTCGATCTGGGACCGACCAGGCGATTAATCACGATTAATCAGCGTCCCTGGTCGTCCAGGCATATCAGCTGGTCGACCTATATATATATATACCTCTATATATACACTATATTTTACACAATAAAGGAAGCATCAAGACTGCATTACTGTAAACCAACATTCCTCTTCATCTTCAACTCTTTTTGATGTAAACCAACATCTCCTTCTTAACTATTTCTGGAGAACTGGGACAACCAACAGCATCTCCATACCCCCCACATATCTGCCCAGTCAAAAAAGCCCAAAAACAGAGCACACAACCTGGTCGTCCATGTCCTAATCAGACGATTAATCGCGATAAGTGGATGACTAATCGGACGACCAGGTTTCTGGTCGACCTGACCGACCAGGACGATTAATCGCGATTAATTGCGATTAATCGGACGACCTGAAAACATTGATTAGCACCATTGTTATCTTTTTTGGGAAAAAAAGAAGGATAACAAATAGCTAAAATACTTGCTTACAGAGTCCAACAGATGTTCAGTACAAGCACTAAAATTACAATTATACACTCAAGAACCATCTGGTTTCCACATAACAAACTGAAATGCAGTACCATTACTGTCTATTTATCTTCGATGTTCTATTTAGCTGCACCAAATGATGTGTTTCTAACCGAAAAATGATTTCAATTTAATTCTTCTGCAGGGCTTCAGCACGCAGAAACTAGGATTGCTAAACTACAAAAGTGCAGCTTGATGTTTTAATTATGAGTTCATCAACACACAGCTTCTTCAGTAACACAGTGCCCATGCTAGAAAATTTGATTGACATCTGTAAGATATTGTTACCAAAACTGTTCAAACTTGTACAATAGCTATCAAATGCCTCGTTTTGTCATGCTTCATGCAGATAGGCAAAGGCTACTGACTGAAGGTCATCCATATCATGATACCCACTCCCTTGCGTGGTGCAAGAAGGATTGCTATTGTTGTAGTAGTCAGGCATGCATAAATCTTGCTCATAACCTTCAGAATGTTGAGTTGACGCTGATGTGAAGCAGTCATTTGCAAAGTATAACTGCCTCTCACTCTTTACTGAAGAATTGTTTGCCGTTGTTGGGTGAAAAACGAGCTGCCCATCTTGAATGTAAGGTGCTAATCTTTCACAGTTTTCTTTCTGAGGGTTTGGTGGCAAGGATCCATCTCCATATCCTTGTGTTGCTAGAGCTTTGAAAGACTCTAGTTCTGCTTGCAGACTGACCACCTATGAAATGTCACACGTAATACACTTGTAAGTGTTGATTTCCTTGCAGTGTGAATTATTACGATAGGTAGAGCTTTTTTAAATAACCAAGAATACTTAAATTTATGCATTATAAAAAAAAAAATAAAGAAGCAGCAGTCTCATAAGACAGGAAGATATGACTATTATATCATCACACTTAATGGTTACCTGCATTAATGAAATTATATGATAATCCAAAAAATTTTCATGCTACAGTTAAGTTTGTTATGAGTGTTATTTCAGCTTATAGTTTTCAACATTTGCCAAACTATATCACATTTCTGTGAGGCTGCAGCTTGACTGCTCGAGTGACATTTCCCCTTTGTATATTGAATGTGAACCAAACACCTCATTTATGCATAACTTTAATTTTGGAAATGAGTGCTAATGTAGAATCTGCTTACCTGTTGTTGCAGAGAAAAGATGTGAGCAACACAGCCATATATTGGATCCTGAAGCCTAGCCTGTGCCTCATATGACATAGTGACTGCAGCCTCGCAGCGGTCACTTATCGGGAGATGCATTAGGAGCTTTGAGGCATTGCTAGCCCCAAAGACCTTATGTATAGCAGCAAAGTGTGCAGCCCCTTGCTCATGACTGAAATATGGAGCGAAGACACACCCCTTCACACACTTCCTCCGTAGGAACTTGCACGCACCACATGGTGAGCCAAGGCCTGTCATCTTTGATCTTCTTGTTGATGCTGTTGTTAGTCTTATTCTTACTCTTGATGTGAATGCTCTGAATCATGGGGTCATCATTCTCTGCTATTTATAGAGACTAGCTAATGATGTGAGTAGCTTAGTATATTGAATAATTAATTCATCGCGGTCTCCCTAATGGATTACAACTTCAATTATTTTAATCATGGTTGTTCCACTCCTTTCATGTTCATTTAACTCTGTATTCTGCTTCAGATTCCTTCCAAAGTGGTTAAATGACAACGATGTAACACTCCAAATTATTTATAGTTTTTTTGTTGATTGTTTATTAGTTGATAAACTTTACATTCTTTTCCCGGATGCAGGAGAGCTTGTTGCCATTTCATCAAGAGGAGGGAAAAAATACAAGGAGAGAGGCTGAGCCATCTCCCTAAACACCCATTTTCTGATAAACTTTACTCATATGCAAGTTATGTTAATCTCACCTCCTTTTGCTAGTTCAGTATGGACAGAAATATCAAAATGTGCTGAACAAAATTTATGTTTTCTATGTTGTTGTCATCTCTAAGTACATGTTTAGAAGCTTTGCATTTTGTTTCTGAGATGGATCACATGATTATATTAGAATTAGATAATCACTTCCCATCAAGTTTGTGTACCACCTATATGGCTAAACAGGTGGACCTCTGATGATATTTATTCTACTCTACTAGGCTGCCTAGACCACCACAAATATTAGCTTTATTCAATGTTGCTGTTTTTTTGGTGCTATTGTAGTACTAAGTACTAACACCAGTTAGTTTATTTAGTTAGAACCTTATGGAGGCCACACTGCTCATTATGTAAATTGTGGTGCTTCTGCTTGGCAATTTGCAGAAATAATGATAAAGCTTGCCCACAGCAAGTGTGCCACTTTCCAGACTAATGAAAGTATATAAAGGAAATGAAATGATCAGTTGTGACTACCTGCCACACCAGTGGCATGTATTTAGCCTTTACTATCATTCTCCTCTTCCCAACTAAATTGCGCTGTAGACCAAACGGAGCATAATTAATGATGCCTTTTCCTAATCTAAACTTTTCCCTTAGCTGGTTCCTGTTGATTAAATTCTGATGAGAAAGCTGATCCTTTTGTTGTTTTTACTTTACTGGTTATTTTAGTCGCCTATGTATTTTCATTTATATTGACTAGGCTATAGCATCACCTGTAAATGTAAAGAAACAAACATTTCTTTACTTTCCCTATAAGGCAGTATAATAAATATTCTCAATTTTGGATTTTTTTTATCAATAACGGAAATGGCCTTCTATTTCACTGTTTTCTGCATCATTCAAAAGCTAATGCACAACTCATAAATCAGCATCTTTTGTTGATGGTTGATCAGACACCTACTTGTTTGTGGATTGGCCTGCAGGGTCCATAAGCATAAGCATAATTTTCTTTTGGTTTGATTAAAGTAAAGCTTTCTTCTTCCTATTTGTTTATAAGTTTTATATTCATTATGCTGTACGTCAGTACTTCAGGATCCAAAATTTAAGAGCAACATGCAAATTGAACCAAATAAATAATTGCAACATATCATGGAAACAGTAGTTTGTTACTCCAGTACATTGTCATAGGCTCATAGCAAGCTAAAATATGAAGGCAACCAATCTGTGGTAACACATCACCACAGCCCTGGTTTCCTATGGGCAAGCAAAGTAGCAGACCACCTATAGGGGGGAAATGATGGATGGAGAAACAATCATGTCCTCATGAATTCTGTAGTTATCTGCGAAATTTGCATTCTCTAACTCATCTTAGATACCAAATCTTTAGTGAATAGAGACCCACGTGCAATTGTAAGTTAGTAATGGAATTTGTTATCTAATTTTCGGAGTATGGTGAAGGGCCCACTCTGTTTCTTTAGGGATAAGGGCCCACTCTGTTGTGGACGTGTAACCAGTTGAAGTGGTTGGTGTTGAGGATTAAAAGATTGGAACCATCCTAAAGCAATATTGTTCAGCTTTATGAGTGCATGCCATTAGTACGTTTGCAAGTATTATTAGTATCATGATATGCGTCATTTTTGTTACACAGAAAAGGAATCCAACCCCATAGCTTTAGTGGAGTGTTCATTTACATGGTTTCGTTGGCTGTTAGCTGGCAACGGAGGCGATTGGGCTGATATGACACATTTGATCTGAGAGGAACAGGTTTGTGTTGTGTTTCGGAAGAAGTAAGAGCCTCTGGCCTTGTGGGTAGTTAAAATGTGAACATCAATGAGTTGCAGCTGATTGCACGGGGCTCTGATTGGGTGGTCAAATTTGTCAGTATTAGGATGCACTAGCTAGCGCTAGGGTAAGCAGTGGATACATACATATAAATAATTAGATTAAGCTAGAGTTACCTGCACGCATACACCAAAGTAATAGCATAGGACCGGTCAAAGGTTCAAGATGGTGGACAGTAAGTAGATTAGAACCCCAATTGATCTGCACGTGTATGCATGATTGGCCGGCAGACATATCTGATACCTCTCTATCAGAGGTGTATGGCCGTATGAGGGAGGCCATTGCATAGACGCATACTCAAGTGGCGACTCATAAGCATCTATTTAACTGCTGGATATTGCTTGCTGTTACGACTAATTACTATTTAATAGTTTAATTAAGCTTGATTGGCAGACAAGCTATTGTGATCATCTCCTTGCTTGTATGCATGCAGGGCTCCACTGACCACTGTACCTGCGAGGCACGTCTTGCAGAAAACAAGTGTATGTTGGTCTTTGCTGAAATCCTGGAATCAGTTGTCCAGCTACTCCCTTCTCTGCCGTTGGATTACATCACCACAGGGACGACTGAGCTTGGTGCAGGGGACATGTGAGGCCCCCCGCCACTGGCATTGCCGGAGGTACGCACGACGCAGTGAGGTGAGGTCGTTTTCCTTCCTTGTCTTTCTCTCCTTCTCTCTTGGCCGGCCGGTGAGTTACTTTACTCTTACACGTACGGTTGTTATTAGTTTGTTGCCATTAGTAGATAGAGTACTTAAACAGGTGAGCCGGTTTCAATTTCAGCTTGTAGGACAGAGACAGCATTGCTTGGCTTATTCTGAGGCTATGCTGTAACCCATCACTGATAGGACTTGCTAACTCAATTTCTGTCCATGTTGATGATGGTGATGGAGCGGGGGGGAGAGCATTGGACTGAAGTAATAAGTATAGTGCATGCCAATTGCCAAAGGAGCAAAAGCTCTCCATCACAGTTCACAGCACATGCTGCAACTGCAAGCAAGCAGGTGTTAGGAAAGAAAACTACTTGTTGCATCGTCTGTATCTGTGTTAACCCGTGCCGTGCCGGAAGAGCAGGTAGCTATCTTTGACCAACCAACCGACTGACTGACTGCCGGATGTTGGTGCAGGTGCAGGACTCAAGAGACAGACGGGAGATGGCTTGGTCATGATCCTGGCATCTTGTGGTGTGGATGAGTATGCAAGCTAGTGCGTGGCTCAAGAAACCAAAAAAGGATTTAGGACATGACAAGTGCAGACAATTTAGTCCATTTCGCTGTATCAGGTCTGACCTCCGTCCCGTAGCCCGGCGGTGTGTCCCGTCCGGTCGCCGTTGTTGTATGTATGTACTCCAGTTCCTGCGATCTTGAACTGATGGGTTTCTGAAACTTTTGTTCTGATCTGGGACGGTGCTGGACACACGTGGAGCTTCAGGAGCGAAATGACGGTGCTATGTATGGTGGTCTTGGCGGTGATCAACTTCGAAACGCGCTTGTGAACAGCTATAACTCTGCTATGCAGTCCCAGATGCATGCATGGTAATGCACACTCTTGTTACCTGCTGGCTTTCGTGCTGGTTTTTTGCTAGCCGGCCATGCCCTGATGGTGGATCTCGTTTGAATTCACACTTTTGTGTGTTTTGTAGGCAACTAGTGGAGTGGAGTATGAACTCCAACAACCTGATGAACAGCTATCGGTGATGTCGCGTACGTGGAGAGGTAATTCACAATCCCAGTTTTTGCGCTGAATCCCTATCTGATGTATGGTCTATCTTGTTGCGTTGTTGACTGAATAAATAGTCCATTTGCGTCTGTATAAACCTATTTGTTATCTGAAGATACACAGCTCAGGCTGGAATAAAGACCATTCCTTTTTTTTAAGAACCACGTATACGGGTCTCTATCGCCGCGTGAAAAATTGAATACGAACCACGAACAAAGACACATGTATGTGTATAATGGGCTCAATTTGATTGGGCCCAACACAGCACTGAATATATTTTGGTGGGCTCAGCTTGGACTTGAGTTCATGTAATTAGCCCATGTCAACCGTCAACCCTCACTTGTCTGTCCGTCTGCATCCATCGACCCAAAGCATACGATGTAAGAGCAACTCAACAGTTTGCTAAAAGCATTTGCCATTCTTGTCATTTTTACCAAAATCAAAAAAAAAAACAGCCTCCAATAAATAAGTTGGTAAAACTACTTGATAATTTTGTGAGCTTGGCAAAATTCCCCCTTCACTTGGCAAATATGCTAAGTCTTCCATCGCTTGGCATCATGTGTATCCTAATTTGCCAACTAGTTTTGCCAATTGGAGGCTTAATTTTGTGATTTTGACAAAAATCATAGGATGCCAAATTCTTTTGCCAAGCCTAAATAACAAACTATTGGAGAATGCCTCTTTTTTTACTTGGCATTTAGTTTTAAGACTGGGCAAAACTATAGATTTGCCAAGTGAATGTTAGCAAACTGATATTTTCTTCTCTACAATAAGTCTCGTCATTTTTTTTTCTAAAAAAGAAGTCACATCTGTCTGGGATCCCAGTGCACTCAACTCAAACTCAACTGAATTGTGGGCCCAGTGACAGTAGCTGTTTAATCCTCATGCTCAGTTGCTCATCGTGTCATGTTATGATGCGTGCAACACGTAGTTGCTTCAATTGTTCATACTTTTTTTTGAGTCAATTGTTAATGTTTTTGTTCTTGAACACAACACAAGAGTGGTAGCATCTGCTTCTCTGCTTAGTGCTTCATTTGCGGTTCAGCGGTTGGTACTAATATTGTGTTTTGGCATGTGTTTCCGCGTACCCACCTAACAAATCTCTCATCATCTGTGTACGTCTCGCCTATCTGAGGCACTGCGTGTCTGCGTTGTCCTCCGACGTACAAAAGCCAAGGAATGTGCCTTTTTTTTTCTAATATTGCCAAAGATTGATTCGATGCTGGTTCAAGACGCCTTCTTTCTCTTTGACAAGACGCGCTGCAACAGAGAACACAGGGAAATGGATGAGCCATGAGCGAGGCCTTTTTTACTTCCATCCCAAAACCTAAAATTTTTCAAAATTTCCCGTCACATCGAATCTTTAGACATATACATAAAATATTAAATATAGATGAAGATAAAAATTAATTATATAGTTTGATCAAAATTTACGAGACGAATCTTTTGAACCTAGTTAGTCTATAGTTGAACAATATTTGTCACATACAAACAAAAGAATTACTATAGCAATTTTGCAAAAAAATTTCCAAGTAAACAAGGCCCGAGTTATTGCAGTTTTCACATTTGTAACTGCAATAAAATTAGATCACAATTGGGTTATCAACTCAAATATCCCGAGTTATTGCAATTTTCACAACTAGGTGAATTCTCCGCGCGTTGCTACGGGATTTTCTTAAAAATAAATCATTATATACATAGCATTACTATATGGTATTTAGTCTATTACATATGTACATATATGAATTTAACTTGCATGTATTTTATTATATTAAATCTAGTAAAAAATTGCTAAGCTAATAAAACAAAAACTAATATTTGGTTACATTATAGAGGAATTAATTGGTGATGAAACAAATAGTGTATGTACATGACTTGTATGTGAATATATTAAAGATTTAAAGTATTTCACATGATATAGATGACATGGTTATTTTTTATAATTAATATGGAATGACATGGACTTAGTGGGGAATGATGTGGACATCTTGCATGAAGAGATAAAAGATTTAGTGGGTCACTTAGTGGGGAATGATGTGGACACCTTGCATGAAGAGAGAATTCATCTAGTGGTATTTAGCTTTATAAGAGTTATAGATTGGGTTACCATCTCAAATTAGATCACAAGGCCCGAGTTATTGCAGTTTTCACAATTGGGTTACCAACTCAAATATCCCCGAATATGAAGAAAATTAGATCATTCGGATTTGAATTGGAATTTGGTTTTCTCACCCTTTAAATGATAAATTCCTTTTTTTTCATTTCTAACAATAAATAATAGTATTTAAATGTGAACATGAAGATACCAAAACTAAAATTTTGAACACTCATTGGGTTAATAATATTAAAACTATTATGAACAAAAACATTGACAACAATTTTAATCGATTATCGAGTTATATGAATAAACATATGCAACGATCATATTTTATTTGGTTTATATTTTTAAAATTATATATGTTTATTTATTTTGAATCATCATATTAAGAAATAAAAAAAGGTTTTGTCTAGATCTTATGCTAATATTTTATTTGGTTCATATTACCAAACAAGTTTGAGCCATGTAGCTGATTTCAAATGTGGTTTTGTATTTAAATAATAATAATAACCTCTTTATTTTCCAGAAATTCCTAATTCATTTTACACTAAAAAAAATGAAATTACTAAAAACATGAAGATGTGATGTGTCTATTGGTGTTAGAATTGGGGTTATGATCTTATTTGTGGTTCCTGGTGTTTTATTTCTTGTAGTTACCAAATATTACAGAGTTTAAGGATCAAATTAGGCCTTGTTTAGTTCCACCCAAAAACCAAAAAAATTTTAAGATTCCCCATCACATCGAATCTTGCGGCACATACATGGAGTATTAAATATAGATAAAAAATAACTAATTGTATAGTTTACCTGTAATTTGCGAGACGAATCTTTTTGAGTCTAGTTAGTCTATGGTTGGACAATAATTACCAAATACAAACGAAAGTGCTACAGTGACAAAAAATCGCGTAGTGAACTAAACAAGGCCTTATTTTTGAAGTGCCACCAATGACATAGTAGTTGCAATTGCTAAATATGATCTATATATGGTGGAGCATAGCAGTTGTGAGGTTGGTGTTGCTTTCCAGATTTTGTTACTCGTGGTACTATGAATTCTTTTGGTCAATCTCAAACGTGATTATGAGCAATAAAATACTAGGAATTGAAACAAATAAAATACCGATAACTCTAAACTGAGTACCAACATATATATGCTATATTTTAAAAATGACGCTTCATATTTTCTCTTATTTAAAATGAATGGGTCACAAATTTTTAGAAAAGAATCAAGTTATTATTATTGTAAAACCACCTTTTAAATAAATTAGCTATAACCAAATTTGTCTGGTATTCATAGTTCAATGGTAAAAGGTTTACGCGTTTACATTTGCATTTGCAATGGTTAAAAAAAACTTATAGTAATAATTTGATGGCTAAAAATGGAATTCTCTCATAAAACTAATGTAACCTATTAGTGTAGCTATTGGAAGTCGAAGGTTTTCCTAAAAAAGCTATTGTCATTAAGAATCGAACTGTTTTTTAAAAAAAACAATTAAGAATCGAACTTGCTCAACGCTATAGCTGTTAATTAAGTTACAGCATGCACACTTGTTCAGTCCAGATTTCACCGATCGCTCAAGTAGTCAAGTGGGAAAGAAAACAGTAAGCAATATGTATAGTATAGCGCATTATATTGTCAAGCAACTAAGCAAGTATAGTATCTAGCTACAGGTTAATCAAGGGGGAAAAAAAGAAAAGTTGAAGAATCGGTTGATTTTTTGGGATGATGATGCCGCCAATTCAGATTTCAGAGCGGCAGGACGGCACTTCGGGATCCCCTGCTCTGGCTGAACGAGAAGAAGGACCGGCGCAGCCTCCTCGACGATGGTGGGTCAGTGTCGGCGGCAGCGGCGGCGGCATTGCTGCTCTCCGCTTTGCCTTCCTCGTCTTCTGCGACAGCCAGTGAACTCTGCCGCAGGACGCCCTGCAGCGCGAGGTAGAAGCGCTTGTCGGTGCTGGAGTCCATGGACAGCGACCGGCGCACGGGCAAGAAGCAGCCGTCTCCTCCTCCTCCTCCTCCTCCTCCTCCTCCCATGCTGCAGCTGCGGCAGCTACTGTTCCGATGCGCGGCGGTCTCATGAGAATGCGCAGCCGCCGCTGGTTCGTCGGCGGCGGCTGGTGGGGAGATGGTAGCACTGATAACATCTATGGCAATGTCGTCGTCGGTGGCGGCGCGCGGGACCTGGAGCGGGAGCGGGACGTGGAGGTGGTGGTGGTGGTAGTGCAGGGCGGCGGGGTCGGAGACGGCGGCCCTGCAGAGCGGGCAGGTGGCGGCGGACTGGAGCCAGGCGTCGATGCAGTCGATGTGGAAGGCGTGGAGGCAGGGCGGCAGCACGCGGAGCCTCTCGCCGTCGCGGAAGTCGGCGAGGCACACGGCGCACTCGGCGGCTGCGGCGGCGGCCTGCTTGTCCTTGTTGTTGTTGTTGGCCTCCGACGACGTGAGTACGAGGTGGTGGCGCGCGCCGTGGCGGTACCGGAACGTGGGGATCCGGCGGATGGCCGCCTCCTCCAGCCCGCTCCGGCGAGGCGGCACGGGGTCGTGCACGGTGACGACGACGTGGCGGCGGTGGTGTCCGGCTAAGACGACGTCGTCGTCGTCGAAGTCGTGCGTGCCGCCCGGGCGCCAGAAGAAGAGGAGGCCGCAGCGGGTGAGGAAGAGGTAGTAGGCTAGGAGTAGGAGCGAGGTGGCGAGGATGCCGACGATGGAGACGGAGAGGATGACGAAGCTCGTGCCCGGGAAGGGCGAGGACGTCGTGGGCGCGTCCATGGAACTGGAAATGGATCAGGCGTAGCAGTGGCAGTGGCAATGGCAATGCAGCTGCGATGCGAGTGAGGAAGAAGCAGAAGCCAGAAGCAGCAGCTGTGGAGAGTGCAGTGCAGAGGCTGATGGGAGTGGAGACTGGTGGAATTGCTGGCGAACGCGGCGAGATATCGATGGCAGGCAGGCAGGCAGGCAGGCAGGCGTGCGTGTGAACGCGCAGGGGGCTGCCATTGACCGCGGGGAGCTGCAGCTGCTGCTAGTGGCAGCTGCAGCCTGCAGGCATGAGGTATTGTCGGTCAGCGTAGTGACGAATGACGACCTTGACCACCGTTGCCGTTGACGATCTTGTGTGATGGCAGGGAATGGGATTGCATGCACATTCCATGGCAGTGCCAGTTGCAGGGGAGGAAGAAGGGACGGCGCAGCTGCAGCTAGTCCTGGCCTGCCGCGTTAGAAACTTGCCATGCGCGGCGCGCCCACCCGCACCAGCCGTGCGCTGCTCCGGCCTTGCCGTCTGGTTTCATACGGCCCCGGCCGCCGGTGGAGACGCGTGCGTTTCCCATTCCCACCCAGCCGCGTTTCCCATCCACCAGCATGGGCATGGCGTCGCACCAACCAAATCTGCTCTGCTCTGCTTGCCGCTTCTCCGTCTCGTGGCCGGCGCATGCTCCCCGAAAACTACTTTTTCAAGTCACATCAAACCTTGCGGCATATGTATGGAGTATTAAATATAGATGAAAATAAAAATTAATTACACAGTTTGTCTGTAAATCGTGAGATGAATCTTTTAAACCTAGTTACTCTATGATTGGACAATATTTGTCAAATAAAAACGAAAGTAGTACAGTGTCGAAATCCAAACATTTTTCGGATCTAAACAAGGCCGAGATGACGCCGGATACATCAAGTTTCACTTGTATTGTCTGTTCACCTCTGGTGATTATGGACTCATGGGATCCTATTCATCGTCAGCAGCGTGACCGATCGAGTGGAAGCAAAGTCAAGCAACAGACTAGTACATTCTACAGAGCAACGCTTGTGCTCCTCGGCCAGTTTAGGCTTTGTTTAGTTCCTTGTCGAAATGTTTTCGCGACACTGTAGCACGTTCGTTTGTTTGTTGTAATTATTGTTTAATCATAGATTAACTAGGCTCAAAAGATTCGTCTCGTAAATTTCGACCAAATTATGCAATTAGTTTTTATTTTTGTTTTTATTTAATACTTTATGAATGCGTCTAAAGATTCGATATAACGGAGAATCTTGAAAAGTTTTTAGATTTTGGATGGAAGTAAACGAGGCCTTAATTACCACGCCTCGTACCAAAAATTAAAAAAAAGTTGTACTGTATAGTATAATGGAAGAATGTGAACGGCGGGGCACGGTCGGGAGAGCTGCGGTCAACAATTGGACTTGACGGCCAAGCAAGTGATCTGACACTCTAGTGATCTCAACACATGCACATGCCCTGATGCGCACACCGGCTGAGCACATGGCCGTGGCCGTTATCCTCTGACCATATGTCCGATCCTGCATTCCATGGCCTTGTTTAGGCCTTGTTTACTACCAAAATTTTTTGCAAAATAAAAATAATAGTATTTTCGTTTGTATTTGACAAAAATTGTTACTAACTAGATTCAAAAAATTCGTCTCATCAATTCCGACCAAACTGTGTAATTAGTTTTTATTTTCATCTATATTTAATACTCCATACATACGTCTAAAGATTCGATGTGACGGGGAATCTGAAAAATTTTGCAAAATTTTTTGGAACTAAACAAGGCCAAACCAAAAAGTTTTCAAGATTTTCCGTCACATCGAATCTTGCAACACATGTATAAACTAATTACACAGTTTAGCTGTAAATCACGAGATAAATTTTTTAATCCTAATTAGTACATAATTAAATAATATTTATCACAAACAAACAAAAGTGCTACGGTAGCGAAATAAAAAAAAATTCGCATCAAGACCCAGGTCTTGGCTCGCAGATCATGGACTCGCATTAGGCCAAGGCAGGCCTCATAGTCAGGCCGTTCATTTAGTATTAATTTTTCTCTTACAATAAATTAGATAGAATTAAATCTACAAGTTATATATATAGCTTCAGAAAAGATCAATGTGAGATAATGCCGCAAAAAAATCAGCTCAACTATGGACCTACGAGAGTACGGTGCATTTGTTTGAGTTAGCGATCAGTAAGTATTGTTTGTTAATTTATTATAAATAAAAATACTGCTAAATAGCTGATGAATTTTGCAGATAAACTTAAGTCAACTGGCTCTAGGAAAGACATCATTACTTGACGAAACGTGCACCATGCACACTGCCATCTTATTTTACCACCTACACAACTCTTCACAAGGCAACGTACTTAGGCCAGGTCTCAATGTATAGTTTCATGACACAGTTACTAAGACTATAAACTACGTAACCGAGCCACATGAGTTTTATAGAGATGAAAAACTCCTCTCTCATCTGATGAAACCCCTTCATTTAATGACTCTGCCAAGTCAGCAATTTTGCTTATGTGACACCCTATTTAATGTGTATGACACTCTCATGATGAAACATGCATTGAAACTGGCCTTAGCACTTCACAAGGCAAAACAAGGCCACGTACTTATCAGCTCCTTGCACCCAGCCAATAGGCAGTAGATCACATTGTCATATAATTCTCAACCAAAAATCATACACAAGTTGAGAAAACCAATAAAAATTAGAAGATAGTACACTAATGTAAATCTTAACCTGCTAAACAAACTATTTTCTCCGTAGTATATTTAATTTATGTATAGCATCTCCTTAAAATTTTGATTTTTTTAGGTATGCAACATGACATATCTATATTATTTTATATTATTAATATCCTGATATTTATATAATTTCATTAAGATATGCAGAATGGACCCTATGTTTCTATTTCATTCACATTTACCAACTCTTGATTTTATCTTGTGCAATAACTATGCCATACCGTTCATTATAGAAATGGAAAAAGAGCAAGTCAATTCAGATCAACAACTTGGGCCTTATTTACTTCATACCAAAATCCAAAAACTTTTCAAGATTCTCCGTCATATCGAATCTTACGGCACATGTATGGGACATTAAATATAGATAAAAAATAACCAATTGCACAGTTTACCTATAATTTGCGAGACAAATCTTTTGAGCCTAGCTAGTTAGTCCATGGTTGCACAATAATTACCAAATATAATAAAAGTGCTACAGTGTCAAAATCCAAAAGATTTTTAGATCTAAACAAGGCCTTGGTAGCACATAGAAACAAAAGTATTCTATGGACAAAAACAAGATACATGAGGAAATATAAGAGAGAAAACAGACCTTAGATGAAATGAAGAACAACTAGGTCTACATGAAGTTGTAAAACGAAGATGCTTACAAGAAGATCACAAACATGCACACTTACCTTTATCTCATGGCATGATATATTTCTCTCCTGAACAAATTCAATACCTGATTGAAACATATGGGCAAAGTTCATACCTAGGAATACCAAAATATAGTTGCAAAGACTACAACACAATTCATCTTTTATATATCCATAACACCGACATAGACACAATCAAACAAATGGCGTGGCAAGGCTGCACTTATTTTTCTAGTGCATCACTAGTTCAGTACTACATAATTGGTTTTCGCCATTAATATTTCTTGTGTGGACAATCGTTGCGTTGATCTCTTCGTTTTCCTTAGGCTTAGTCTGCTTGTTTGGGGTTGTGGCTAAGTCCTCTCCCCTACTTTTTCCTATTAGTCTTGATGTGCTATGAGTTTAGTGGTAATCCCTTTATTACCATTGTCTCTGTGTACTAAAACTCATACTTCTTAATGAAATACGTGTTGATTAGCCATGGTCACGAAAAAATGAACCAACAGTGAAAATGATACTCGCTCTTGGTTCAGAACATAAGCCCGTGGTGAAAAGTTCCTAGTCGTCATCAAATGGCATGGACTAACACCTTACTCTCTCCTAAACGTGGCCCTTGCCTTCTTCACCGTGACTAAGGGTCCCATGCGCTCATGTGTCACCATGTGACTCATGCTCTTGTGAAGCACATGAATTGCGGGCTGCATCTGCCGCGCTCTCTCCTCCCATTGTTACTTTTATCCTGTCTCTCTCCCAGGCTTCTGTTAGACGACATGACACCTATGGATATGGCCATAAAAATTAAACACAAGGTGGTGAGCTCGTTTCGATGTTTGCATAACGACAAAAGTAAGAATTTATTGCTGCATAATGTTGGCACTTCCAGTGATTGAGAGAATAATTTGATGCTAGGAACTTAATTTGGAGAGACTTCTTACATGGTCTCTATAACTCATAGGATGTGGATGCACCATGCTCAAGATCCATCTTGGGGTACAAGAGCATCAAAGCAGAACATTGGGTTCGTCAGTAGCGCGGGGCGATGTGGTGATGGTAGCTGTGCGAACTCTTTGTTCGCCATTGTGCATCCTTAGTGGGAGAAAATGGAAGAGAGGGTATTTTGAGAAAAAGTGTGGTTCTTCCATTTTCTTTAAGGAATGGAGGGAGTGGTCTTCTCAATTAAAAAATAGGGAAAGAGAAATAGGAAGCGGATCTGCTAGAGTATTTTTTTCCTAACCTCAATCCCTGATTTTAGGAAAAGGGGATTTATTTTACTTAATCTGATGGAGATGCTCTAAGAGGTGAATTTCATAATCCACTAGGTCCTTGTGAATTGAAGGATAAGCGGAGGACACCATCCTCAAGCTCAAAGCAATTAGCCACCTAGATATTCGGGTCATCATACATTATATATGTATAGTTCGGGGAACTAAAGTCTTAACATACTCAATTATAAATTTTTAAACAAAATTACAAAGTACAACATAGACACTCACAAACACACTAATCTCTATAAAAACACGCATGCAAACTTTACTCCTGTGAGCATATCCAGCAAATTCTTGAGGCGTCATCTCTTCTTCTCCATCCAAGCATTGGGCTCTACTCAAATTAATTGGTTGGCCACTTGTACCGCATTAGCCCAATAGACCGGCCCATTAGTGTTACATCCGTGTGCCGCAGCCTGCTGGTCGCCCCTGTGCCCCATCGCCCACGCGCCTCTGCACTGGTGTAGCCCGGCTGCTCGGCTCCTCGATCGGCATCCCAATCCCAACGACCTACGCCCATGCGCCCTGACCCGGTGGTTCCTTCTCCATGTCATGTGGCTGCACTCACGCCTGCCGGGCACTAACCGTGTCGATCTCTTAGTTAGATGAACCTCTAGATATAAATATAGATACAAAGCATATATGCATACAACTCACATACAAAACCTCCTCGCAAAAAAAAAATAAATCACATAGAAAAACGCAACGTGCATGTGTGTGTCACACACAGTGGCGGACGCAGGAATTGAAGATTGGGTGTACATGGTGTATATAAATACACATAAGAACCAAACCATTATAGCATACTATGTACTAAATGTCCATCAATTTAAAGCAAACAGTACTTGAGTATAAAGTACATTCGTACAATTAATTAGTTAATACATAGTATTTGTGAAGTCTCAACTGATAAAGGAACATTACAAATTTATTTGTGTCATGGTATGTTCTCTGTGCGGCTGTCGTGCCGCCTACTGGTGTCGACTTTGTGCCGATGCCATTGAAATCAAACCCTAGGTGGCCGAGCGGTGCAGGTGGGGAACAAAGTTTTTTGGTCAATTGGAAAAGGTGAGTTCAAGTAGAAAGGGCAAGTGCTTGAGGCACCGTCACGGACGAGCAGAGGGCATCACTCCTGGTTGGTTGGTTCCCCTGTGAGTTTGCTTCTTGAGCTAGCAGTCAGACCCAACTAGATGGTGGAGGCGAGGAGGCAAGAAACATGACTTTTTTACTCTTAGGCCCTGTTTGGTTACCCATATTAAACTTTAGTCTATATCACATCGAATGTTTGGACATATGCACGAAGTATTGAATATAGACTATTTATGAAACTAAAAACACAGTTAGAGAATAATTTGCGGGATAATTTTTTAAGCCTAATTAGTCTATAATTAGACATTAATTGTTATAGTTACAATACCTATTGAGCTTTAGTCCCTCCAATCAAACACTCCTTTACTTGGCTCAAATATACATAATTTGGTCTACTTATATGTACAATACATACAAATGTATAGTGCCTGTAATTTTTTTCTCAAAATTATTGGGTGTACATTTGTACACCCATGTCCATATACTGGGTCCGCCAGTGGTCACACACACATGTCCTAAATAACTTTTAAATTTTTGAAACAATTTATTAATCGTCCAACGGAACGTGCATGTGTGTATGTAATCACAATTTAGTTTTATCCTAAATTAACTTTTAAATTTTTGATCAAGCTCACAGAAACACACACTAACATCTACAACACTATATTAATTTTATTCAATTCCCTATCAAATATTTTGATAATTTTTTATTGAGCTTACATATAATTATATTTTTTTCTTAACTCTATTAAAATTATAAAAAGGGCTGGAGGTGTTTGGTTGGCTGTAAAAACAGTTAGTATTTGTTGTGAGAGAAAAATATTTCTAAATGGCTGGCTGGTTCTGGCTAATAATTTGGAACGTTCAGACTTGGGAGTAGAATGCATGTGACATGCATCCATATTCCATCAACCTACGAATCTACGCACCACTAGTCAATATATATAATCTACTTACCCCTGTCCCGCGTTACTATAACATAATCAAGCTAGCTACGTACCCCTGTCCCACAATTTGTCATCATAAACTATTCAATCTAGCAATTCAAACACGAGGTTTAACCATAAGCACATAAACTAAATACTGTCTACCTCTCATCACCACCAGATTAAATATGCTGAATTTAGTTACAATCCCCGGCCGTATGCATATTCTCTAGTACTATATGTTTGAGAAGTACAAGTAGAAATTTGAGTGTAAGATTCTTAGTGGTAGAAGAACATGAACTACTACATAATTGATTTTCACTGCCGACCCCATCATTGCCGGTTAAAAACTAACAGTGAAAGTGGCGGTTGGCGGCCCATCACTACTGGTTTTAGCTATGAACTGACAGTAATATTGAATTAAAAAATTAAGTAACTGTGTTGCTAGCTGGTGCCTGGTGGGGTCTCTCATAGTCATAAAAAAAATACTTTGCTATTTTTTCCAGCTCTTTTTTTATCTTGTTTTTAGGTTTTCTGAAACCTTATCGATCAATGTACTGCCGCTTTGGTTTGCAGCGGCAGCGATGAGGTTTTTGAGCCTGCAGTTATATAGTCGTCTATTCTAGGGTAGTGATGTCAAATCAAATCACCTAGTAAACCTCTAATAACTCTGGCACAGTTGCTCCATTCTTGCTTATTTGTTTTTCAGAATTCTAGTGCAGTGTGGCAAGATCAAGGACATATAATATAGATGAACCTTGTGCTTAATTGTGTGCCAACAATTAATAAGAAACTAGGCAAAGACCATATTACGATGACCGTCCACGTACAGCGCATTCAAGCCCAGCATATTGCATAGACGAGCTGATTTGCTAAATGATACAACCAACTTTTAAAGAAAATTCTTCATTAGTGTTGTTCTTAAAAATTACATATATATACACACACGCACAAATAGCTTCTGAAAAGAGAGTGAGCTGAGGGCCCCGTCTTCCACAATCTCTCTTTTCCATCCACCGCGAGAATCCGCATCTTTTCCTTTAATTGTCACACGAGCCATGACCTTCCATTAGCTAAGCTAGGGTTTGTGAGGGCTAGCTACTCACCTTAAATACGGCGCCACTACACTATCGCCATCACATCACAACACAACACAAGCAGCAGCAGCAAAACCACACAAACTATAGCTAGCTTGTTCTTGCCGCTGCATGCATGCACGCTAGCTTCAACACTTGTGCACTTGTGGTGCAGTGCCGTGTAATCTAGTTAGGGTTAACAGATCGATCCTCATAGATCCGGATGATTGATCAAGCTAGCTAGTCGAGATTTGCATATAACATCAGTTATCTTAGGACCACTGTGATCGATGGACGACGGCGGCGAGCCAACCAAGTACCGCGGCGTGCGGCGCCGGCCGTCGGGCAAGTTCGCCGCCGAGATCCGCGACTCCAGCCGGCAGAGCGTGCGCGTGTGGCTCGGCACCTTCGACACCGCTGAGGAGGCCGCGAGGGCCTACGACCGCGCGGCGTACGCCATGCGCGGCCACCTCGCCGTGCTCAACTTCCCCGCCGAGGCGCGCAACTACGTGCGCGGTGGCGGGTCGTCGTCGTCTTCCCGCCAGCAGCATCAGCAGCAGCAGCAGCAGGGAGGAGGAGGAGGAGGAGGAGGAAGCGGCGGCGGCCGGCAGGTGATCGAGCTGGAGTACCTGGACGACCAGGTGCTGCAGGAGATGCTCAAGGGTGGCGACGGGAAAAATAATTAGCGTATCTGATGATCAGGTGCACGTTGAACTTGTTGAATATGACCAAGCCTATCCATCTTCTGCATGCCCTGCCAAAGCTCATCTATGGACACCTATATGCTTCTTCATGCATGCACCGGTGTATCTTATTACAGGGTGCATGCATGTATCAAGTTTGGAATTATCATGCTCTTTGGTGCTCAATTAAAGTAGTATAGTGTGATCCATGTATTGAAAAGGTTGTTTTACTTAATAGCATCATGATTTGCATGTGCTTGTTTTGCTTAAACAACACATATAGCCTCTGAGAAAGGCTGTACTCCCAGCTCCTGATGTACATATCGGTAATTCATGCATGCATGAAAAGATCTACTTGGGGGCCATTTTTATGAATTCATTAATTTAGTTACTAAATTGACTGTATATATATTTGCAAATCAATTGAAGCATTTTCAGTAAGCACTGCAAATTGTAGATTAACCTGTCTTGCACCAGAGACAATCTGGAAAGGCCGCCAGACACTAATAAGGCATGTATGATCTGTTGGTTCCACACAAATAGAAGGGCCGGCGCGGCATAATGTTCTTGAAACCATATATATACTATGCAATTGTTACTGGTTGTCAGAAAGCCCAGTGCATATGCACACTGCACGGTTAATAATGGATGCATGAAGAGGCACGGCATAGATATACCTTGTTTTACCACGCAATCCTTACTCTCTAGCCTGTCTTATTCTTGAGCTTATCAGTCGAATCTATCAGTCATTCAACAATATTTTTCTCTCACAACAAATCAGCTAACAATACTTTCTGCCATGGCTTATCGGCCACAGTCTCTTTTCTAAGAAGTTGGCATTTAACTTCGTCATTTTGATGATTTGCATTTAATTACTTTGATGTTAACAATTAGAGCTGCATGCCTCTGAATTGGATAAAGTCGTACAATTTTAGGTTAATTTCATAATTGGACGCTCCATATTTGAAACATTTTTTTAAGCTGCATGCTACCCCCTCTGTCCTAGAAAACTTGATATTTTAAGATTCAAAATTTATTCTAGAAACTTGATTTTTTAACTCTTCAAACTAGGTTGGGCCACTGTTAACAAATAAGGGTACATGCATGGGTAATTTCAATTGAGCAGTAATATGTCTCAAAAATCTTACAACATCAAGTCTTTTTTTGGAACGTAGAGTATATGTGAAATTGTACTAACTAAAAGATTTATTATGTAATTTTGTATCTTATCATGTAATATATACTTTTAGGATCAATAGTAAATACTCCCTCAATTCACCCTTAAAAGACTCTATTTCTTGCTTTGCCCTATGTCAAACTATATCCTAAATCTGATCAAGTTTATACAAAAATATATCAATATTTATGATACCAGTGTGGTTGGATTCATAGTAAAATATATTTTCAGGGTTTACATATTTGGGGTTATAAATGTTTGCTCTTCTCAATAAACTTAGTGAAACTTAAGATAATTTGAGTTAGGAGCTAGAAAAAACTAGAAACAAATAGTCTTTTGGGGATAGATGGAGTAATAAATCCAACAAGGTAAGTGGTAATTTGGAGATAAGGTAATAATCCTAAGAATTTTAGAATTTTTCTTCTTCCTCAATCAGGAGTTTAAATGCAACAAAGGGATTAATTTATGAAGCTGTTGCAATAATATAAAAAGAGATCCAAAAAACAAAGAACATGTGCATCCTACATCATCTCAAGCAAACTTGCTGAACCTGAGAATATGAAGCGAACTTCCATTCAGGAGTTGGTGTAATCAGTAACACACAACACAAGTAGGAAGAAAACAGGTAACTATTGAGTATATATTAGCACAACCTGGAGCTGCATGCATCTAGTGAACACAAGGAGAGATAAACTAATTAAGTGAATAAAATATGGGAAGATCATTCATTCTTAAGAAAATCTGAACTTCTAAAGCTTGTTCGTTTGTCTAAAAAATCATGTCTTAAAGTACAGTTCACTGATTTATTGTTAGAGAAAAACATTGTTGGCTGGTAGAAAAAGTACGGCTAGACAAGCGAACCCCTATTGACCAATAACTGTAAGTAACTAACATGGCCAAGAAAAACCAAATATTTCCAAGAAGAAAATGATAAATATCATATCATGTAATTTGTATAAGTGTTGTATAGATAATTCTCATTTTATTAGCCCAGGCACACAATCATAAAACAACATTCACACTTTAGTTCTAGAGAGATTTACCTGTATGGCCCTAAAAAAATGGCTCTTCTTTATATGGTCTATTTTTTTTGAACTTACCTCTGTGACCCTAAAATAAACTTTTATTATTTCTATGGCCTTCCATCCGTTTTCAGCAGTTAATGGTGTTAACTGAAGGTAAAAAGACTATTTTGCCCCTGGTGTAAAAAAATCATAGATTTGTTTGTTTGTTGTATATTTGGAGTAATATTTAGTAAATAAATTCACACATAATATACAAACAAAACTATACAATTTTTTTGTGACAAATATGCCCGTACTATATATGAATTTATTTTCTAAAATATTACTCCAAATATACAACAAACAAACAAAACTCTGTAATTTTTTACGCCAGAGGCAAAACGGTCTTTTTTACCCTCCACTTAACACCGTTAACTGCTGAAAACGGACACAAGGCTATAAAAGTAATGAAAGTTTGTTTTAGGGCCATAGAGGTAAGTTCAAAAAATAAAGACCATATAAGGACGAGCCATTTTTTCAGGGTCATATAGGTAAATCTCTCTTAGTCCTAGCCTGTGTATTAGTTCCCAAGTATTATAGTTTTTGCTGTTCCCACACCTTTGATCTGTAGTGCATTTCCACATTCATCCTATTTTTTAGGACTTAATTTAGCTTTATAATCAATAGTTGTCGTCTCGCTGTTGAGAGGCACACTGAAAGAGACATTAACCGTAAATGAAATCACCTGTATTGAGTCAGAGAGTCAAACTCGAGTAATCAGCAGGCTCTCTCAGAACTCAAGCAAGAAACTTAAGTCTTTAATTTAGCTCAGTTTGCTTCTCTCTCCTATTTTTTGACGGAACTGGTTCTCTCTCTCCTATTCCCAACCTCATTCTTGGTTAGTAATTAAGGCCTGTGCATCCACAAAACCAGGTTACCAGAGAAGCTAGCACTAACTAATTAATAATACACAAACAATCCAATCAGATGGGAGAGAGATTTCAATTAATTTGACTTACAAATTCACTGTAGATTTTTTTTTCAACACCATGTTTGTTATTTACATATAAACATACCATGGTTTTCAGGTTCTAGCCCTCCGGATGATTATCAATGTCACATTTTTGGCGTTACCTTCGATCTGTCATCAGTTGAAATGACTATTTATATGTCATTTGGATGTGTTTTTTTGTTTATTTGGGCGTCGAGCATCAATCCTTTTACAAGATGGGACAGAGATCCATCACATGCGTAATTCATCGTCAGTTGATTGTTCCATAATAAGGTTAACACAACTTGGAGTGTTTAATTATAGCTATGAAAAGTATGAGCTTTACTGAACAAATTAACGCGCACAGCTCGCCTTTAATAAACATGTAAGAAGGTTGAACTTTGAATGATTGGTCCTCGTTCTCCCAAACAATGTTGATGGGCTGCCCAACAATAATCTCCTTTTTTTGGAGGAAACCACAACAATATCTTTACATCTTCTGTAGGTTCAGTGGATGCACTGGTTCTAGCAGCTAGCTGCTTGCTACTGCTAGTATAACCATGTTAAATGGTTGCAGGAGCCTGGAGATATAGTAATAGGTAATGAGCAAGTGGTCCATATTATGCAGAGGTTTCAAATCATGATTGTTTTTGCTTAATGCTGAATTGCTGTCTTGCTGATGCTGTAAAGGAGTGCTATGTATACGTAATCGAAATTACGTAAGATGAGGCGTAGGTGTTTAAACAAGAGTACAAAGTGGCCAGAGGGGTAAAGGCTTGAATTGATTCAGAGATAATTTAGTTGGAAACAACATAATGGCTATACATGATCTCTAACAGGAGGAATGAATAAACTAGTTGAAGCATGTAGGTACGGGTAGCAGAGACTTTTCTTGCTCTGAATAGCACATCAGCAAGAGGCATGGTTTCAGATTGATTTATGTGGCAGGCATATAGATACAAAACTATATAGTGAGTAACCAGTACTCTAGAATCAGATTCATTTTGAGCGTAGCTGGTCCTTGGGCTGAGTAAAGGCTAGGCTTTTTTGTGCTTTTGTTAGATTTGCGGATCAACCTTTTTCTAATCAGCCGGGAGCTGAGACTGAGAGTGGGCAAGCAATGCAAGCTTCTAGAAGGAATTATTAGCTGCCGGAGACATGGATCCTCCTGACATCAAAATTTTTGTTTGACGACATAAGCACAAAAAGAAGCGTCCTTGTGCGGTGTCTGGGCATAAACTAAAGTCAAATTTTAGTTATCTAAAAATAAACGTAGTAATATACTATGTAGCAGGAGGGAGCATGTGGAGGTATGGCGTTTTATATCATTATACATATATGCTATTATACTTGCATTGGTGAGAATTTGATGCTTGACTGATGACCGGGCCGGGCAAGTTGAAGCCAGTCAAAAGTCATGGTTATGGATGCATGCATGCAGGATGCAGCAGACTAGTCATGGGTGTACGTAGGGCATTTGCATTTCTCTCCTCTTCTTATCTGAATTATTAGAACCAAAGGAGACAGTAGCCCACTGTACTGCAATTCTATATCTCTAAAGTTGACGTGCACGTTGATACACACTTAGTGTGTTGCCATACTAATTAAAGGAGATCAAGAGGTATATACAAATACTATATATATAGGTGTGCCCTACAAATACTATATACAAACACTAAATACTGTAATACTTTATATATGAAAAAACCCACAGTATCTCTTTAAATTTGGGTGTACTGCAATCCTTGATTTCTTATTTTCTAGCTAGTATAGATTGTTATTTACTTATTTTAGTTTGTGTGCAGGTACTACGGCGTTTGAATGAAAATTGGCAGCATGCATGTGCGGTTGAGTTGGGTCGTCTGGCCTTGTTAAGCATAGTGGGTCATATTTCCCATTTGAATCGGCCCATAGGTATCTTCTCTTGGTCTTGGCCTATATAGCCTTAGTTAACCCCACCATGAATTCAGCTGTATTCCTTGTTCTGATCGCACATTCTGCGTTTTATTTCAGCTTCAAAAATTGAAAACGAAGCAACGTACCATTACTAACTAACTGGAAATAAATGAGATACTGTTGTTGAATCAGACGCCCATTGACCAAAAAATATCAGTCTCATCATTAATCAGAGAGTATACTTTGCTATCTTAGATTGTTTAGAACTCCCTGCAATATCAATGATAACAGGCAATGAATCTTGTGTTTGCCCAATTTTAGAGAAACAGAGAAAAAACAATGGCTAAGGTAAGTATGGAAACAAGACACATAAGGCTTGTTTCTTTTATTCATTGATGATACACAAACTTACCAAAGCATATACATGGATGATGGATCATGGATGCATGCTGATGGAAACACACGGGAAAAGGTTGGCACACACATCGTCCATACATAGTACGACAGTAGTACACACACTCTCTCTATATATTACTATATATAAAGAGAGAACTCACTCTTACACATAGTACTAGTCATAGCCTAAAGCTGTAGGTGGTATGCACGTTGATCTGTGCCACTATGCTCCTCTTAGTTCCCTTCCATGAGGCCCGCGCCAATGGGTGGTGGAAGAGACGGTGGCTCTGGTTTCGATGGTTCTGGTTGGGGTTTTGGCTCTGGTGTAGGTTTGGGCCTTGGCTGGGGCTCTGGCTTGGATGGTTCAGGTTGGGGTTTTGGGCTTGGTTGAGGCTCCAGCTGAGGTTTAGGTTCTGGCGTAGGTTTGGGGCTTGGCTCAGGCTCGGGCTTTGGTTCAGGTTGCGAGGAGGGTGGCTGTGGTGTTGGTTTTGGCTCGGGCTTTGGATCTGGTTGTGGTGTGGGTTTAGGTTCCGGTTTTGGGTCTGGTTGTGGTGTGGGTTTTGGTTCTGGTTGTGGGTCTGGTTGTGGTGTAGGTTTTGGTTTTGGTTGCGGTGTCGGTTTAGGTTCTGGCTTTGGATCTGGTTGTGGTGCGGGCTTTGGTTCAGGCTGTGGTGCCGGCTTGGGTTCTGGCTTTGGGTCTGGTTGTGGTGTGGGTTTTGGGTCAGGCTGCGGTGTTGGCTTGGGTTCTGGCTTTGGGTCTGGTTGTGGTGCAGGCTTTGGTTCAGGTTGCGGTATTGGTTTGGGTTGTAGCTTTAGATCAATCACCCTACTATGAACAAGGTCAGGAACACTTGTAGCCAGTGTAATGGCTAGGGCTAAGTGGAAACATAGTGAGAGGAGTCCGGACCTCATGGTCGCCACCAGTCCAGATGGGCGCTTGATCTCACTCCAATCTCTATCTATTCGATCTCCAGTGCAAGCTGCGGACGCTTGTTGTGCACAGATGGCATGGACGGCATGGGTGATTTATAGGCATTGAAAGCCAACCGAGGCTTGACGCGTGTCCATCTCCCTGTTCGTGATTTTGCCATGGCACTGGCCCGGTAGCATGCAGCTTTTGGATGTACATATACTTTAGCGCCCACCAGACAAATCACTGTGTCGGAAAGGAGAATTATCATTTGTGCAAAGGTCATTTTCATGCATGTTCCATTAGTGAAGTACTTGTTTCATTCTTCGTACGACGTAACTGCAGGGCATTGTTTAGTCTTAGAGGGTATTGGTAAACATTTGGGCTGTCATATAGGGTTTTATGATGTTCAAATACTAATAAAAAATAAATTGTAGAATTTATTAAACCTAATTAATCTATCATTACCTTAGGTGTTACTGTAGCACTTTATTGTTAAATTATGGACTAATTAGGCTTAAAAGATTCGTCTTGCAAATTAGTCATAATCTATGCAATTAATTATTTTTAGTCTATATTTAATACTTTATGCATGTGTCTAAACATTAGATAGGATAGGATGTAAACTTTTAGGTGAGAAACGAAACAAGGCCAAAAGTGCTGATGTTTTTATTGTGTAATAAGCATTATTTAGATTAGTCATGAAATATATTTTCATAATAAACTTATTTAGAGATCCAACTATAGACAACATCTCCTATAAATTTGGTCAAAGTTAAAGATTATTTGACTTTTTGAAAAATGAGATTTACACTTTTTTTTGAACGGAGTATAATATTTAGCATTATAAATATAGCTAGTGTACATAAGATGCATGCTACAGGTATCACGCGGTTACTTGATCACAAAGTCAGAAAAGAATAATTAATAAGAGAAGGAAATTGGAGAAAGCTAGTAGCTCGATGGATCGTGCGCGACAGATCAGACCTAACTTTGACAGTATCCGAGTAGTGCGGATCGTACATACGTGAACTAGTATAACTATAGGATATCAATAACGGAGATCGATGGAGCTGTGTGTGTGTGTGTGTGTTTCTTACGTGACAAGTTCATGATGCATATATAATCTGCACTGTTATGTACTCACTCGTGTATATGTAATTATGTATGTATATATAGTACAGTATAGCTTTCTTGGATGGCTTTGCTGGACGCACGGATGTGGATCGAGTGGACACGACGTACGGCACAACAGGCACGGTAGGTGGCTATGCATGTGCAAGCTAAGGCGGATGCATGGGTTGGAGATGACCGGCGCGGGCGCGGGCGCGGCGGCGCCCCCACAACCGCACTAGCTAATCGTCGATCGATCTCGGCAAAGCAAAGGCAAATTAAAAGCAGCAGTACAATGAGTGAAACACGACGGCCGGAGCGGACGACGAGACACAACTAACGTACGACGATGGATCGGAGTGAGTGATCATGTCATGCATCGAGCTAGCTAGCTAGTAGTGGCGCGTACGCGGAGAGGGAATTAATGCATGATCGATCGAGTTCATGGCCGGCGGCTGGGACGGCGGCCGGCAGGCGTGCCGGCGTGCGCGTGCGTGCGGTGCCTCTGTCATCGATCTACTGTCGATCATGCGAGCAAGCCGTGTGTGCCCCGCGCCCGCGCGCGCGTGCATAAAGCGAGCGAGCTAGCAGCTACTCGATCCGGTCCCTTTTGCTAGCTTTCCACCCATCAGCATTTACATCAGATCTACCTCATCCGATCCCCTTCACAAGCATAGATGGATTGGAGAACGTACGAAGGTCTCTCCAATTCCATGCCCCTGTTGCATTTGCATACATCTCAATTAGGCGTGCATTGACATATGTACTTCATGTAGAATAGGATCTTATTTATAGGTTTAGTACATGATGAGCACAATCTAATCTTATACATATATGTGTGCGGAATACTTAGATTGGATGCAGACTAGAGCTGTTGTAAATTAGTCATGCGTTCACCAGCTCAGGTTTCTTTCGATGACCCGAGGAAGATGCAGAATTGCAGATAGCAGCGGCTTTCTAGATGCCAACAGCAGACTTATTTGGGAACCAAATCCAAAATGGATCTCTAACACAATATCTATAGCCTCCAACAGAGTACTCATATAGAAGACCCACTTTGGGTACCAGGAGAGGCATAACCCAAATTTGGGTATCCTCTCTCCTCGAGACTCATTTGCAGAGAGTGTTGTCTTTTAGATCTGGTTGTTGAAGAAGACTAAAAATAGGTATGGAGCTTTTTACCTGTAGCGCTACCCAAAAGACAAATGGCTCTTGTATTTTAGGTGACGATTGTTGGAGATAGAAGATTGGCCTTGACGGGGTGTCGTACTTTTCCGTGAAGGACCAAACACGTCAGCGCCCATCCACTTCAGCCAAGAAGCCGCAGATTTTTGTTGGGAGAAGAGGGGAGAGAGTCCATAGCTCAGTTGGTTTGCTTCCTAGGTGTGGGAGTGGCCACTTGTTCTCTAGCTAGGGTGAACCTGCGCGCCTCGCCATGGATTTTCCCCTGAGGGCTTGTTTAGTTCCGAGGCCAAAAAAATTTCACTCATCACATTGAATATTTAGACACATACATAAAATATTAAATATAAATAAAAAAATAAAATAATTATATAGTTTAGTTGGCAATCAAGAGACGGATCTTTTAAGCCTAGTCAGTCCATGATTACACTAGTACAGGGGTACACTATACAGACGGTTGGTAACCTATTTCTACAGACGTTTTCTAGCACCGCCTGCGCTGGGGACCAGTAGAAATCATCTATTTCCACAGGTGGTTCCTTGAGAGCCGCCAGTACAAAACATTTCCACAGACGGTTCCCTAAGAGAGCCGTATGTGGAAACGTATTAAAAAATGTATTATTTATTTATTTATTTATATTGTTATTATTTAAATATATTGATATTGGTTGGTCTTCAAACATAGCAACATGCAATTTAAATATTTCATCTCATACATACATTTGTATACATCAAAGTTTGGTGCTCAAAGACATTAAGTTAGTTACAAGAGTATATCCATCATCACACATCATATCATATGTACATCAAAGTTTGTTTCTGTCCTCTAATAACCCTCTTTAGTAAGTTTGAGCTTACTAATCTCTGTTAGCACCCGGAACTGTGGCCTGGATAATTGGCTTTCATCATCATGATATTTGCCTTCACGTGGAATGACATGCTTCATGAGGAACGAGCAGATGTCCTCAACTATGTTGTCTAAAGCACGTTTGTCCATACGCTCTATCGTCCCTTACTTATATACCTGCAAAGAAAGTTTATAAACATTATATATTTTATGACTTCCAACTTTAATGTGTGAACTATATAATGGACTATTACTTATAGGGAAAATTGGCTACCGGACATGCAAAGTGGTGACCATTGCTGGAAGACACTTTTTCATATAACACTCACCACCAAAACAATTGTCATTTGTAAACCATAAGGCCAATGGCTATGAAATTTTAACAGCAACAAGATACGATAGTTATCTACAAATCATCTAATACTCACTTCCATAGAAAATCTCGTTAAGGACACGAAATCATGTCCACCAGCAAATCATGGTTGTTAAGGTTGCTGGTGGACATGATTTCATGTCCTTAACGAGATTTTCTATGGAAGTGAGTATTATATGATTTGTAGATAACTATCATATCTTGTTGCTATTAAAATTTCATAGCCATTGGCCTTATGGTTTACAAATGGCAACTGTTTTGGTGGTGAGTGTTACATGAAAAAGTGTCTTCCAGCAAATGCGCGCCACTTTGCATGTCTGGTAGCCAATTGTCCCTTACTTATATTACCTTGGCAGGGTTCCTTTCATATCGTCCGTTCTCTCTCATGTTCTCGCACACGTAGTAGCCACAGAGGACAGATAAGGGTGGTTGCTTCATGCACTGTATAGCAGGAGAGTGGTTATTTAATTATAGTTGCAACCGTGGTCTTATGTGTATGATTTGTATTCATAAGAGTAATTTTTTATACGTACTGGCCAGTTACGTATAACCTCTAATGGCTGCCCTGGTCTGTTAGACTCGCACTTTCTATGATTTATCTTATAGAACCTGTATGCCCTATGATCTCAAATAGAATCACCATGTTATTGTCAAATTCTCACTATGCTTAAGTATGCATGCATAGCTTGACTTACAACTCTAGCAGTTTGATGAATGGAGCATAGCTTTCTTTCGGGTAATCTGCGGAGTCTAGTACCAACACCCTTCCCTCCTTGGGATAAATGATGAAGCATATCCAGTGGTTCCTGCTCGAATTAAATCCATGATGCATTTGTGCATTGGAATAGTTTAGATAGATATTTGTAAACTCACACTTACCCAAAGTGGTACGGGGCCACCACCGCTTTCCTATCTTGAAACTTTATTAGTGAATGTCCAATGTAGAAGGCATATTTGGCTTCAAAATCAAGTTTCAACTTTTGGAGTTTCTCATCCCGTTCTGCACCTTACAAACCCTGTACCTCTGCGCTGGCATTCCCGATTCTAAATGTGTGCCAATTTTCGGCTATATCTATTGGGCAGAGATAGCCATTCCTTTCTTCGACACAATAATTAAAGTCCAAACCAAAATACAAATCTTGTTGATCATATAACATTCTGCAAGGCAGAAGCATGTCAGATATTGAAAATTGATGCAACTACAATGTGTGTAACTATGTAACACTTACAATGCAAATCCCGTTACGATCTGTACATCTAGCATCTCGTGGTAGATAAATTAAAAAACCTAAGTATAGCATAACTATATAAACACAACATTCATTATAAATAGATAGATGATGTGGAAGGTGATAATAAAAAACCTAACTACAATATAATTAAAAAATAAAAAAACAATTATCTCTCTACATAAATATACAAGAACACACCATTGGTTTAATCTTGTAAAAACTAGCTAAATTGAGAAACAAAACATGTTGAGAGGTATTATCCAACCATATTAAGCAACCCCATCTAACCATACCAACAAATAAAGACAAGAAGCTAGCTATTCTTCTCTCTCACTCATGATGAAACCTTAGATCCAAAAAGTGGCTCAAATTGAGCTATAATGAGCAAATTGAGGCAATAGGGACATAAACTTTTTAGCAACCTCCTTCCCAGAAATGAAGATCAAAACCTCCCCCTTGTATTTTGAGAAATATGAACCTCCAAAATCACCCCCAATGGAAGGTGGGTGCGAGATACTTTTCTGATCAGGGAGGAAGAAGGGGTATTTATACAGAGATACCACAGACGGTTGCTTAAGCCAACCGTCTGTGGAAACCTGTTTTACAGGCGGTTGACTTAAGCCAACCGCTAGTGTAAATGCTCCATTTACACAGGCGGTTGGCTTAAGCAAACCGCCTGTGCAAACTGATTATCACAGGCGATTGGCTTAAGTCAACTGCTTGTGTAAATGGAGCATTTACACAGACGGTTTGCTTAAGCCAGCCGCTTGTGATAATCAGTTTGCACAGGCGGCTGGGATCTCTGACACCGCCCCATTTATACCATAGGCGCGTCGTAACTGGAACCGTCTGTGGTATAAAAAGAGGACGCCAGCTATGAGCCTGATTCTACTAGTGTTAGCCTTAAGTGCTACTGTAATCTACATGTGCTAATGATGGATTAATTAGGCTTAATAAATTTGTCTCGCAGTTTCCAGCCGAGTTATTTAATTAGTTTTTTATTAGTATTCAAATGACCCTCCCGACATCCTACGAAACATCCGATGTGACATCCAAAAACTTTTCTCCCTCTAACTAAACAAGGCCTGAGAGAACTAAGATGGGTGTGTGTCTGTGTGAGTAATGTGTGTGTGTGCCAAATAGATGTGTTCCGAGATTTTTCGGGCAGTCTCATCCGTACTCGAGCATGGGGTCAATATATATAGGTGTCCAATATAAGATATACCAGTACTCTAGGCAGTGTTAAAGAAAAATTGGGAGAGAGGGACGAAGCTGGATAATTTTTTAAGGAACTGAAGGGGCTGAGGCCCCTGCAGAGAGCTTTATTAAAATAGAACAGAAAAAGTTACAATAAAAATAAAAAAGAAACAAAAACAACAGGCATGAAGAACTGAAAGGCCACACCCTTCAAGAGACAAAGCTGGACAATATAGATTCATCTAGCTTCCTCTCATGATGGTGGACCCCACGCATGGATGGAGGCAGATTTGCTCCCATGCCCAGGCGGGCATGGGTTGCCGAGGCGCGACGCGGGATGGACTCGTCGAATCTAGGGCGAGGGCAGCGTGCGACCCTAAGCTCCTTGGCGGATGTGAGTAGCGGTCCCTCATAGTATCACGACATGATGATGGCACCGAGCAATATGGTCTGCATGTCAGCAGGAGCAGGGGCAAAGGCAGAGAGTCACAGGGGACGAGCTAAGTGAGGAAGAGGATAAGATGACCGGATAAGATAAAGGGTGAAATAAAGATGAGAAAGAAATAAAAAAACAAAAAAGAGAGACAATATGGTCATTCGATCCTTTTTGTGCGATCCTGAGCTCCTCGGACGCGAGTAGCGGTCCCTCATAGGACCGCGACACGATTATGGCACTGAGCAACATGGTCTGCACGTTACCAGGAGAGGGGCAAGGGCAGAATTGTAGGGGGCGAGCGATGTGAAGAGGAGGATAAGATGACCGGATAAGATAAATGGTAAATAGAGATGGAAAAGAAAAGAAAGAAAAAAAAAAGATAATATGATCATTCCATCCTTTTTGCACGACCCTGAACTCCTCAGCAAACGCGAGTAGCAGCCCTTCATAACTAGGACTATGGCACCGCGATGGCGCGAGCAACATGGTCAGCATGCTGCCAGAAGCGGGGGCAAGGGTAGACTCACAGAAGACAAGCGGCGTGAGGAGGAGGATAAGATGACCAGATAAGATAAAGGGTGAAACATGATCTGCACGTCATTCCATCCTTTTTGCGTACATGGTCTGCATGTCATTCCATTTTTTTTTTGCGTACCTAGATAAGTTGTTTTAGCAAACGGCTTACCAAAATAGTTTCTGTTCTATCGATACAACTACTTTTGGAGCTGAATCCAAGAGAAATTGCTTCACTATTGAAACTGGATCTAAAGAATGGCTTGGATTTTGTTTTTTGGCATGGTAGTGATGCATGTGACGTCACTCTTATTTATATAGCACTGTGGAATAGGAGTCATTGTACCTAATAAACTAGGGTTATGGCATGAAAGAATCAAAATATGCCCAAGAGGAGGTAGGGTTGAATTAGACTAATCTAAAAATCTTATGGAATTTGAACCTATCGCTTGGCCAAATTCATCCTTGTGCCTAATAGCCCAAGTCATTGTTATATAAGGCACTATTAATCCCCCGTTCTAGAGTGAAGAAGGATCAATAACTAGAGATCATTACGTCCCTATGCATATCAGGGGGACGATATCCTTGTGCTCCAACGAGAACTAATAGAGAGTGTCGACTCTTCAATACCTTAGGAATATCGTCGTCTTTCCTTCCCTTCATACTATGCATTTACTTTCTTAGAATTAATATGCTAGTGTGGGGTTAGAACATAGGTACTAAACTTTTGTGTGGTACTCTCATAATCGCAACCGAGAGATCACCAAGCCCCTCAACGTCACCTAGACATCTAGGTGTGATGCCATTTAAGCACGAACTAACACTTCATCTGAACAAACCTAATGAGAAGAGTGGATGCACACTTACACTCCATAAACACTAACAGAGTACTTAATCTCCAATTATGAAATCCAAATCACTCCAATAAGCCTAAACCCTCTCTTGGATGCCAATTTTTGTAGCTAACTCATCATATATCGAAGAGATAATCTATGCATAAGATGGAAGGGTATATATATATGTCACACCCTAAAAACTAGCTGTTTGAACTCCACTCAGCAGAAATACGCATTCACTAGAAAGCTCTGGTGGTGCTTTGAACAAGCACCGAAGGGTTCCGGTGTCGTTTCAATGGCTATTTTCTAACAAGCCATTACTGTTGGTCGAGCTTCAATGATCTGGAGAGCTCATATTCACTTCGCAACCCTCTTTGTAAACATGGTATATGGTGAAGTACTCCGGTGAGATACCACCGGACAACTCCAGAGTGTAGAAGAGCTCTCTCCAGTGGTTTGCTAAAAATCATTTACCAAATCTTATGATTTGGCAAATGACTAAAACATATAGCAAGTGTAAATTCTTAGTATCTCCAGTGGTTTGCTATTTAGGCTTGGTAAATTAAGAAAAGTAGGTCCACTTCATCAACTAACTTTGACTGGACTTCTCCCTGCCCTTGAAGCTGCCGACCTCGACGCGCACGGGGACGTCGGCGCGGAACACGAGCGGCACGGCGCCCGTCCGCTGCGCGTCCTGCAAACCGGACACGACGGCAGTGGCCAGCTGCACCTCCCCGGCCAGTGCCGGCGGCAGCACCTTGGTGTTGCGGTGGCCCTGGTAGAACGCCGGCAGCGCGCCGCGCTCCAGGCGGTACGACTGGTACCACACCCCGAGGCTGGACCCGGGCTCGTACTGGATGCCGATCTGGGAGTTCGGGTTCGCCGCCGTCACCGTCACGTCGAACCTCGCCCGCGCCGTCACCGTCGACGGGTCGACCTGGAACGCAGACACGAAGAGGCGGTCCACCGAGTACCGCGGCGCCTTGGGGTCGAGCGCTAGGTACAGCGCGCCGACGGCCGCCGCGGCGAGCACCGCCAGCACGACCGCGGTGACCACCGCGCAGCAGAGGAGCCGGCAGCAGCAACCCTGGCCGTGCAAATTGAGTACTGCAAAAACTATTCCTTCTCATCCAAACAAAAAGAATCAGTGATTCCTCAAAAAGAAAAAAAGGATTAGCAGGGGGTGGGGACGAAACGACGGGTATCATCGCTTCACTTGTTGCGGTTCCTCACCGAGGACCCCTCCATAACCACCTTCCTCTCCGCCGTCTCCTCTTCCTCGGCGACGCTTGACGACGACGCGAGTCGACGGCGCCCTTCTTCTCCTTACGCGTCGTCGTCGCGGGCCGCCACCGCCGCGGGAAGAGGTAGAGCGCCGTGGACGTGAGCAGCGTGGCCCCGACGCGGCCGCAGAACACCACCATGAGGAGGCACAGCACCACGGCAGCCGCGCCCGCCGCCGGGGACGACGACGCGGGCCTCTTATTATTACTCGCCTGCCGCTTGACCGCCGGCGGGTAAAGCACCCCCGAGACCGACGGCGAGGACGAGGCCGTGGATGAGCGAGACGACGCCGACGACGACGACGACGCCGATGATGTGTTCGAGTCCAGCGACGACGCGGAGCTCAGCAGCGCCGACGACGCCCTGGACACGCCGTAGACGACGTCGTCTGCTGCGTCCATCCCCCGCTTCTTTGAGGACGCCGCCGACGGTTTCTTCTCGTTGCCTCCCTGCTTGTTGTTATTACCGGGCAAGAACTTCCCCTGGAACGACAGCGGGAACCGACGATGAAAATTCACTCGCGCGGGAGAGGAGGCCACGGCGTCCGGATCTCGCGATGGCAAGCGGAACGAGCCGCGCAAATTTGCGCGTCGATGGCTGCAGAATGGCAAGTTGCCATTTTTTGGCAAGTTGATTAGCAAACCATTGGAGGGGTCATTTGTCTAGTTTTGCCAAATTATACAAGATAACAAGTGTGTTTAGCAAACCACTGGAGATGCTCTCCAAGAGTTTGCCAAAAGCACTTGTCATCCTTGTTATTTTGGCAAAACTTGAAAAATACATGCTCCAACAGTTTGGCAAAGCACTTGGCAAAATTTGACAACTTGCCATCCACCTAGTGTTTTGGCGCATATTTGCGAGCACCGATCGGCTTGCCATCGTGATATTTTCGGCGCGGCTTTCCTCTCCCGCGCACAAAGTGAAAGTTCCCTCCCGGTTGTTCTTGGCCACCACGATGGTGATGTACCCGCCATCCTCCTCGGCAGTGGCCGCCGACGACCTTGGCGACCTCCGCGCCCTCATGGCCTCCTCCTCGGCGAGCGCGCGACGGTAGACCTTCTCCTCGGCATCCCGGAGGAACTCGAACTTGGGCGGTGGCGACACCGCCGGCGCAGTGCCCGGACCCGGGCTGGCCGCCGGGGACTCGAAGAGCGGGTTGTAGGAGTTGTCCATCGCGGCCGTGTGCAGCGGCGACAACGAGGTTCTGGGCGTGAGGAACGGTGGCGTCTCAGCGCAATGCAGCAGCTTGCCGAGGCTACGGCTGCGGCTACGGTTCCGGCTGCGCCGCCCTCCGTCCTCGGACTCGAGGTCCTCGCGGGTCTCCTCCTTGATGGTGAACAGCAGCCGCGTGGGCCCGACGAGGCTGCCGAGCCGCATCAGCTGCGCCTCCACCGTCTCGTCTTCGTCGTCGTCGGCACCGCCGCCGTCGCCGCTGACGCCGACGGCCACGGCCACGGCGGCGGCTGGCTCGGGGACGGCGTAGGTGGACGCGAGCGCCGCCGCCGGCGGCTTCTTGAAGCAGAAGAGCTGGAGCAGCTCGCGGGAGGACGAGGACGGGGACGACGCCGCGTCGGAGATGGCAGCCGCGCGCCGCCGCTGCCGGCGCTTGTGCACGAAGATGTAGTAGAGCTCCGCGGTGAGCGCTAGCAGGAGCAGCGACGACACCACGGCCAGCCCGACGCCGACGCTGCTTAGAGCTCTCATGTTTGCCGAGGAGATGGGGGCGCCTTGCAGATCGCCGGCAGGATGATCTCGCCGGCAAGATCAGGGAGGCGAAGGTGTGTTGAGGCGTGCGGCGCGGCCAGGCCAAGAGTCGCGGTTGCGGAAGGGCGGGGGGAGGCGCGATAAAATAGGTGTCGCAGGCGGCCAGCAGGTGAAGCGTCCAAGTTAGTTGACGGTGGTTTGGGTGGGCCTACTTTTTAATTTTTTGCTAAGCCCATATGGCAAACTATTGGAGAGACAACAATTTTTCACTTGCCAAATGTTTTATTCACTTGCCAAAATACAAGTTTTGCCAAGTGAGTTTTGGCAAACTCTTGGAGATGCACTGTGTAACACTACTATTACCTAAGCTCCAATGGTATAACTCAGGTGACCATCAGAAGTTAGGCTCATTGCACAGTTTCCTGTCTTTTTCACAACACATGGCCTAAGCTCCGGTGCCATTAAAAACCATCAATTTTCATCCAATTCAAACATCTTTGAAAATAACTTGATCTTTGAGCTACAACAGTAATACAAGATCAATGCATCGTTACATTTAATCGCTACTAGGACCCAATTACCCATGGTTCGATGGTTCTATGCTAGCTGTTCATAAAAACTAACGGGTGTCCAAGTCTTAACTTCAAGTATCTTGTCCGTTCTATTATGGTTTATTATAGCTTTGTTCTAAGTCAAAATTTCTCTAACTTTGAGTAAATTTATACAAAAGTTCATCAATATGTACTGTATTCACTTCGTTCAATTCTCCTTATTTTGATACTGTATTTATTTAAACTTATAAATTTTAGTGTATTTTTTAGTGGTCAAAATTAGATAAATCTAACTTTACACTAAGGTATATAAACTTATATAATTTGAAATGTATAAAGTATCTACTTTATCTTCTTGTCCATTTTGTGGATTCTTTCTTTATAGAAAACTCACCATCTTGTCAAATGGATTCAACTATTATATTTGCACCCGCCCTAATCATATCATAGAAAGCCATCTATTCTTTTTAAAACAGGGCCCATATATCTTGCAGACTCGCTTCATAGAAAGCCATCTATTCTTTTTAAAACAGGGCCCATATATCTTCAGACTCGCCGAACAAAGGGTGAAACCAGGAAAATAGGCCCATAATACAAATGGGCCCATCTATTGTGCTGAAAACACGCATTACCAAATTGGCGTTACGTTATCCACTTATTTAACAGTCGCAGGACGCTCACAATCCCAAAAACATCTCGATCGCTGAAGTCTGCAAATTGATCAGGCGTCTAGTGCTAGTTAAGGCCTTGTTTAGTTCAAAAAAAATTTGGGAAACCGACAATGTAGCATTTTCGTTTGTATTTGTCAAATATTGTCCAATCATGGACTAACTAGGCTCAAAAGATTCGTCTCGTCAATTTCGATCAAACTATGCAATTTGTTTTTATTTTCGTCTATATTTAATACTCCATGTATACGTCTAAAGATTCGATGTGACGGGGAATCTGAAAAATTTTGCAAAATTTTTTGGGAACTAAACAAGGCGTAACTGTACTGGCCTATAAGGCTGTAAGAGCATCTCCAAGAATTTGTCAAATCTTACTTGGCAAATCTTGTGATTTGGCAAGTGCTTAAACCATATGGCAAATGCAAAAAGATTGTATTTCCAATAGTTTGTTATTTAAGTTTCATAAAATTAAAAAACTAGGCCCACTTCCAAACCAGATCAACTAATTTTCATCGTCGTCTCATCTGACGGCGCGCCGTGCGGACTCTTTGAATGGCCGCACGTCTTGCTCACGTGATTGTGTGAAGGTCTGAGCCGCCGGGGTCTCTCCTTGCGATCGTGAAGGGATACGCCTCCAGGTATATCTTCTTGATTCAGTTTCAGCCTCCATCAAGGGATACGCCTCCAGGTATAGATCCATAGCTCTGCAAAAAATATTACAAAAAATACAATTCACAAGAACTGAAAAGAAATACTAGGTTGTTGTAATAAACAAAACAAAAATACTAGGTTGCTGAAAAAGAAGACAAAATTTCACAATACTAGCTTCATGACTGCAAAAGAAAAGAACAAGCCTAGCTTCTATACCTAGCTGGACACAGTCCATGCATGTCCTCTGAACAAATTAAGTGCTGATCTAATGGGAGTGATGGGATGGGATGGAGGCCAGCGCCACTTTCATCTGCTCATCATGGCATGCGTGCGTTGATCGGATCGCTAGACAGGTGAAGATTCCCGGCAAGCGGGGGAGATGAGCCGGCGGCGACTCTACACGTGATAGCAAGCGCAGTTCTGCGCGCAAATATGCGCGTATTCAGCCAGAAAATGCCAACTCCTCAGATTATGCCAAGCCAGTTACCAAACTATTGGACCATGATTTTTCATATTTTGTCAAAACAAACAAGGATAGCAAATGCTTTTAGAAATATATTTATAATGTGTCTAGTGGTAAAATTGATGTCATAAATATTGATGGTTTTTTATAGATTTAGTTAAATCTAAAAAAAAATTAGGACAACTCCAGAAATTAATTTGTTTTGGACAAAGGGAGTATAACATACTATTGTTGCACAACCAAATTACATTATTACACCCAGATATACGTACTGTAATGTAGAACTGTAGACAACACAGAAATGAATTAGTTATCTTCATCAGTTTTGTCTACAGGTAACAATAGAGGTGGAAAAGTTTGCCCACTTGCCCATCGTCGTCTGCGACGCGCTGCATAAAGTGGCAGCAATCTGGCTAGACACTCTTCTCAACCTGGATTTTCTGCGATAAAACGTTTGCGCCTTGTTTAGTTCCAAAATATTTTGCAAAATCGACACTGTAGCTTTTTCGTTTGTATTTGATAAATATTATCCAATCATAGACTAACTAGCCTCAAAAGATTCGTCTCGTCAATTTCGACCAAACTATACAATTAGTTTTTATTTTTGTCTATATTTATTACTTCATGCATGTGTCTAAAGATTCGATGTGATGGGGAATCTGAAAAATTTTGCAAAATTTTTTGGGAACTAAACAAGGCCTTGGCTGAAGAAAGCGAGCAGTAAAAAAAAGGTTTGAAGATATAAAAAAAACTAGTTAGAAAAATAATTGGCCACTTGAAAATGTCATTATCACAGCGGATTTCAGTACTTACCAGCTTGGATTATTAGTTATTTAGATCATCCAGGTTAATCTATCAAGATATATTGCATCTACATGTTTGTTACGTTTGCGTCACGGTAAAACCGGGCTCATGCGGGATGATGAATGACGATCAAGTCTATAACTAGGTCATTAAATTTGATTTGTGTCATGAGTACAACTCATACGTTTGATGTTCCTAGCTCATCCCATCAGAGAGCTAAACCTTCAAACCAAGACTGATGTATTTGGTTGCTGGCCACGGTGTGCCACGCTTTGGCTGCAGAGGTGCCGCACCTATGGCGAACGATTTGGACGCCACACCTATGGCAAAAGCTGTAGACTTGAAAAGCTATGACGGCCTAAAATAAATTAGGAACCAAACAGTTGTAGCCAAAAGTGTGTAGCCTTTAGGTCTTATAGCCGTGGCAAGTGGTGGCTGAGAACCAAACACATGTGCCCTAAATCATTTCTCGTGAAACCGTTAGTGGCGGATCTAAGATTTTGTCTTAGGGTATGTCATCTAAAAATTTTCATATATATAGTTCGGTAAAACCATTTACCAATTCGGTAACACAATCATAAAATTTGCAATATAACTTTTGCACTAAATAACATGATAAGTGTTAAATTTGAAGATTAAGTTGAAAAATTCTATTACTGACAATATCATAAATGATTCAAAAGTTAAAAATATAGGAGCCCATCGAGGATTCAGATGCGTGCGGCGAGGGTTACCGAAGGCTCATCACGGCGCGCCGCCGCAGGAGGCGGGTGCGTGAGGCAAGCAGCAGAAATCCGAGTGATTCATCAAATTAGCAGTTTTATATTATATTTTAAGAGATCATTGGATGTATACATGTATTGTATTTGGCTGAACTGCAGGTATGCCAGTGCATACCGGGTATACCCTATAGTCATTAAACCAAACGATCGATTCTGGATGTGACGACCACTCTCCAAACCAAACACCATGATCGTCATTAAGCCAACACGCACAATAATCATACATGCACACGTACTCTCTTTTTATTCATGGATACAGAGGTAATCCGACCGCACAACACGTACAACAAGCAGTGGCCTTTAGATAGTATATAAGTAGAGGCACAAGAAGCAAACAACTCACACATACACTCTTCACACGTACTACACAGTAGTGTGATGGAACATGACATGCACTGATACACTACGTGCGCATGCAGTAGTGTCATGACGCACGCAACGCACGAGCACGCGCACGTGTGCATAGTTAACAACAAACACATAACACAAACCGCAGCAGTTAGCCGAGCAAAGCCGACCTTTTCAGACAAGCGGACAGGCTAGAAATAAACCAGCATGCCACCAGCCGCTTATTTATACTATAAGCTCTTTCAGCTTGCTTTTTTATATATACAACACCCACCATCAAGGACCGGGCGTGCCCGGCGAGTATGCTGGGGGCTTCGGCTTGGGTTTGCCCGGGCCCGGCTGAGGCTCCGGCTTGGGCTGCGGTTGTGGCTTCGGTTTCGGCTCGGGCTGCGGCATGGGCTTTGGTTTAGTGGGTTCTGGAGTTGGGTTGGGCTGAGGTGTGGGCTTCGGGTGCCCTGGCTCTGGCTGTGGTTTGGGTTTGTAGGGCTGATCAGGCGTTGGTTTCGGCTGGTCAGGCTGTGGCTGTGGCTGTGGCTTTGGCTTTGGCTTTGGCTTTGGAGTGATCACTGGCCTCGGCTCTGGCTTGTCGTCGCCGGCGGCCGCCGCCGCAGCCATGACGACAAGATACAGCCATACCGCCAGTGTGCACCGCATCCTCATCCTAGCTAGCTATAGCAGTATGCTAGCTAGCTAGCTCACTCTGTCGAACGATGATCGATCGAGTCCTCCTTGTAGGTTTGTAGCTATGGAGTATATGATTATAATGTGTTTCACTGCATGCTGCTGGATCTGTGTGTGAGCACAAATGGCTGGCAAGGGCAAGGAAATTTATAGCCAGGCCGGCCAAACTGTCGTTGGACGCGTGTACGTGTTTTTTTTTTTACCATTACCACCCGGTCACTTACTGTGTGTGGTTTGCAATGTCATACCTAAAATATACCATTGTGGTTGTATATTATTATTTACTAGGTACGCGCTGGGGTACGCGCTGGCTCCTGCGCATTTCCGCGTCCACCAGCAGGCAGCAGCCAATATATAAAATAGTATTGTCTACTTGTTGGATTGGATCAAAAGATCAGAGGCGGAAGGCAAAGGATCGGACACCTGGCTCTTAAAAAACGAGTAATTACGTTTGTGTTACGTCGCTGTCATGTAAAATTGGAGGCACGCATTGTCCTGCGGTCCATATCCTGTTGGTGACACGCGTTTCACAGCTAGGTAAATTTGCATGCAGGTCTAAGGGCTCACAGTTCATGGAGACGTGTCAGCTGTTTTCAGATACAAGATATACGTGGATCAAGCATTATATTGATGTTAGGCATGCAAGCGAGGCTACCTACTCGCAGCGTGCAGTGTCAATCTAACCGTACCGTAGTTGGTTAGGTACCTCCACAAATTAAAGTGTGACCTAAAGCTAATTAACCCACAGTGTATTACATGGTTATATTATAGATGGCCCATTCGGGCACCCAGTATGGCACGACAGGGAAAAAATATGTACGGGATTCCCATACGCGGCACTGGGCGCTGCACACACAGATGACGACGTGTGGCAGTCTTGGAAAAATTAGCTCGGCAGTCTCGCAACTGAAGATTTAGGCTCTGTTTTGTTAGTCAAGCATCAAATATTTATACACATGTATAAAGTACTAAATATAGACTATTTATAAAACTAAAAACATAGCTAGAGAGTAATTTGCGAGACAAATTTTTTAAGGCTAATTAGTCCATGATTAGACACTAATTACCAAATAAGACGAAAATGCTAACCTATCTGTTAAACTTTAACCCCCAAACCAAACACCCCCTTACATGTCGTGGGTTCATTGAATAACCACGTACGGTACCGCTTACGCGAGTCCCATACCCACTTTTTTCCGCACACCATGTACTCGGCCAATGCATGGCGCTGGAGGAAGGCCAGGCAATAGGGCCACGGGCCTAAGCAACAGCCCAAGCATGACATTGTGGGCTATTTTTAGGGGGGGCTTGCCAAGCTGCCAACCCGATAAGCACAACCTACTCTGCAGGTTATGTTAGCCTTTTAGGCCCGTTTACCAGGTGGTGGTGCGGCGACCGATAGAACTGGGAAAGAGCATAGAGGAGTCGGTGCCTGGTGGGATGAAGAAGGAGAGGAGATGACGCTAATCAAGGCCAAGATGCGACCCTGGTCTCACGGTTGGGGCCGGGGAAGAAGAGAACCCGCGCCTAGCAGGAATCGAGGAGGGGAGAAGTATTTTAGCGGGCCACGTCGGTCTTAGAGTATTTTAGCAGCCCGTGTTGTGCTACCCAACTGCATTAAGAGCGGCTTAGACCCATATTACACCAGGCCATGCTATGCTTGGGCCGAGTAGCTTTGAGTCAGGCAAAAAAAAAGTGCTTTGGGCCGGGCTATCGGGGCGCAGGCTGCATGGCTATCTATAACTACCATGACACCAGAAACCACTAAATAGATGTGTAGAAAATGACTCCTTCAGTGCATTATTGTATTCATATTGTTGTTTCTCAAACCATTCAAAACAAGATTTTCATCTTTTAGATCATTCCTTTAGAAGCTGAAAATGATATTAAACTAAAAATATAAATGCAATCCAACATAAATGCTTTGAATGATTTAAAAGCTGAAAACATGGTTTTAGAATGGTTTTCAGTTTCAGTTTCAGTTTTGAATGGTTTTAGAAAATATAAATGCAATCCAACATGATCATTTTCAGTTTTGAATGGTTTTAGAAAATATAAATACTTTGTACTTTTAAAAGGCTAGGTCAACAATTGGGTTGGTTGTTTCAATTTCTGGCTTTTTTGTTGGCGGAAGCTAGATAAAAGATGAAACAAATAGGGCCAAGCTTTGATGCAAGAAACTATGGTCTGCATAAACAACTAAATAAAATCTATTGAAACGGATATCATAGATACCAAGACAACATAGAGGGGGAAAAAGAGGTTTGGAGGAGATAGAGGGGAAGATAGTTGGAGTTTATTTGGTAACTACAATTAGACATTGTGTAGTTGAAAGCCATATATTTGGTTTTGGTAATTGAGATAACTATTAGACTAACTTCTACTCTAAGTGTTGTGATTGAGATAGGTTATGTCCATTTGTCCACACCAAAGTTGAGCAAGGATGGCACTCATGGAGGTGATGATGGTGGCCACAAGGATACCAATGTTTCTGATTATTGTGATCTAGGATTTATATATATTTTTCATAGAACGTCCTGTAAAAAATAACAAGGAATCTCTGTTGTGTCCTCAAAATCATAATCAGTAACATAAGATAAGATGGTACATCCTGTGATCCAGTTGATTTTGAATAAGCAGCTGCAGCTCTGCGCGGCAGGGTCCAGTAGGCCGGCCTCCTCTCTTGGCCCAATTAATTGCTGGACTTCTCTGCAAATGCAGCTCTAAGGAAACAAAATTGGGCCTTGCACTGGAACAAGGAAGTCTTCAATCCAATCAAAATAGTTAATCTCTAAAATGTACTACTGTTCTCTTTTTTTTTTTTGCAACAAACAAAAGCACATTTTCATCAAGTTTGGGTCTAGGTAAGTCTGAGCTTAACCAAAAACAAACGGGACAGTGCTACACATGCCCACATCAATGGATGATCGTTTTGCGACCACGCAAGACGACCAAAGAGAAATGGAAGGGTCTGAATGAAGACGCAGGGACAGCAGTTAAGCTCGCCGGAGTTTGAACTATATTGCTCAGCATGATTGCTGGATCCTGACCCGCACCAGGTCACTTGACAATGACAAGGCAGGGCTACCTTGGCGGTTGAAAGTGCGCTCCTTCCGCAACATTCAATAGATCTTGAGTTCTTTGTGATGGAACATTTCTATCCGGGTTTAAGTTCTCGACTTGCTATGGGTGTTCGTATTTTTCATGGATTTATTTTAGGATTTAACAACATTATATTTTTAGTGATAGACGATATCTCCGTCGACATCAAGGCATCAGTGGCGTCGACATCAAGGCATCAGTGGTAACTCATCCAATGAACCAATAAACACAACTACACAAAGCCCCTTCTAAATGATTTATTAGGCAAGGAGAACGAAACCATCGTCGGCGGTGGTGACCTGTTGGAGCCCCAAAGGATGAAGAAGAGCACGCCACCACACCAAAACACACGAGCAACAAAGCAAGTTACCATTAGTCTCGACGCCCTGTTCACTGAGTAGGCAAGTATCCCTCCAAATAATGAAGCATGACTTTTTGCACGGTGATCGCACCAGATATATATTTATTTTTTGAAAATTGTTACATAAAGTTTCCCCTGCTTTTATATCTCAAAAAGCAAATTCGGTTCACAACATAGTTTTGGCTTATTGCCAATAAATTCAGGCCCTATGGCCATCCAGAGACACGAAAGAACTACTTGCAGCATTACATCTCCCACAAAGAACAACTTCGTTCTACGCTAAATGCACATTTGTATCCAAAGGCTGAGCAACCGATGGTACCAACTCTGATGATGATATCGCCACGCCCGTCTTCCATTGTAGTTGAGGTGGAGAGCTTGCGTGAATCTCCAAATGTCTTGCAAAATCCTCCACTTGCACTTCCATCTCCTGCTTGAACAGTGTATCCAACGCCGCAGCATTCTGACAGTCTTCAAGAATAGCATCGGCAGACCTGTCCACCTTACCCCCAGTAGTTTCCATATCGAACACGATATATATGGACCAGATATATATTTATATATCTTCACCCACGCCTCCTGTTACTTAACTAGGTCAGCCATGAGCCATCCCTTAGGGTCTTCAAGCTTGTTCGCTTGTGTTATAAATCGTATTTTTTCTCTAAGCTAACAATATTTTTTTTCATGATAAATTAGCGAATATTATTTTTACCTAAAATCTTTTCGGCACTGCATTAAATGAGCATAGCACAAGGTATTGGATCGATGAACCACCAAATGTACAGCCAACTGTCAGTCCAAAAATAGGCGTTGATCCTCCTGTCTAATCATGGAATGCCGAATGACCAGGAAACTTCCTTCCTTGCACGCACGTGCGTAACTGCGTATATACGATTGCACGTGCGTACGTAGTGTGTCCATACGTATACGTGCATCTACATCAATGTTGCAGATACTCTAACTCTCAAAGGTACCTCGAAAAATGAAGTGTGTCTGTCAACATATGACGACGAAAGGGAGCCACGATCTTTCTTTGTTGTTTCAGCAGTTTACAACAACTTTATGTTTTTTTTTGCCAAACACTCTTTTTCAAAACAGTTTTATTGGTGAAGCTTTTTTTCTTCTCCTTCTCATGAAGATATAAGTTGAGATAAAACTGAAAAAAGAGCTTATCCTAGCGCTCTCTCTCTCTCTCATTTTTTCTTTCATTCATGTATGAAGCTACTGGTGAAGCTATTTTATGAAACAACTTTTTCAAAACAGCTCAGCTTTACTTAGAATGTTATCCATAAAGCTTTTTTTTCTCTAAAAACCAACTTCATTGCTGAAGCTGAACTGTACCAAACGGAGTCTTATTAACCAATCAAATCATGGCCGACACAGTGAGGTCGATGGATCGTATTTGAGTCTTGGACCGGTCAAATATTACCATTGACTGTAAAGCAGCCACACTGCAGGAACGACCAAGATTTCTAGATGGGCAGACTTATATAAACTATATTGGGTTCTCAAACTTTCTGCACACCTACGGGCACCACTATTTTTTTTTCTGAAAGAGTGGCAAAAGATTTGCCGTGATTTTGTTAAACAAAGAAAGAGAAAAAGAGAGGATTACAAACTCAGCTTAGTCAAAACCCTAAAATAAGAAAGGAAATCAAAAACCACCCCAAACTGAAAAAAGGAAACGACTGAAGCATGTTGAACGAAACACCCAACTCGATCGGCACACTATTAAGTAAAATAAAACCAAACACTTTATTCGACTATTTTGTTCATGTACCTGGTTGCATCATATATCTAAACATGAGCACATATGCCAAAGCTATAACTTGAACCTAGGGGTGGATGCAAGGACTTATGGAAGGGGGCTCGGCTTCCCTTCTTCTTCTTTCCTCTCCTAGCTCTTTATCTTCTTTCTCCCCATTTCTCTTTCCTCCTCTTCATCCATGGCTACAAAATTAGGGGTGCAGGGGTTAGAGGTTAGGGAGGCTCCATGAGCAAATGGGGTTAGGGGGCCAGAGCCCCCACAACACTCACATTGGATCCGCCCCTGTTTGAACCTAGGTATAGTTAGATTTGATCACAAGGTAGTTACTTTTGTGCTGTCAATCCGCTAGTCTTCCTATTACTCTTTCTACTCCTTCTGTATGCATATTATATAACCATCTCCAAAGGCTTTGGCAAATTGACTTGGCATTTGTTGTTGTTTGCAAACTCCCATAACAAAATGCAAAGGATAAAAAATAGAACATCTCCAAGGGAATTGGTATTTGGACTTGGCAAAGGATAAAAATAGGAGGTCTCCAGGCGCGTGCGCTTTCCTCGCGTGTGACTTTCGCTCGTGCGATCGGGTTTGCAAAGCCGTCCACAGCTTGGCATTTTTGCCAAGTTTGCTCCCTCATTTGCCAAGTTGCCCAAATTACAAGCTTCAACTGTTGGATACCTCTTTTGGAGTTTTTGGCAAATTACTCAAATACAAACCTCAAATGCAAAACCCTTGGAGATGCTCAGTATTCAATAGTGGAGTATTTCCTCCGTTCCACAATATTCTCTCCGTATAGGATTTAGAAATCGTTTTGGACAAGGTTTGAGTCAAACATTGGGAATATAAATCATTAATAAATTTTAAATTGTTGAGTTTGCAAATGTGAAAATTATATGAATAGATTTATCTTGAAAAATACTTTCATAAAAGTATATATATATCGTTTGTTCCTAAATTTTTATAAAAATAAAAGGTCAAAGTTGTGTTTTGAAGACCGTGTCGCTGTCCTAAATGAGTACAAGACATGCACATACTTCAAAACTGAAATTTTGTTATATCTTTATATAACAATTAGCCATCATATGAAATTTTATATAGTATAAAGCATAATATTAGATTTGTATTAAAAATAGTTTCTAATGGTCACGCTGCCCCTTCATCAATCTCAAGGGGTCAGGTGCACACGCATCGATATCACACTTCAAAGGAACTTTTAGAGAACGAGCACATAATAAAGCAACGCAATTGAGTCTAATTGACTCGGAAATAAGCAAGGCGCCTTGGTTGTTCATTTCAGACGAAATATATAGCTAGGGCGTACCCTGAACTGAAGGTTCGTAAACTCAAGTGACTGAAAGTTTGAAACTGGAATATGGATTATATTGGATCATATGTCAATTGACTAGTGACTGAAGTTCAATTCTTTGTGACAACTGACAACCATATTTCAGGACGACGGAGTGCTAATATCTAACCAGAATCAACTCCTCGGAAATTGATGAGTCGAGAACAATGATGCATCAAGATTAAAAAAGAAACAAAAGATTGTATTGAGGAGGTAAAGCAAGGGACAATGCAAGAGAAAAATATCAGTATCAGAGAACGTGGCGTCTCGGTGAAGTGGCCGCTGGAGGGCAGCACATTGGGAGGACAGGAGCTAAAGCAGCATGGCTACAATAGCAACTCCCAAGTTAAATAACCTTCCAATCCGACCCTTGAGCATGCTTTTACATGCTATGTCTGCATATGCTTGTGCATCATTCTCCCCCAACGTACCTTCTCCAACAAGTAGCCCTCTCTCATCACCGCTTTAGCCTCATTTGACCACCTTATATTTCGTTATTATATATGATCATTACTGACAGTGCTCTACTTATTATACGGCTAATCTGACCGTCATCAGAATGCTTTGCTAGAGTTCAATCATTCCATCCCATATTGATAGTCCCAGCCCTTTTTGTTCTACACTGGTAGTTGAGTTCAGCATCACTACTTTCAGAAGAAAAGGATCCTTGTCAGTTGCAATGCAGCCAACAGAGCACCACATAATGACATACAGTGTCCCTGACAAATGAAGATGCTATGCTTCAGTTTTCTGACAAATGAAGGAGATGTAAACTATAGATTGCACGACCAAACAATTAAAAATCTGATAGATTTTCAAGTAAAAATCTATTGACAGATAAATGTATAGTAATTCTCGTAAAAAGAAACTTGCCTCTTAATTGAGATCTAACCATAAGTGATTTTTAACATCCTGGTCTTTCTTGGCCACTAGTTTGACATGAAAATCTTACCAATTCTCAGCCCCGCCTTCACCTATCTCCACCACTTATCCTATATTCTAGCCTGATTTTTGTTGGTGTTCAACTAATCGGCAAATTTGTCATTGACTATAAAAAAGTTATAAATTGTCACATGTAAGTTGTCTTGTACTATTTTTTGCAAAAGTTTTAAATTGCACTAATTAGTTGTATATCATCATTGTCTGGAATCATCTCAAAGTTCACACACTTGAAATATAGCAACTCCTTATCTTTTCTCCGTTGCTAATCAACCCATCTCTAATCACCACCACAACTGACACAACTTCTCTAGCACAGACTCACCGTCCTGTTCCTGCATGTTCGCTTGAGCTTATCTACCGAATCTGTCAGCCATTTAATAGTGCTTTTCTCTTACAACATGTCTTTTCAGCCAAGCGAACAGGTTGTGTTGGTTAATTAAGAGATAATATGCGCATTCTAAGAGCATCTCCAACGGTTTGCCATTCTAGTTTGGCATTTGTGTTATTTGACAAAAAAGTAAAAATTACTCCTCCAACGGTTTTGCAAACGGGTTTGCCATTTTAGTAAACTTGGCATTTGAGAGGCTCCCCTTGGCATATTTGGGAGTTGGCTTTTGGATTGGCAAACGCTTGCGGCCGGTTTTCCTGCGTCAATTCCGTGCGCGGCGTGGTCTGTTTGGCGTCATTTCCTTTGTCGGAGGGAGTCCTCGCGCCAAATAGAGTCCGCGCCGCCATTTGTTTGCCGCGACTCAAAGACGCAGATCGAGTTTGCTACGTCGTCCCTCCCTGAACGTGATTGAAATATGCCGATCGAATCTGCTACTTCCACCAGGAACGGTATGCATCACAAGGAAGATGAAGGCGACGACGGACACGAACCTGCAACTGCGAGCGACGGCGCCTCCGTTCGCTCGAAGGGAAACATGCGCGAAGAAACACGCGCGTGTGACAGAAAGACACGCGCAAAGATTTGGCTGGGTCCACTAGGTAATTGCCAAGTCTAAAATGTCAAACTATTGGGGATGGCCATATTTTTTCCTTTGCATTTGCAATTGGGAGTTGACAAACAACAACAAATGCCAAACCAAAATTGCCAAACCATTGGAGGTGCTCTAAAGTATAAGCTTTTAGTTTTTTTATACATAGCCTATGCTATGCACTTAGATATACACTTTATCTAGGTATATATAGTAATAAAAATAATATATCTAGAAACCAAACCATTTTATAATTTGGAACAGAGAGAGGTATATACATACTCCATACATGGGTTGCTATGTTTTATTAGCAGCTTCCTAAATTTCCTGAGAATAATATTAGAAAACCAACTAGTACAATTTAAAAGATAACTCACAAGAGAATTTATCTTTTTTTCCATGGTCAAAAAATGATAAAATTTATATTTTACTTGAAAAAAATGATACGCCTAAATATAGGAGAAATGATCCATGTATTATACAGTGCGTATCTTTTTCTTTTTTTTTTAGAATGCGCCTTCACGCGTTTTTCACTAATAAGTAGATCATATCTTGTTTTTTAGTGCAAACATATATGTTACTTGTTTGATTTAACCTGCATCAATGACACATAATCGTTCTTTTAGCAAGTATTAACGCAGAGCGTGTATAAACAGCTCATCTGTGAGATTTGACCCACCGAAATGCCTGCCAAGCAGCAAGGAAGGAAGTTGCTACAACAGTCAACAGGCTGTTCGTGGCGTGGGCCCCACAGACCACCAACAGCGCTCGACGGTCAAACGGCAATGGGGAAGGGGAAGAGGCGCGTCGAATATTCGGCCGCGGCGGGAAGAAGATCCCTTCGCCGCCGCGTATATATAGCCGCCGGCCTCCTCCCTCCCTCGCTGCAACCAGACACCAGACAGACCCAACCAGCCAAGCATTCAAGCCGCCGCCATCGCCGGACAAGAAAGGTTGAGGCGGGGCCGGCAACGGCAATGGCCGCCGGCGACCTTCAGGTGCTCACCGCGCTCGACACCGCCAAGACGCAATGGTACCACTTCACCGCCATCGTGGTCGCCGGCATGGGCTTCTTCACCGACGCCTACGACCTCTTCTGCATCTCCCTCGTGACCAAGCTCCTCGGCCGCATCTACTACCACGTCGAGGGCTCCGCGACGCCCGGCACCCTCCCGCCGCACGTGTCCGCGGCCGTCAACGGCGTGGCCTTCGTCGGCACGCTCTCAGGGCAGCTCTTCTTCGGCTGGCTGGGCGACAAGCTCGGCCGTAAGAAGGTCTATGGCATGACGCTCATGCTCATGGTCCTCTGCTCCGTGGCGTCGGGCCTCTCCTTCGGCCACACCCCGGCGTCCGTCATGGCGACGCTGTGCTTCTTCCGCTTCTGGCTCGGGTTCGGCATCGGCGGCGACTACCCGCTGTCGGCCACCATCATGTCCGAGTACGCCAGCAAGAAGACGCGCGGCGCGTTCATCGCCGCGGTCTTCGCGATGCAGGGCTTCGGCATCATGGCCGGCGGCCTCGTCGCCATCGTCGTGTCCGCCGCGTTCAAGGCCCGGTTCCCCGCCCCGCCCTACGCCGTCGACCCCGCCGCGTCCACGCCGCCGCAGGCCGACTTCGTGTGGCGGATCATCCTCATGCTGGGCGCCTTGCCCGCCGCGCTCACCTACTACTGGCGCACCAAGATGCCCGAGACGGCGCGCTACACGGCGCTGGTGGCCAAGAACGCCAAGCAGGCCGCGGCGGACATGTCCAAGGTTCTGCAGGTGGAGATCGACGAGCTTGCCGCGCCGGACAACAACAGCAACAGCAACAGCAGCGGCAGGGCCTCTTCGGCGGCGGCGTCCTTCGGGCTGTTCTCCGGTGAGTTCCTCCGCCGTCACGGGCTGCACCTCCTGGGCACGTCGGCGACGTGGTTCCTGCTGGACATCGCCTTCTACTCGCAGAACCTGTTCCAGAAGGACATCTTCAGCGCGGTGGGATGGATCCCGAAGGCGGCGACGATGAGCGCGCTGGAGGAGCTGTTCCGCATCGCGCGTGCGCAGTCTCTGATCGCGCTGTGCGGCACGGTGCCGGGCTACTGGTTCACGGTGGCGCTGATCGACGTGGTGGGGCGGTTCGCCATCCAGGCGACGGGGTTCCTGATGATGACGGTGTTCATGCTGGGCCTCGCCGTGCCGTACCACCACTGGGCGGGGAACCACCACATCGTCGGCTTCGTCGTCATGTACGGGCTCACCTTCTTCTTCGCCAACTTCGGGCCCAACGCCACCACGTTCATCGTGCCCGCCGAGATCTTCCCGGCGAGGCTGCGGTCGACGTGCCACGGCATCTCGGCGGCGTCGGGGAAGCTGGGCGCCATCGTGGGGTCCTTCGGGTTCCTGTACCTGGCGCAGAGCCGGGACCCGGGCAAGACGGAGCACGGGTACCCCGCGGGCATCGGCGTGCGCAACTCGCTATTCCTCCTGGCCGGCTGCAACCTGCTCGGCTTGGTGTTCACGTTCCTGGTGCCGGAGTCCAAGGGCAAGTCCCTGGAGGAGATGTCCGGCGAGAACGACGAGCCGGCCGGCGCCGCCGCGAGCTCCAACCGCACGGTGCCCGTGTAGTAGCCAGAGTAGATGCATATGCATGCATGCAAATGCTATATAAGTAAGGAACAATTACGTAGTAATGTGGCTGTTGCACGGTAGGGTACACGGTTCTCCTTCGATCTGGTCGAGGTTGTCGAGTCAAAGCCGTTGCCGTCGTACGTCATTGTTTTCGTTTTATCTGGTGCATGCATGTTTGGTCGAACGTGCAGGCTTGCAACGATCGATCGATCGACCGGGTCGGAGACGTGGTGCTAACTGTATCTTAAAGCACGTACGTGCTCCTAAATAATCGGAGGTCACCGTCGGATATCTGACCAGTGACCACATCAGTTTTTTTTTTTTACCACACATCAGATGTTGTACCCGCGTCATGCTGCTTTATATTAAAAATCAAATGCTGTTGTTTTCAGAAAAAGTTTAGTGCTGCACGTATTCGGAAAATGCAATTCGAAAGTATATAGCTTTATTAATTTTTTGCAGGAAAAAAGATGTTTTTTTAATAATTTCAAAATGCATCTCCCTCACTAATAGGCTGAGCATGTATACACAAACAAAGACATTTTTCAAATTAAATTCCATGTATTTATGCAGGCGTGGTTCATTTTCGCAACCAAAGATTTAAAACACAATTATATTATAGTTGGAGCTTAGTAGGGACGGCAGCTTTTTTGGCTGTCTGAGAGAGAGCGATAGATGGTTCATTCTCAAATTAGTAAAGTGTTAATTAGCGGTTCATGCATAGGGACGTCGAGTCGAGATCACAGTTCACAGGATGCTCACCGATGCGGCCCGTGCGTACGGTGGTGACAGCAATAACGCGTTCGATGCATGCGCCTCACGGCTTCGACGCGACTCCAAGATCATTTCAGATACTACCAGCTTCATTGCATGTCTGTCAAGGCCTTTTCACCCAAAAACTTTTCACTCATCCCATCAAATATTTAGACACATATATATAACATTAGATATAGACGAAAAAAATTAATTATACAATTTAGTTTTAAATCACGAAATAAATCTTTTAAGCTAAATTAGTCTATGATTAACTATAATCGCTACAGTAACCTACATATGCTAATAACGAATTAATTAAACTTAATAAATTCGTTTCGTAATTTTCAGACAAACTATGTAATTTGTTTTTCATTAATATCCGAAAACCCCTTCCAACACCTTTCTGAGACATCCAATGTGACATCAAAAACTTTTCTTTTCACAAACCAGGTCTTGTTTACTTCCAAAATTTTTTGTAAAATAGAAATTCTAGTACTTTCGTTTGTATTTGACAAATATTGTCCAATTATGGACTGACTAGGCTCAAAAGATTTGTCTCGTCAATTCCGACCAAACTGTGCAATTAGTTTTTATTTTCATCTATATTTAATACTCCATGTATACGTCTAAAGATTCAATGTGACGGGAAAACTGAAAAAACTAAATAAGGCCTAAACAAGGTCTGAAAAATCCTCTGCATCGTTTTTGCCTGCCAATTTCACGCGGTTTTGTGTGACAGGGCAAAATGGTAACATCGACCGATCTGTTGTTAGCAAGCAGCATATGAGTTTACAGATCATAGGCAACCAAAGGGAAAAATTGGACAGATCGAATGAATCTGGAGTTGCACGGCGATAAAGTTAAATGTGCCCGCATTGAGAAATACTATATTGAGATGTGTGTTTACACACTTCTCAATACAAAACTAACAGTGGATGAAGAACATATACTCTCACTCTTTCCACCATTGCATGGCTCACTAGCGAGTTTGAGTCGTGAAAAAAAAAAGAAAAAAAGGAGTCAGTTTTGTCAGTGCAATGTAGTGCGGCAGTGGATTGCAAAGCCCAGCTGGCACAAGCTGAACCATCAAAATTGTGTTACTGCCTGCCAAGCCAAGATGCATATTCCCAGCTGCGTGATGTGCCGTGTGCGGTGTGCCCTTTATGACGACTTACTCCTCTCTCGAGCCGTGCTTCTACACAAAAGATCGATTCATGTGCGTGCGTGCATGCTTTGCAAGGTATCATGCTTGCTCCTCCGGAATATGCCATGCCGGAAGCTACCAGTGTCTCTTCTCTTGCCAAGTCCTGTATACCTGATCGATCGAGGCGGGAGGTGATTAAATTTGTGATCTGAAATTTCCTATTCCATACTTCTGCATTCAAATCCTTTTCTTAATTGAGGTACAATTTTATTAAGAGAATTTTGTGCCTCTTTGTTCCAAATAATAAGTTAGTTCTGCTATATGCCTTTTCTATAGAAATATTATTTTTATTATGCATAGACTTACACTAAAGCAATGTATCTAAAAGAAATCCATCACATCTATTTTCTTTTGTGAACAAATTCACGACATCTATATATATATATATACTAAACAATACTGAAACACGAATACTGAACAATACTGAATTTTGCTCAGTATAATAGTTCAGTGTAGAATATATATATACTACTCTGTAGCTGGCTACAAAATAACTTATTTTTGTAGCCACTTTGAGTTACGATAATTACTATATTAATTTACAAGATTATAGTAACTCCTTACTAAGTGGTTTACTATAACATTACGGTAAATAACCCCATGTGTTATAATAACCCAACTATCGTAAATATGTATACACATTATCGTAAATTAGTATATAAAATTATCGTAAATAAAGGTGGCTATCAGAATACCATATTTTGTAGCTAACAGAGTATACTCTCCATATATATATATATATATATATATATATATATATATATATATATATGCGCGCGCGTTTTTTATGGCAACTGCTCTAATACTTCTCTTTTTTAAAAAAGTGCACAGATCTCAAAGCAACTTGTCTTACTAATTAATTTTTCTTAATTATTTTTCTCTTTGGGCCAGCCCATCCAAATCTAGCTCATGTCCAGTCGTGACCCACGCATAGCGTCATTGGCTTAAACCTACGCAAACTCGTCAACTCTGTTTGTTTGACTGAAGTATTGTTCGCTGATTTAGTGTAAGAGAAAAATATTGTTAAATAACTAATAAATTCAACAAATAATCTCAAGTGAACGAGCTGTTTCAGCGGAGGTGAGGCAGCTGCGGCCGTCCTGGTGTGGACCCGACGATGAGGTTGTGCCGTGCGACATTCTGCAGGGCTCCAGATGAGCGTGCTTGTATGTAAACCTGACAGTGAGTTGAGATCCAAACCAAACCCACACCAATCCAAAATATGTATATGTGAAAGTCAAATCCAAACCAAATTAGACCATGACTTCAATCATCCACACCAAACCAAACCACTTATGCGCTAGACCTATTAAAATATATTTCCAACCCACCATTTCACCGGCACCTCATGCTATTGTTTATATTTAGCTATAAACAAAAGCAAAAAATAAAAAGATAGAATAAAAAATCATTGTAAACTCTATTATTTACAGCCAAACCAGTTCAGCCCACTTTAATAGAGCCCAAACCAAACTGGTCCAACAGCCTTTTCAGCCTATTTCAATCCAAACCAATACAGCCCAAAAGTAAAACCAAACCAAAAAACCGGTTTTAACCCAAACCATTGTCAGGTTTACTTGTATGTATGTCATTACGTGTGCCTCTACCTCATCGCGCTCTCGGCACCGGCGGGCTCAAGTCTAGTGTCTCGAGTTTCAGCATGGACAGTTTGACGAATCTGCCGACGTGCTGCTATGGGCATCTTCTTCGACTGCTTCTTATAAGTTATATATAAGCATCGGCACACTCCTTGCTGTCACCTTCTTCGTCTATGTCCACGACCATGTCGGCTGGAGCTGGGCCTGTATATGGCATATGCACCGGCTCCATGCTCATCGCCATCAAGTCTTCGTCGTCAAGCACCAGGGCATCGATACTTGCTACAAGCGCAGCTCCGTAAGTCCTGTCGTGCATCCGTAAGTCCTGTCGTGCACACCCTCCATGTCTTCCCTCCGGACACCCAAAGGCCGCAGCAGAACATGAAGCAGTCCCTCACCGCCTCCACACTGCGCTTGCGCCTATTGTCATCGACTCATCTCCTTCGACGAGTAAACAGACGGAGCCGCCACCGAACAAATAAATGGATCCGGGAGTTAGACCTGGACACGGGCTGGGGCTGGATAGGCTAGCCCACGTAGGAATCAAGAGAAAAAAATATTAAAAAAATAATTAGTTAGATAAGTTGCTTTGAGATGTGTGCAATTATTTTTACCGAAGCAGTCCTCTTGAATCTTGATGGATTAGAAGGCTGGCCTATGCAACGTTTGACAATGCATAGACTAGCAGCTTGCTAGACTTGATCCTAATACTACTTGTTTATGATATATTATAATGAAGTTTCAATCAGTTGGTAGTTTAGTAAAATCTTTAATGTGATACTCGCAGGAAGTGTTTTTGCTGGTTTAGAGGGCTGTTACCTGCGGAAAGGATCTGGTGCTCGTGTTATCAGCTACAGCTAGTGTCTGGTCTAACTGCTTTGATTCCATTCGGGCATGTTTTGGTTTGTAATAATTAGGCATGAACTGTTAATTGGCATGGTTTATCCTTAGTTTGTTCGGTTCTTTTACTGCTACCTTCAAACAAAATGCTGCTCTACAGAAAGGCTGTGGTACTCTGGTTGTCTGCTAGTGTCTGGTTTAGCTGCTTTCAATCCATTCAGGCATGTTTGGTTTGTAATAACGAGACTTGAACTATTAATTAGCATGTTTTATCATTCGCTTCTTGGGTTTTTTTTTTTTTGCTCCTCTGCGTCAGGGCACGTACAGCGTGGTAGTATGCCTCGGCTGTTAGTTTTAGTTAGCAATTTCAGTTAGCAGTTGCAGCTACAATTCCAGTTTGCAATTGCAGCTAGAAATCTCAGTTAGCAATTGCAGTTAGCAATTTCAGTCCTATTTTTGGTGATAGCAATTCTGTTTTTAGCGATTTCAGTTCATGGGGAATGTGCTTTTGGTTATTTCAGTTCTGAAAATGTCACTTTTATCTATGTTCAGACTTGCAGATCACCCCCTTTTTTTTTTGTTCCATATCTCAAGCTGTTGGAATGCATGTGTTGTAGAGAACCCTCTCTAGCATATTATATTCAAAATTGATGAAAGATAAGGATGGAAAAAAAAACGCTAGCGAGAGTTCAAGAGGCCAGCCCGCATGATAACCACTTCTATGTCACTGCTTTCCCGTCCTTGTAGTTGTAGATTAACTCTACAACACAACTACACAAGGACATCAGGGTGCCCACTACTGCACATTCAGTAGAAGGGGAAGAGCTTCCGATGCTGATGCCGGGGATTTGCCTGCTGATGTTCCTGCAGCCAATGCCACTTCTGTTGCTGCAGGACGTAACAGCTCAGTAACCTCCCACTATGTGCGGGGCGTGTCCCCTTGGGTTTAGGCCTTGTTTAGTTCTAAATTTTTTTTAGAAAATCGACACTGTAGTATTTTTATTTGTATTTGATAAATATTGTCGAATCATAGATTAACTAGGCTCAAAAGATTCGGCTCGTCAATTCCGACCAAACTGTGCAATTAGTTTTTATTTTTGTCTATATTTAATACTCTATGCACGCGTCTAAAGATTCGATGTAACAGAGAATCTGAAAAATTTTGCATAATTTTTTTGAGAACGAAACAAGGCCTTAGGATCCCATGGTAGATCCAACCCTAGCGGTCGATCGGTCAGTCCATCATCGCACCTAGCTGGGCAAGGACGATCGAAAGACGCTTGATCTAGACTGCAAGCCATCCCAATCACTGAGAAAGGGTCATCCAAGTGGGCGAGAGCTCCCCTTCTGTCAGGTTGGTGGGATTCCATGGCCTTGTTGGTGAATCTTGAAATTATTTGAGATTTTGGAGCGAACTAAACAAGGTTATAGGCGGAGCTGCGGCGCGACAGAGGGCCAGGGGATGAGCGATACCATGACGAGGCACAGGGGGGAGTTCCACTATGCCCCTGGTGGTCCGGGGCTACACGTACGTACCGCATTCTCCGGTGACCTCCACCAAGGGACATTGGATTTTTCCTATGAGTGCAGTGAGAGTAGACTAAGTCCCATTTCTCACAAGCCTTTCAAATTTGCTAACTCCAATGTGTTTCAATATAAACACCTTCACCTTAGGCACTGAGTTAGCTCTTCAAAAATATTTTTTACTTGCATCTTCTCACCATGTTACAAAAATTTGAGATATAAAATTGGAGTAAGATTATAGACTTTGTGAGCTTATGTGAGTAATAGAGAGCTCAACAGTTTTTTAACGGCGTAAATCTATGGTGAAGCATTGCTACTTTTGGAGCATCACTTCTAGATGGCTAGGCATTGCCGGTGAGCACCAAACCGTGTGTTTGGTTGGAGAGCGGGGCGAGCCGGATCGGAGCGAACCTGTTCCCGTGGCTGTTTGGTTGGAGGATGAGAGGGTTGGGTTGGTTCCAGGGTGGAATATTTCTCTCAGATGCGGGTTGGACTCGTCCGTCAAAATCTGGCGGACGGAGCCGCTCCAACCGGGTTGAGTGGGTCCCGCACGACATCACTTCTCATGTTTCCAATTTCTTCAAACAAACACTGGACGGGTTGGCTCTATCCCTAAAATCAGAAGTGCAACCAAACACTGGACGGGTTAGCTCCGTCCCCAAAAACTAGATTGGATCCAACCCAACCCAACCCACCCAACCTCCAACCAAACACACGGAAAGGTTATGATGTGCTGCAACAAATTTGTACGGACAGCAATCTTGCCCTAGATGGAAAAAGATCAACTAGCAGGGGTAGGCGTTTGATCTTAACTAAATTATCTGGTCAGATACTTCGGGGTTTTTAAAATTTTATTTTAGTCTTTTCAAATTGGAAACTGAATTGTGCTAGATTTGGGCCTTGTTTAGTTCCAAAAATTTTTTAGAAAATCGACACTGTAGCACTTTCGTTTGTATTTGATAAATATTGTCTAATCATGGACTAACTAGGCTCAAAAGATTCGGCTCGTCAATTTCAACCAAACCGTGCAATTAGTTTTTATTTTCGTATATATTTAATACTCCATGCATGCGTAAAGATTCGATGTGATGGGAATCTGAAAAATTTTACAAAACTTTTTGGGAACTAAACAAGGCCTTAACAAAACCAGCAAATCGGTGTCTTGGTTTTAGGTGGGTCTCTTGGTTTCGCCCGAAAATACCAACAAATGGGTCTCTTGACATGAACATTCACAAGCAGAAACATCAGCAGGTTGAGGAATCAGAAGAGTCTCATACGAGCAATTCAGGCCTTATTTAGTTGGGGAAGGAAAAAAATTTAGGTGTCATATTGATTGTTTCGTAGGATGTCGAAAGAGATGTTCGGATATTAATAAAAAAATAATTACATAATGCAGCTAGAAACTGCGTTGAGAATTTATTAAGTCTAATTAATCTATCATTAGCACATATAGGTTACTATAGTACATAAGGTTAATCATGAACTAACTAGACTTAAAAGATTTATTTGATGATTTCTAACTAAACAGAATAATTAGTTTATTTTTTTATTTATATTAAGGCCTTGTTTACTTCCAAAAAAATTTGCAAAATAGAAATAGTAGCACTTTCGTTTGTGTTTGACAAATATTGTCCAATTATGGACTAACTAGGCTCGAAAGATTCGTCTCGTCAATTTCGACCAAACTATGCAATTAGTTTTTATTTTTATTTATATTTAATACTCCATGCATACGTTTAAAGATTCGATATGACGGAGAATCTGAAAAATTTTGTAAAACTTTTGGGGAACTAAACAAGACCTTAATACTTTATGTATAAAGTCTAAACATTTAATGTGATGGATGAAAACTTTTTGAGCAAAATCCTCGCACAGTTTGCACAAAAAGGAAAAAGTCCTCGATGCCTGCCTCTCTGCTGTGCAGGTGCCTAGCACCGCGGAGGCGCAAAGCTGAGCTGCCGAGACAGAGTGCTGGGGGCCGACACCTTCACACCGTTGAGTCGTTGACCCCCTCTGGACTGGTGGCGCCGCGGCGGCATCCATGTTAGCTCTACTGTTGCTGGCCTGCTGAGTACGGACGTGCGGCGTTTCCCGTGCTATGCGGCGGCTAGGGTTAGTCGTGGGCTTTTGTTGGGCTGATTCTAGTGGACTGTTTGCAGGTATAGGAACACTTTGTATAAGTTGCAAAACATCTAAACACGGTAAGACACCACCAAACACGTTGGATTGGATAAGAGGAGGAAGCCTGTTCACTTAGCTTAAAGTAATGTTCGCTCTTCTGAATTGCTGGTACATTCGACAGATGAAACTCAAACGAACAAGGACAGGTCCCAGAAAAACCGACCTACTAAAACCTTGTTTGGATGCATATGTATTCATATTAATCCATATATGTTAGAGTGAATTGTAATGAGAATTTACTTCAACATCTGTAGATTGAGGTAGATATACATGCATCTAAACAAGGCCTAAGCTGATTTTCTAAGGGTATGTTTGGTTATCTCGAAATGAAGACCTAGAACAATTTCTGACCAGAGTGATCGTCAGATTTGTATAACATTAGGAATATACGCCTCAATCCGGAGTAACTGAACTGGCCGTAAACAGGCTGACTACGCTTTTGGCTGCCAGCACTGTACACCCAAAAGTAAAGAACTCACCACTACGTGTCAGGAAATACCCTCCACAAATCACATAGCTTCCTTCTCCAGCTCCCCACTGCCCCACATTCTCACAATGAACAGAAAATTAGGACAGCAACGTAGACGGATACCTCATACGCTCATATCATTTGAAAAGCTACCAAAGTTTACTTGATAAATGGGGAAATGGCATGACAATTTTACATGGTGACATGTGACAAACAATTTACATGGCAAATTGTTAGCAATAAGGTTATTATATACGATAGTAAATACTGAACTCAACTATGAACATTATTTATGGACCATATGTAAAGCAACTTTCAGAGAATCAGGCCATTACCTGTTAAATCAGTACTATGTAAATGCAAAATAAAAAAGAATGGAACTCTAAGGTAAGGGGTTCCTTTTCCTTGATTTACTATCTGATGACCCCTACTAATAATAATTACACCTAACTCAACCGAGTCAATGCCCCCACCATAGTCCAGCAAGAGCCATGCTCATGATTCATGAACGGCTCAGCAGCCTAGTAACTGTTGTAAAACACACTCCCCGTGCAAAAACTGTGGGAGGCACAGTTGAGCAAGAATAGGTGGCCAAAGAAATCACAGTGCAAACAGAGCAGAGATTCAGAAAGTACTGTAATAACTTGGACAAAGGCAAGCCAAATCAAGCACGGGCATTTCAGACTGGTCAGAGTAAATAGTGGCACTGTGGTTAATCCTGGCCAAAGTACAGCAATTTGACAGCAGTTATCGGCAGCAGCAATAGTGTAGATCGACAAATTGCAGAAGATACCGAAACCGTTTGAATGGCATGCCTAACAGGTGAAGACAGAGATGAAAATCTCAAACAGTAACACGAGGTTCAGAGACATCATCCATCAGACCATACCATCAGATTTGCAGATCTAGAACTTAACAAACTACTAAGCTATTAAACCACGGACGAACATTCCTCGAAACACAAAGGTAACACAAAAGCATCCAGCAGCACCGGTGACTTAGCGAGGTAGAGATCAGTTCAGATCCAGGAGCTCATCGTCATCGCGGGCGGGCATCTCTACCTCCAGGCTACAGCTCACCGCAGTCGGCGATCTTTACCTCCGCCGTAGTAGTTCCGCTGCGCGAGCCCACCTCCTCTATGGCCTTGAGGACGTCCAAGCCCTTGACGACACGGCCAAAGACCGTGTGGCATCTGTTGAGCCAGGGGGTTCTCTTAAGGGAGATAATGAACTGAGAAGTATTGGAGTCGGGGCCTCCGTTGCACATGTAGAGGACCCCCCGGCCCACCCGCTGCAGCTCCCGATTGATTTCGTCGCGGAACGGCTTCTTGAAGACAGTTTCGCCGCCGGTGCCGTTGCCGTGGGTGATGTCGCCCCCCTGGCACATGTAACCGGGGATGACGCTGTGAAACACGGAGCCCTTGTAGTGGAGTTTGTTCCCGCTGTCTCCCACACACCCGCCGTTGCAGAGGTCGACGAAGTTCTCCACGGCGGCGGGGGCGTCGGGGGCGTACAGCTCCATTTCGATCCGACCCACCGGCTTACCGGCCACGGTCATGTCGAAGAAGACGCGAGGGTTGATCTTGGGCAACCTCGTGACGCCAGATCCCATCTTAGGGTGCATCTCAGATCTGGGCTGGAGGGGAGACGATGCGATGTGCTGCTGCATAGAGAGGACGGGAGATGCGATGAGGAGGCCGGCTTGGGTCGGAGAGAGAGAGAGGGAGGGAGGGAGGGAGAGGGGCAATTACGGCAAGACAGGGATCCCATGTAGTGGCTACTCACACCGCAACTTAAGCAGTGGGTAGAGATGAGCCACTCATCCCCTCATCAACGGCTGGGATGGCCTTTTACTTTTTTTTTTCTCATTTCTTTATCTCACCATTTACTTAAACGCATGGGAAAATCATTCAAGAGCACTAGCCGACGTCTCAACGTATTCAGAATATGAGTTAGCTGAATTGTGAGCCGTATAGAAAAATGTCCACCACATACATATTAGATCTTTTTTATCCATATCACTAATTTAATGCTAATTATAGTTAATCCAAAAGCTTAATGCAAAAGCTGAAGAGGAGAGCATATATGCACTGTTCCTATCTTCATGTACAAAATGTTATCACCTAATGTCACCGCTAAAAATACAAATGATCTATCCCTCCAATAGAGTCAGAATTAGTGGCATCTTGAATAACATTTGAACTCTAAAATGAGATTAGGAGAAAGTCGGTAGCTTTAGAATTTTACTTTTTTAAGATAAAGGAGACAATCAACATACCTTAATAAGTTCAGAAAACTAATTAAGTGATTCATATGGTTGAGATTTTCCCAAATTAACATGTTCTGTAGCTTTCCTTGTCTTCTTGTTTGCTTTGGTACCACTTGCTTCATGTTGTGCACCTTTCTTTGTTGTATTTTTGTTTGCTTTGGTCCTCTTTTTCTTTATAATTTTTTCAGTCCAAGATTTCTTTCGTTTTGAGCCACCATCTTGCCTTTATTTCTTCTTAAGACCAGCAACATTTGCAGGTAAACTAAATGGTGCTTGCATGTTAGAATTTTCAATATCAATTTTAGGAGCTTCTCTGATTTTTTCTTTCACCTGCTTACTGACATTGTGAAGTGCTTCTTCAACAAGCAAGCAACAATCTTCAAAATCAGCATCCCGTGAAGCCAATGGAAAGAAGATCTGGCAAAGATTTTTGTACCGGATTGTAGTGGCTAACTTAGGATTTTCCACTATTTTCTTCCCATGCATATCTTGGATAGTCTGTGACCTTGCACCTCGAGTCCACCGCTTCAAAATGTATCTTTCAGGCAATAACTTAATGTTCATCAAATCGAGACCTTTCAGTGCATGCCTACATAATATGCCAATTCTTTGAAATAGTTTACAACTGCATATGACAGTCTGATCAGCAAGGTTGATTATAACTGTACGCTCTTCTTCAGGTCTAGATGATTCCCTAAGGCCAGTCTCAATGCATGTTTCATGAGAGTGTCATGCACATTAAATATGGTGCCACATAAGCAAAATTGCTGACTTGGCATGGTTATTAAATGAAGGAGTTTCATCAGATGAGAGAGGAGTTTCATCCCCATGAAACTCCTGTGGCTCGGTTACCTAGTTTATAGTCTTGGTAACTGTGTCATGAAGTTATGCATTGAGACTGGCCTAAGAGCTCCAATTGTAATGGAAAATTCAGTGCTTCCATTTGAATCTATAATGTAAGCTACCAATGACTTTTCATATTCAGCTTGGAAGGCTTAAAAAATTGCAGGTATAGCATTCCTATTGAAAAAACATCCAACATGTAGCATTCAGCCCACTTGTGTTTCAACATGTAAATGCTGTCCAGCCAAGTCGATTTGCTTACTTTTCCTCTCATAGCATCAAAAGCTTCTTCAAATTCTACCTTTTTTCATACTGATACATGCAAGCACTGAAATCTAACAAGATACTGGACTCTTCTTCTTCTTCTTCTTCTCCTCTTCCTCCTTCGTCTTCTCCTTCTCCTTCTCCTTCTTCTGTCTCAGAATCTTTTTCGTTCCGAGAGCACAAGTGCTTTAATACATTTTGCGATATATGCCACGTACATAAACCATGCCATGTACTAGTGAAGACATGGGACACTGCCTTTCCCATTGCACTATCTTGATCTGTAAAAATTGTTTGAGGCAGTTTTTGATTATGGATTGACAAAAATGCATTGAATAACCACTTAAATGACTCAAAAGTCTCATCATACATCAGAGCAGCACCAAATACCACGGTCTCTCTAAATTGGTTGAAACCAACGAACACACCAAATGACCTGTATTCTTCGTTGGTTCCAAAGGTAGTGTCAAATGTGATGACATCGCCAAAGTGTGCGTAGTCGACAATCATCTTTGCATCAGCCCAAAATATATTGATTATCTGTTCTTGACAATCCATTTGAGTGGCATATTGAAAGGAAGGATTCTCCATAGATTTATCTTGAAAATCTTTAGCAAACTTCCAGCCTCACCATACATCATCTCTCTTTGGCGCTTGGTTCGCAAATAATTTTTATGATCACGATGAGTGTATCCGAGGTTACTTGCTCCACCAACATATCTACCAAGAAACTCATGTGCTACTTTAGGTGCAATTCCAGAATCATCAGCCACATCAATATCAATAGCTTGATGCTTAGAAATATTTCTCTGTGATGGCATCAGATAACTTGTTTGTGCAGTATGAAGAATGTGATTGTGCTCAACAAATAAATCATGCACTCTGTAGATCCCATTTCCTCTTTCTGAAGTAATGCCCATACGAACCCTACAGCCCTGTTCTTGTATGCGCCCTATTTCGCTTGCAAACTGAGAACTTCTTATCTACAGTCCGAGAATCTTGATTTGAACAAACATACCTACAGGTTGTTACTAATCCATCAAGACTGCTCTTGTTTGAATAGCACTTCCGAACATCAAACCCCATCCTACCACCATATTTGACCCAGAACTTCCAAGCCTCATCATCAGTGCTAAATGTCATACCGATTTTAGGAATCCAAAAAGGACTGGCAGCCATCCTGTAGTTATAAATGTTGTCAGTTCTATTTTTCATCGCTATAATCTACAATCAAAAGAACCAACCAGATAAAAATTCAAATATTGTGTTTACCTAACATTCTTAAAACATTTCAACAACCATAACTCAACTATGCAGAACTGATCAGATAGTTTTGGAAAAAGGATTAGCACAACCTTGTAGGCGATTCCTCGAGCACCTGCTGGGTGTCATCCATGGCACCTTCACTTGCAGCTGCTGGAGTGGTTTGCGCCATGGGAGTGCTTCCTGGAGTGGTTTGCCGCCCCCTCACATGCATGCTTTGCGAGGGCACGCCGCCGAGCAGCCACTCGAGCTTGCTGCGACCGCTTAAGCTGTTGTGAGCTATACCAAACAGACCCTTTGTAACATCTTAAAAATTCACATTCAAAAATCACTCGCATTAAAAATTATTTTCAAAATATATTTCAAAAACTATAAAATAATTTGAGCTCTATAGTATCTCCATCTAATCCATCCATATTTTTCGCGCACAAATAACAGCAAGTACCAGCAAGCTTACATGCAAGAAAACATAGCAGTACACCTACACGAATATATATCTCATGCATGCATGCAGGACGAGCATGCACCGTCCATTTGCATGCACCTGCATGCAAGGACACGGTGATTAGGCACCGTCCATTTGCATGCATCGTGCATGCAAATTAGGCACCGACCATGCGCTACAGTAGCATTTTTAATGGCACGCAGCTGAGCGCTTTGGCCTATAAAAAAACCAGCCTCGGGTGCTCACTCTCACCGCCCGAGAAACACGTTCACTCACTCGCTCCTCGCTCTCACTTCGCGTATACCGTATACGTCCATACGCACAAGCCGAGCTCGACTGTCGTCGCAAGACGAGGTGAGCAGCTCACGAGCATCTCCTTGCCCTTCTCTGTCTTTCTGTAGTATTTTCCTATATTTTTTCCTTGTATTTGTCTGTACCGATTCACTGCCAAGAACTCCATGAATAGAACCATGACATACAGAAGAGCTCTAATGACCCCTGCTAATTTCTCTGTAACCATGCATGTGTGGGCCATAAGCATTAACTCCAAATAGTACATGCATGCATGCAACATGCACTACCAGCCAAAATTCATCTCGTGAAGCATGTATTTCTTAATCATCGTTAGCCTTTTTCGCATGATTAAAGTCCAGCCATTTCACAAATGCCACATGCTAACTCTGATTTTAATAATTCTTTTTCCTAAATTCATCTAAAATCATGATCTACCTCCCTATTAATTTCATGATTTTTGGAGCTCATTTGAATTTATGTGATTATTTATCTGTGCTTGTTGTCTGTGTCGTTCGTTGCGTATTTTAGTTGACGGAGTGAACGAGCCGGAAAACGAGAACGTTGGAGACGAGTACCGCGAGTTTGACGCCGAGGACCCGGACTGTCAGCAGGAGTTTGCCGAGGACGCCGACGGAGGCAAGTCCAACTGATCCCCTTTAGTGCATATTGATCCTATTTTTAAACACAACCCGTAGAAGCCGTTTTAAATATTGCATGTACGATATATGTACGAAGTATTTTTGCTGCTTAGTTAAAACCTGTTGAATAGCCATCCTTGAATTGATATTACCCGGTAATTGTCTTGTTCGAACCTAGGAACAAATAATATGCTATGACAGAAATATTATTATTTAGTATGCTTAGGACTTGTTACTCATCCAGGATACTCATCGCTATATTTTCCCAAATATAATGATTTTAAAAGTAAAAGGTGTGAGTGGTGAAAATAAATTGTGGGTATTGTGAAAAGGGTAATGAACAAGTTATAGATGTGATCACTATAGAGATGGGGCGGATGAGATCCCTGTTGAGGGATGCCTTGGTGTTGTGGCTTATACCTTGCGGGGTTAAGCGTGAAGATATCCGCCTTGTCTCGATTAAGGACTGAGTTGATGATTCATCTTGCCTAACTCATTTATCGTACAACCACTCGCCTTGCATGGGAAAGGCTTAGTCTAAATCCCTCTAGTTAGTATGCCAATCACCTGGAGGCAGGTGTGCAACGGGACACTAAGTGATGTATGTGAAATTGTGGAAATATATGAAAGAGCTTTGTGAATTATTGTGGTATCATGAGATGTGGCCTTAGTGTTCCCGTGGTGAGCGCCATTACTTAGCTATGGAGGGTAATGACTTTGATGGATCTGTGCTTGCACGACGGTGTAAGTTATGGTATCCTACTTGTGGGAAAAGTGTACAACCTCTGCAGAGTGTAAATCTATCTGGATAGCCGTGTCCGCGGTCTCGGATGGGTTATGGTTTGGTTTCAACAACTAGATGGGTTGAGATGAGTGAAAGCATGTGAGAGAGTGTGATTTTGGAAATAAATGGTTGACTGCCATTGTGTTGTGGGAACAAGGGTTCAACAACACTTAAAATTGTGATCAAACCCCCATTTTTAGAAATACTATCATATGTGGAAAAAGAGGTCTTTTACAACAGTATTTGTGAAATGAATCCTTGCATGTGTAAAAAGATAGCTTTATGCAAATAAAACTAAGCCTCATCCTTGATTTATCCATATGCATATATATTGTTATCCCCTTCCGTAGGGTAAGGTTGGATTTGCTGAGTACTTTGTACTCACCCTTGCTTTATTAAACAGAGGAAGATCCGGACTTCGATCCCGAAGTGGCGTTCGAGTAAGGTCGTGTCTGCACCCAACTAAGCCTGTGGCATTGGGACTCGTCAGATGTTCGATGGCGATATCGTTTGTTTCTGGGTCCTTTGGACCTATGTTGTATTTTGGTGTCTTATTATTATAGCGTGCCTTCCTTATTCACGCTTTCCAAGACTACTGCGCTGAAACTTATCTGATGTAATAAATGTGTTACTAGCCTCCTGGGACTAGTATTATATCACATTTGAGTTCCTGGTTTACCAGGGGCGCTTCACCCTTAATTGTGAGAGATGAGAGATTAAAAAAAATAGCTCTATATCTATCTATATATCTATCTATCTATTTATCTATCTATCTATCTATCTATCTATCTATCTATACCTAATAATAAAGAAATAAAATTTCAGCCATATTTTTTGTCCATCTATTTTTTGGTCCGTCTTCTTTTAACTACCAGACAATGCAAAGTTTATCTCATCCGAACTTATAATGCATACAACATGTGCTCATACGAGTTACAATAGCTCTTTTCTACGAGTTAGAATAGCTCTTTGTCTAAAACGATGCGGAGTCCAATTTCAAAACGTACCGAGGGCGTGTATATGACCCAGACTCATAAACCATGCTTATATACGTTCATGAGCCAAATTTTCAACTCATTTTTCCTTTTTCTCTCTCCCTAATTAACTAGCTCCGGCCGTGAATACGAATTGTATCGGTCTCGAGCTCCTATTATCTAATGATATATGCGGAACGTTTTGAGAAAATACTAATTCGATCTGTATAATCTAACTACGTTGAATAAGAATCCTATAATCCTAATATAACCGTTACCACATCCGTGTCCTTTTCTTTTAGTCCTTCCCGTCCGTGTCCTTTCTCATTTTTTGTGTCTCCGTTTCCTCTTTCCATGAGGTTCGGTTATGTGACTTCTTTTCGTGTCGACTTCTTTTTCTTACATAGGAAAAAATAAAAAAAACAATTATACTGGTGTTACAGAGTACGGAGTACGAGTCGTCAAATCCTTAGGCGCCCACTAATTGGTGATGATCTAATTTTGGTTACAATATATTTGTACGTGTATAATTAAATCTTATGTCACCTATATAGTGTGGTTGTTTGGCTACCGCAACTTGCTACGCCATAAGCAGGGGCGGATCCAAGTGTTTGATTTGTCACTTGTCAAAAAAAAAAGTGTTTGATTTGTCCATTAAATTAGAGTTAATTAACTTTAAATTTTTATTAATCTCTAGTTTTAATCTTTAATATTTACTATTTAGCCCTCTCTTTATCTCCATTCTGGATCGGCCATTGGCCATAAGTAAGTTTCGCACCGAAGGTTCGACACTTGTTTCATTCACTGTTGAACTCACGGCATGCCATGGCTTCGCCACCATGTTGTAGTCCATTTTTAATGCCACAGGTGCAACGGAAGAATTGTTAGCCATAGTTTTGATTCAGCTGCAACGACATGGGCCTTGTTTAGTTTCCAAAAAATTTTGCAAAATTTTTCAGATTCCCCATCACATCGAATCTTTAGACACATGCATGAAGTATTAAATATAGACAAAAATAAAAACTAATTGCACAGTTTGGTCAAAATTGACGAGACGAATCTTTTGATTCTAGTTAGTCCGTGATTGAACAATATTTGTCAAATACAAACGAAAAAGCTACAGTGTCGATTTTGCAAAATATTTTGGAACTAAACAAGGCCATGAACCAAACGTGTACCTCCTGCATTCTCACGACATCTACTTCACTCCATTCCATACTCACCTGCACCATCATAGGAGACGTGTCAACACGAGTATTGTGCTGCCCACCCTATCGTTGCGCACATAGCTGCTACGCCACCGATGACACACATCTGGCCTTGTTTTTAGATGTGAAAACAATTTAAATTTCGTTACTGTAGCATTTTCGTTTGTTTGTGGCAAATATTGTTCAATCATGAACTAACTAGGATCAAAAGATTCATCTCGTGATTTATAGGTAAACTGTGCAATTAGTTTTTGTTTTTCTCTATATTTAGTGTTTCTAAACAAGGCCTGAGTTCACCCAAAAACCAAAAAATTTTCAAGATTTCCTGTCACATCGAATCTTTCAACACACGCATGAAGCATTAAATATAGACAAAAATAAAAACTAATTGCACAGTTTAACTGTAAATCGCGAGACGAATCTTTTGAACCTAGTTAGTCCATGATTGGATAATATTTGCCACAAACAAACGAAAGTGCTACAGTAGCGAAATCCAAAATCTTTTCGCATCTAAACAAGTCCTAGTCCTCCACTCCATTCTACCCTGTCGTTGTGCACAGTAGCTGTCGTGCCACCGACGACACAAGCTGCCTGGCCGGGCTGCTAACACTGCATGCACATGCTTCCATGGCCGATATGCCGCCGGTTTAAGCCGCATGCAATGGCCATTGTGCCAACAAGTAGCTCTATCATACCGTCACTCCCATCAGTGGTAACGCATTGGTATTTTTACTACTACTAATAATAAAGAGAGTTGGTCTATTCATTTTTTGGTCTGTCTTTTAAGTTTTAACTATCGGACAATGGAAAATTTCTTTAGCTTAGACTTATATAATAACCAGGGGCGGACCCACGGGGTATGCCAGGTGGGCCACGGCATACCCTGTGGGTCAACCTTCTACTTAATTAATAGTGCATTGTACATATAAATATTTACAGCAAATATAATTAGTATGCCTTGCTAGCCCAATGGTATGTCTTTTGGTTCTTAATCAAGAGGTCACCAGTTCAAACCTTTGCAGCTGCAATTTTCGTTTTCTGTTTCCCATTTCTTTATTCTCCTTTTTTTTGCCCCTTTTAAAAATTACCTATATCTAATATGTTTTTATATTTCTTCCATCTTGCTATGTCCCGTAAAACCTCATATGCGAATAGCTTTTAATTTGTGGTCTTTTATCCCCTCTCAATATTAATAACTAGTATAATATATTTTGTCCTTTACTTTCTAATTTTATTTATCCTAAGTTGTTGTTTCCTATGAGACACCTCATGAAATAAAATAATAAATAAAAGTAATATAACCTCGACTTCGTTTTATTATCACTTATCAATAGCTATATGCAATGACATTTTAATTTTCTATTTTCTTTTGTAACTTTTAAAATTAAGTATGGATTAGTTTTTATATTATTTTTGTCCCATCATGTTGTATCCCATGACACCTATGTGTCTTTATTTGTATTTTTTATTTTTTATCCCCTCTAGATATTATAACTATAAATAATATATTTCATCCTTTCTTTTGCTATCTTTTCATCCCATCTTGTTGTATGTCTCTTTTATGGCTACTATTTCAAATTATTTGTATTTCTTTTCTTTATATCATAATTTGTTATAATTTCTAGCTAATCTTTAAATTTAAGACTTATCATATTATTTAATGCACATTGTTTTTACCAAATTGGAAGTGGTTTTATCGAATTGCGTAATTTTTTTTGTGTGGCATACCCTATGATAAAATGCTAGGTCCGCCACTGATAATAACTTATGCTTATACAAATTAGAATAACTCTTGACTAGCGTAATACGGAGTCTGATTCCAAAACGTATTGGATCGTTCGCAAGAATAGAAGTATGCACGAAAGAAAAATTGGAAATGAAAAAGAAAGTAAAAAGGAGGAATACGGTGAGGGACGAAAATCAAACGGAACATGGAAAAAGAAAATAGAGAGGAGCATACAGAGGGGGGGGGGGGGGGGGGAATCACGTGAAAGAGTGGTCATGTGAATCAGGATTCTTTGTGCGGTTTAATATTAAGAAAAGATTTGTCTTATTCTATTCAGGAAAGATTTGTCTTATGTTTATTCTTTTCTATTTGAGGCCTTGTTTAGTTGGCAAAAATTTTGGATTTTGGGTACTATAGCATTTTTGTTTGTTTGTGACAAATATTGTCCAATTATAGACTAATTAGGGTCAAAAGATTCATCTCACGTTTTACAGACAAACTGTGTAATTAATTTTTGTTTTCGTCTAAATTTAATACTCCATGCATGTGCCGCAAGATTCAATGTGATAGGGAATCTTGAAATTTTTTGGAAACTAAACAAGGCCTGAATTAGGATTCCTATTTAAGTTATTTAGAATAGATGTATCTATTTGGATTAGAATTCCTAGCTATTCATGTTACCTTAACAGTTTGGGTCTTTTGGATTAAGATTTTTTTATGGTTTAATATTAAGGACATATTTGTATTATTTGTATTCTTTTTTATTTGAAATTTGGATTTCTATTCGGGTTATTTAGAATAGATATATCTATCTGGATTAGGACTCATAGCTATTTAGGTTACCTTAAAACTTATATCGAAGTCGTCCATATATGTCGTATATATAATAAAATAGGAGAGATGTAGATAGAACAGAGATAATTTTTAGTTGAAACATATAAATTTTATGTCCCGTTGCTAGTAAATAATAAATTAAGATTATGACCACGGAATATACCACATCCATTCTTTGGCCTTGTTTAATTGCACCCAAAATCTAAAAAATTTTAAAATTCCTCATCATATCGAATCTTGCGGTAAATGCATGGAACATTAAATATAGATAAAAAATAATTAATTGTACAATTTATCTGTAATTTGTGAGATAATTTTTTTAAACATAGTTAGTCCATGGTTGAATAATAGTCGCTAAATATAAGGCCTTGTTTAGTTCGCAAAAAATTTCGATTTTGGCTACTGTAGCAATTTCGTTTTTATTTGACAAACTTTGTCTAAACAAGGAGTAACTAGGCTCAAAAGATTCATCTCACAAATTACAGGTAAACTGTGTAATTAGTTTTTGTTTTCATTTATATTTAATATTCCATACATGCGACCAAAGATTCGATGTGATAGAGAATTTTGAAAATTTTTGCGAACTAAATAAAGCCTAAATCATATATACACTTGGTGGGGCGCCAAGCTACATTAGCGCGGCGTAGAGTAGCCACCGCGTCGCAAACTGCGCTAGGGCCCAGGGCAGATTCAATCCACAATTTTTCTAGGGAGAGCCCATACGTGTTAAGGGCCCATTGGTTCGCCTACCCAAACGGCCCTTCGGGTCGTCGTGGCCCATTCCCAGGCAGGACAAGGCATCCACCGTCCAACATCCCCACCATCGCGTTCGATCGATCGCCTTCTAGGGTTTCCTCGACTCACCTCCTCCCCTCTCCCTCTTCCTCTTCCTCTTCCTCTTGGCCATCCGCCGTCTCTGCGCGGCGCTCTATCCTCAATCACACACACGAGTAAACAACATCCATTCCCCTTCGATCTCTTCGCTCGCGGATCCACCACCATCACCACCACCACTCATGTCGGATCGCTGGGATCCACCACAATCGAGGGTGGACTGGGTTCCCCCACCATCCGAAATTGAGGTTCCAACATCAAGACCATCCAAGGATGCGGTTCGGGCATTCATCATGTCTCCATCGGGGGATTCATCAGCAGCAACACCAAAACCATCCGAGCTCGCGATTTCTACATCAAGCCCACCACAACCACCCAAGGTTGTGGTACCAGTGTTGATTAACTGCCACGTGAATGTCATCGATGAAGTAGAGGAGATCATCGAAGAGACAGGAGGCCTGACGCTGTGTCAGAGCATAGCCTCCATCCTCGAGCACCTCCCGCCGTGCAGCAGCAGAATCGAGAGAGAAGACCAAGAAGAGAGGGCCACCGAAGAAGAGATCAACCGTTATTGTGCGGAGGTCGAGGCACCGGCGTTCGCGGTCCTGCGCGAGCGCAAAGCCTCCCGTCCCAGTGCGTGGCGCAAGGAGCCGGTGACATTCACTCGCGCAGACGCTGGCTACTACCGTGAGGTACTGGAAGGCATCGATCTTCATCTTCCTCAGCTCGCAGCTGCCCCCGCCGTAAATTCATTGACGCTTCGTATATCTTGGCCGCCGGAACATGAAATGCGGTGTTACCCATGCTCCTGCTTCCTGTCAAGCTCTCACGAGAACTTTCTCGCTCTCTACTTGGGCGCCTACCGACCCAGCCTTTCTCGTCCAGGGTGTTACCTGGTGTTGGACACCTGGGCAAAGTCTGTTGCGGTCATACCGAGTCTGCCCATCGGCTGGGTCACTAGTGAATCCCACTGCAACACTGGGACGGCTGGGGTTGCCATCCTACGCCATGATCTTGGCCGCAACAAGTACCTCCTCGCCGAGCTCTACCTTCACCGGGACGATAAGAGCCACCTAGCCTCAAATAAGGCATCCCTTTTTCTGTGGTGTTCATCCGGCTCTGGACCATTTGCTGACCATTGGATACAGAAGGAGGTGGTGCTCCCCATCCCTGCGGATGAAGACGGTGAAGACACAGAGCAGCATACATACTCCTTCCAAGCTGACATGGTGTTTGCCATTTCAAGCTCTGCTCTCTGCTGGGTTGATCTTCTGTCAGGTATCCTGGTCTGTGATAACATCAGGAGGTTCGTTACTGGAAGCAAAGGTGATGACTTGGTGTTCACTTTCATCCCATTGCCTGAGGAATGTGCCCTCAAACCTGACCCTCTGTTTCGTTGGGGGCGGGCACCAGAGGGGTACCGTTCAATGTGTTGTATGAGCTCTGACAGCATCAGATTCGTCTCTATGGATAACCATAGCCATGAACACTCTATCAGTGAGGTGATCCTCAGGACGTGGACTCTTACATTCCCCCTAAGGAACAAATTGAGGAACAACTGGAAGTGGGAGAAAGACTCAGCCTTGTGCATGGAAAACCTCTTTGATACCTTTCCTATCTTGAAGAAGGACAGTAAGCTGCAGCAGCTCGTGCTCAGTCGCCCTATCATTTATGGTTTAACTCATGCTGTCCACCTCTCTGTTACTGACCTTGAATACATGCTTGAGCATCAGCATTGGAAAGTTTCAGCATTTTATGAGCTCCAAATCGACATGGACATGCAAATGGTCTCATCTGTGTTCAAGTTACCCTCTGGAAGTCCTATTGTTCCTCCCTCACATATATTTGCTTCTGCAGTTGGCCACTACATGAACTCAACTGAGGTATTATTCTCCATTATTGTAAAGAATATTATTTTGATAACAAAAAGTGTTAAATTCTAGATTAAACATTTAGTGTCTCTTACTATATTGTCAATTTCTGGAAAATGGACATTGTAACAGAAACATTCATTAGATATGTTATGAGTCCTAACAAATTTATTGACATGCATGTAAACGTGGTAGAACCAACTGGTGTAGTTAGCTTAGCATTGGAACTGTTTGCTTGATAAAGAAAAGGTGGTGATGGTAAGAATGAAAGCATATACACATAATAGAACTGGCTGCAGGGGCTTATATTTTCTATTAGTTTTGCTACTGTTTATTAGCTGTAGTTGTAGTAAAATATCACAGGCACAGTTAACAAGTGTAGCACATTTTCTTCTTTTTTTTAGCATCATGATGACCAGCCATGTGCCCATGCAATTGCCCTAACCTTTTCTCTTTGTGAATCTTGTTCAGTTGCATCCAGCAAAGTCAACTGCTTGCGAAGTACAGGCTGCTGAGACAGAAGGGGTTCTTGATTCAATGAGAAAAAAAGTTGCAAATTTCTCAACTGCTTTTGGAGTACAGGCTGCTGAGGGAGAAGAGGCCGATGAGTCGATGGGAAAAGTATCTGCAAAGAAGTGCTATGACCTACCTGAGGGAAAGTATCCGCCAGAATTTATTGCAACGCATATGAGATTGAAGCAGCAGCATGAGAAGGAGGAGTGTAGGAAGAAGTATATTTTGCAGCGGGATGAGAGGAAGAAGATGATGAGTAAAGAAAGGAAGAAGGGTAGACTAAGTTCAAAGGGTGGACTAAGTTCAAAGGAAGGAGCTTTATCTGTGACTACTACTAAGGCAAGCACCCAGTAGACATTAGATTGGCAGCCATGAATGGATATTATTGTTACTGCTATGTAATCAGCCAGTAGACCTTTGATTGGCAGGCATCAAATGGATATTATCGTGACTACCATGTATTCACCCAGTAAACCTTTGACTGGCAAACTTTTGGCCAGTAGACCATGCTATCAGTTGTATACCTTACCGCGCTCTGGCTAATGTGGGGAAGGAAAACATTTGATCTCCTGCGGTCCTGCCCTTCCTGGAGGCATATATTTAAGGTATCCTCTGAATAGAGTGTTCGAAACAGGAATGGGGACTTCGAGTGCCACTGTGGCCGGAACCAAGGAATTTTGTATGTCCATTTTATTTTTATCATTTAGAGCCGTCGAGGTGCGCATCGAGTACAGGAGTATTATGGTTTACCTGCGGTACTGGTGAGCTGTGGTTCCCCACCCATGCCCAAAGCTGTATGTTGGTTGCCTACCTGATATGTATTTTATTAAACTACCATTGCTTTTTGTATATTTAAAAATACATAAAATCAAGAAATCATGTCACTGATAGCTGAACATAGAGTCGGCTTTTGTATATTTAAATAAAGATGCATAAAAATCAAGAAGACATACAGCTGTTAGCTGAATAGTGCTTGTTGTACTATTTGGAAGCACGCCGCTATGGTGTGAGATACACGAAGCAACAAAAATTCTTCCACTGGATCGTAAGCACGTCTTATTTGATTTCAAATGAGTGTTTCATTTGTGGCACAAGATTTTTACTTTTTTCCTCGAGAACGTGTCGATCGTTTCATTAAGGAAGTTTGAAAGTTATGGACCGCGAGCACAGGTGCATTCACGCCACGCGAGAAGCTTCGTTTACGCCTGCGCCACAACATGATGCAGCATGGCTTCCTGGCTAGATAGCTTTCCTACATGATGACTAATTTTGCGATTGGCTAAGGCCTTGTTTAGTTCTCAAAAACTTTTGGTTCGGGATACTGTAGCACTTTCGTTTTTATTTGACAAACATTGTCCAATCATAGAGTAACTAGACTTATCTCGCGGTTTACATGTAACAGCGCGGCAAGCTCGCAGTGTAGCCACTGGTCCAGGATATTAATTGCCATGGCGCAAAGGACACAGAAGCAGGTGGTCGATTGTCTCGGATCTTCGATTTGCATTTGGTCACAGAAGCAGCAGACGTCGTCGTGTTGAAGGCATTCGTCCATAGGCTACACTGCGAATTTCATTCACTTTTGGTGGCACACGGGAGGCCGTGCCACAACTCCTTGTTCGTCGTTTTTGGCAGGGAATCATTGCCTGCCCGGGACCTGAATATTGCTTTGCAAATTTATATAACCATGCATGCATTGGTCAAATGTACTTTCCGCCCGCTGTCCACCTCTAGACGAACCGATCGAAGATGTCTACTAGACTTTGCGCAAAGAACAGTAGCAGTCAGCGCGCCTGTGATGCCGCGCACCCATCAACAGGTTATGATGGTGAGTTGGTGACCAGGTTGCACCTATTTGGCACACATCCTTAGGCCCAATCTGACCATAACATTTGTTTGAACACAAATATCATTTCTTTTATCAAGAATAATAATGAAATAGTAAAATATACCTTCCTGTCTCTCCGCCGACCGCCGGCCATTAGGAATCCTAAATCTTCATCAAAGTCGTCTCCACTTGTAGCATCAAGCTATTTTCCTGGCAACAAATAGTGAATCAAATTTTTTAACTTCATGTCAATAGTATCATACGAACCATAATTAAATCTCTATTATTTACACTGATGTTGTCTAATCATAAATAGTATTTGTGGACAGAAAAGCTTTAATTATGAACATTTTAGCATCCAAGTTAATTTCTGAACAACTAACGATGATGCATGTGAACATAAAAAAAAACTTGAAGACGTGGCAAGCTCGTTGCCTCACCAGTGTGCAACAACAAAATTACTCCTGAGTCTGAGCTGCACAAAAAGCAGCTCCTCATGTGGAGGAACCGTCAGCTCCGGATCCAAAGTTCAAAATTGCATCTGCATGAGCAGCTTCCATCCCTACACAAAACAAAACCAAAATGCATCCAAATTTCAAAGTAGCGAGAAACCGGAAGAAAACACCAGCAAGACATCGGGGAAGAAAACACCCTAGTGTCATCTTGCCTTCTTCATGCCGCAGCAATGGCAAATTAATATTTTTTTTAATCCTGTTGCAACTTGCACTCTGAACAGGTTTGATGGGAAAGTAAGTGAGAACAAACATTAGGATCTGGAATAATCCACAAACAGAAGCAAAAAGACAGGATCTAGCGTCCTTTATCATAAAACGCACACAGTGACGCAGGCAAAAAATGCATATATTTGAGAAAAAAAGTATTTCATTGTTCAACCACTAATCAATCGAGAAAATGAACATACATAATGTCAAATTGAGTATTAGAGATATATATATAGTCTAGAGATATATGTATATGTATATGTATATGTATGTACTTTACTTGTACTCCAAGTTGTATATTGACTATATGCTACTCCATCCGTCCTTGAATACAACGCATTATGGCTATTTTTACACAAAATAAGAGAGATGACAATAGACACATATACCCCTCACTTAACTTTCTAATTTATTAAAATATGATCTATTTCGCATGATTAAAGGGTGCAATCTAAGTTTTCTTATAGAAAATATAGTAAGCACCCGATTACTTTCATCTTTCATATTTTTATTTAAGTAAACATTATCTTGTTGTTCCCTGTATGTACTATATTTGAGGACATTTCTCAAATGCCAGAATGTGCTCCATTTGTACAGAGGGAGTATATGAAAGTACTAACTCCTTCCTAAATGGGTATGAGGAGGTGTTTCCCAGTTCTTTGCATCGAGTAATAAAGAAGATAGAAAGGGAAACACCAGGGCCGTGTTTAGTTCCGGAACTAAAAAAAATTTCGCGACACTGTAGCACTTTTGTTTGTTTGTGGTAATTATTGTCCAAACATGGATTAACTAAGCTCAAAAGATTCGTCTCGTAAATTCCGGCCAAACTGTGCAATTTGTTTTTATTTTCGTCTATATTTAATACTCCATGCATGCGTTTAAAGATTCGATGTGACGGAGAATTTTGGGTTTTGATGTGGAAGTAAACAAGGTCTAGAAGGAATGGATGCCATGTGAGAATGGAGAAGTTGTCGCTAGAGGTCGAAATGACATGGATGAGCAGCACCCCCTTGTTACAATTAATGTCTTAATGATAGGTATGGACACAAAAGCTTTCGGTTCTGGCTGCAAATAAAGTCACATGTGAACCCAAAAATCTGTTTCTGCAATGTATTGGAAATGTATCTAAACCATTAAATCTATTCTAAATCACTGAAATGTATCTATTTCTAACAGAATCTATTGGAAACAGCTCTCTCACACAACTCCCTAGTGGTGTTGATGAATAATGCAACATTCTTTATTATTAATGGCCTTACAAATAGCTGCAAGTAAACTACCTAGGATGAGTGCGCGTGACCAACAATGTGATGCATGAGTGGCCTTCAAACTGCTAAAATAACTGAAATCGACTCCTAAAGTGCAGTAAAAAAATCAGATACATTAATAGAAGACATCTTCTGACTGAATTAGTGAAAAAAAAACATAAGTATGTTCATATGCAGCAAATTTTAGTAACTGTGCTAATAAAATCTTAAGGTGTAACGGGATTTTTAATTCCAGGGTCTAGTTTTTGACATTGGGTTCATATATGCATCCAGCCACACCGACGATCTTCACGAAATGATCGCCTGTTACAGCGAGTCATCTCCAACTATTCCAGTCAATTTCGCAAAAATCTTAAGGTGTGAATGCGAGGTTCTAAATTTTAGCGTTCAACGTAGTCCCCATATTTAGATACACGTATGTACAAAATAGTTTGTTCCTATACCAAGAAATCATTAAAAAAATGCGATCAACTTTGCTGAAACGTATGTACAAAATAGTTTGTTCCTAAATAGTTAGATGTGAAAGCGATGTTTTCCTTCCAGGGTTTGCAGTTGCAGCTTTATTACATGTATAATGATAAAATATGGATTTGGGCGTGGACAAGTATAGCACGTACAAATCCAGGAACATATCCAAAGTTGGAGGATCAGCATGATTGGATGTAGTAACAGACTCGGTCATGGGTTTGCCCGTGAGGTTGTTTCCAATCCATCATCGGTCTCGGTCGACGACGTGTGTGAATACACCGGAACCGATCCGGATTTCAGATAGCAAACTACTCCTATATATTTCGATTGCAAGTCTAGGTGGAATCACATCGATCGAGTTGCCGCTGTCTGGTTCACATCGATCTCGCGCGCAACTCCGATCCGGCCGCAGCAGAACCAACCTAACCATGGACGTCTTGTTCCACCGCCGCGTGAACTTCATCGACGAAGTAAAAGAGATCATCGACAAGACACCTGCAGGATGCCACCAGACGCGGCACGAGATCCTTCGCGAGCTCAAGGCCTCCCGCTCCCGCACCACCACCACCACCGGCAGCGGGTGGCGCAGGGAGCCGGTGACCTTCGCACGCGCAGGCTGGCACGACGTCGGCTACTACCGCAGGCTGCTGGACGGCGTCGACCCTGTCCTTCCTCAGCAGCTCGCCGCCGCCCCCGCCGTCAACTCCCTGACGCTTCGTGTCTCTTGGCCACCGGAGCATTGCGCCACCACCGGCTTCATCGCGAGCGCTCACGACGACCTCCTCGCGCTCTGCCTGGGCGACTGCTACAGTTTTTTTCACTCCTGGCGCCACCTGCCAGGGTGCTACCTGGTGCTCAACACCCGCGCCAAATCCGTCGCCGTCGTGCCAACACTGCCGGCCAACTGGCTCAGGGACGACGACAACTACTCGCCGCACCACCCCATCGCGTCGGCCGGGGTCGCCGTCCTACGCACCGACGACGACGGCGGCTACCTCCTCGCCGAGCTCTACCGTCATAGTACTGATCGCGGCTTTCCAACGAACAAGGCCACCCTGTTCACGTGGTGCTCGCCCCGCTCCGGCTCCGGCGACGGCGGCTCGCGTGCCGGTGCCCACCAGTGGATACGGAAGGAGGTGATGCTCCCTCTCCCGGTTCCTGATGATGAATACGACTTCTTCAATTTCAATGCTGGGACGGTGTTCGCCGTCTCAAGCACCTCCCTTTGCTGGGTAGACCTGTGGGCAGGGATCTTGGTCTGCAACAACATCAGCAGCAGCACCGCCGGCACGGCCGCCGGCGACGACGACGACGACGACGACGAGGAGGACGGCTTGGTGTTCACCTTCATCCCGTTGCCCGTGGTATGCGGCCACAGACCTTTTGACTCGACGGAGTACCGTTCCGTGCGCTGCTTGGACACGGAGACCATCAAGCTCGTATGCATGGACGGCGGCGAGGAGGTGACGGTGGCGCTCACGACGTGGACTCTCAAGTTCCCGCTGTCGACAGACGGCGGCTGGAGGTGGGAGAAGGACGAGGACGCGTCGTGCTCCTCCCTGTGCGTCGCCGACCTCCTGGACGACGCTATTCCGGTGGGCGGCGGCGGCGACAATAAGCGCAGGCTGCGGCGGCGGATCGTGAGCTGGCCCGTCGTTGGCAGAGCGCGACCTGGCGTCGCGCACGTCTTCGTGCATGACCTTGAGTACAAGAGCAAGGAGAATCAGTGGGCAGTCACGGAGTCGTACGAGGTCAGCCTCGACGTGCCTCGTCGCAAGGTCGTGTCTGTCTTCACGCTTCCTGCAGGATCCTGGTCTCGTGCGCATATGATCATGCCACTCTGAATCCACCAACAACGACCTTGGCCTTGTTTAGATGCGATTTTTTTTTATTTTGCTACTGTAGCACTTTTGTTTGTTTATGTTAAATATTGTCCAATTATAGATTAAATAGGATCAAAAGATTCATCTCGCGATTTACAGGTAAACTGTGTAATTAGTTTCTGTTTTCGTCTATATTTAATGATTCGTGCATATGCCGCAAGATTTGATGTGACGAAGAATCTTGAAAACTTGTGCGCTTGAATACAATACGCGGGAAACGAGTGGGGGGAATCATCAAATCAAACAGTAATAATTCACATTGTCCAATCATGGAGTAACTAGGTTTAAAAGATCCATCTCGCGATTTTGTGCAATTAATTTTTATTTTCGTCTATGTTTAGTGTTCCATGCATGTGCCTCAAGATTCGATGTAATGAGAAATTTTAAAAAAAATTTGGTTTTTTGTGAACTAAGGCACAAGTCTCCAACGACGTTATGCGCTTGAATTCGACTTCATTAGCTGGATTTCCTTTTTTTATAAATAATATTATTTTTCTCCCATAATATATCGGTAAACAATATTTTTAACTATAACTTTTTAGCAATAACTTTTCAAGCGAGAACAGGCTCCCATGTCACCTGCACAAAGAAATTTCCTAATCCCAATCTAATTAACGTGCAGAGTAGGGTTTTGATCCGAATTTGTTTAGATGCAAAATCTTTTAGGATTTTGATACTATAGCACTTTCGTTTGTATTTGACTAACGTTGTTCAATTATAAACTAAATAGACTTAAAAGATTAGTCTCGTGATTTACAGATAAACTATATAATTAGTTATTTTCTAATTTATATTTAATGATACATACATGTACCATAAGAGATTTGATGTGATGGAGAATTTTGTAAACTTTTGAATTTTTGAATACATGTAAACTGCCAGTCTGCCACTAAACAAAGCTGCCGGGATGCAGTTTTGTGCTGTGCATGCGTACTCCCTTCGTCCAAAAAGAATGTCGTTTTAGAATTTCAGACATTTTGTTTGATCATCCGTCTTATTCAAAATTTTTACATAAATATTATATATTTTGTTAAGACCTATTTTATCATTAGAGATACTTTACTATTGATTTATTTATTTTATAATTTACATAAATTTTTTGAATAAGACGAATGGTTAAACATAATTTTTAAAAGTTAAAAACGTCACTCTCTTTTTGGGGAATACTACGGTAGGTCAAGCGACAAACAGGATATGGACAAGCGTGCAGTGATTCAGAATTTCAGATGAGATGATTTTTTGAGAAGTGATTGCACTGTGCATGCATGCATATATGACGGTGATTGATATTATTGCCTGAGGTTGATATATATTGCCGGAGGCGGTCATCGATCACCAAACATTCACGCGCGCTTCGGATAAGCCCTGTCCGTTGGATGTTCCGATCGTGACCTTGCCTAGAATCAATCAAAATACTGTTCACATGATAATGCTAATTATATTAGACGCGGACATGGGTAAGATGGGTGCAAAACTTTGTATTTGCAACTCTAAGGGCATTAGCCCCCAAGCACCTTAAAGTAGGGCCCGCATAAGATATGACACGCCCTTGTTATGTTTATTAAGAGCAACTCCAACAGGATCCTTTTTAAGCCCTAATTGCTAAATATGAGTGTCCAGACCAAAAACATCACACCAGCAGGGCTGCAAACCTCATATTTGATTAGGCACTCATATTCTTCCCTCGGTCTCCATTCATGTTGGCCCTCCGTGTCATACTGCCTCCCCTTCCCGTACGACCTTCCCTTCTTGTGACACGGCTTACTCCCCTCCGGCGAGGCCACCTTCCCTACTCGCAGCGCGCCCCAGCCCTCTCCGGTGAGCCCCAATCACCTTAGGCATGCCCTCGTTCGGCGAGCGTGAGCACATGGGATACAACTGCATCCTCGAGGCCTCCACCACGACACCCCGCGGCGGGCGGATCTACGACCGTGGCCGAAGCTCCAGCGAGCGAGCGACGCTTCTCCCTCTCTCTAGTGGTGTGTCTCCCTCTCTTGTCTTATGGGCGGGCGCACCCCAACTCACCGCCACACGAGAGCAGCACCGGTGCTAGAGCAGCCTCTGCCATGTCTGTCGAGCCGCCTGCTAGCCACGGCTCCCTCCACTATGCAGGAGCAGCCAAGTCACACCTCCCTCAGCAGCGTGAGAGAAGCCTAGCCTCGCCTCCAGCCACCTCGTGTGTGCGCGGGCACCTCGCTCCGTTGTGTCGACGAAATCCGCGTGTGAAGGATGGGGAAGAAAGGTTTGAGCCAATGACCCATGGGTCCCTCCTGTCATTGTCTGCTAATAGGATTTGGTGGCCTTTATTTGGGTGCTGCTGCTGGAGTGGAATTGATTTATGGGCCCAATAAAAGTTGGGGTAAGCACTCAAATCTAAAGTAGGGTCCTGATTTAGAAACTGGTGCTAGAGTTGCTCTAAAGCTGACACTAGTAAAAACAAATCATCCACCTATGAGAGATGAAGAAGGCCATTGCATGTCCGTAGACTTGATCTTTTTTTGCGATCAAGGAGATTCATTCAACACAGGGGAGCAAAATTACAGTCTGAGGCCAGCAAGTTCGAAATACTGGTTGGGGCATAGAAGCACCACCCAATCCTGTTGTCCCCTGTGACCTTTTTGGCTAAGCATGAGCTAGCTTATTACAAGAACGGCTAACAAAAGAAAATTTAAATTCTCTGAAAAGATTGCTCAGCTCCCTAATCTCCTTGACAATTGAGACCACACTGGATCTTTGATTCATCCTCGCTTGCCAAAACTTCACCACTTCTTGGTAGTCTGTTTCAAGCCTGACTTTCTGAAAACATGCATGAAGCCGCAGACTTGGGCCTTGTTTAGTTTCTAAAAAATTTTGCAAAACTTTTCAGATTCTTCATCACATTGAATCTTGCGGCACATATATAGAACATTAAATATAGATAAAAATAATAACTAATTATACAGTTTATCTGTAATTTACGAGACGAATCGCGGTGAGTAGTTTAGGTAATAACATTTGTTGGATTTTTTTCCACATTGTTAGCCCTTTTCTACTCACAAGCTAAGGCCTGTTTAGTTTCCCATTTTGGGCCAAGGTTTTGTCTCACTATTTTGTAGAATAAAACTAAACACCATCCAAAATTCTTGGTAAAATGGTTATTATTTTGCATTTTGGATTTTAACCTTAAGAGTCAAAAAAAAATCTAAAAGAGTAGCTATCTATTTTGGACATTAAAAATTTTGGCACTTTGGATAGAACTAAACACACCCATAAAAAATTTGGTATTTTATATTTTATTATTCCAAGGTATTTAGTATTTTGTATTTTACAGTTTGGTCGTGTTTAGTTACTTAAATGAAAAATTTTATGATACTGTAGCATTTTCATTTGTTTGTAGTAATTATTGTCCAACCATGGACTAACTAGGCTCAAAAGATTCGTCTCGTAAATTCCGACCAAACTGTGCAATTAGTTTTTATTTTTGTCTATATTTAATACTCTATGCATGTGTCTAAAGATTCAATGTGACGGGAAATCTTGAAAAATTTTGGCTTTGACTACTGTAGCACTTTCGTTTGCATGTGACAATTATTGTCCAATTACAGAATAACTAGGCTAAAAAGATTCGTCTTGCAAATTACAGATAAAATGTACAATTAATTTTTGTTTTCGTCTATATTTAATGTTCAATACATAAGTACAAAGATTCGATATGATGGAGAATTTTGAAAATTTTTGAAACTAAGCAAGGCCTAAACAAGGCCTCTATATGAAACTACACATCATAGGTGTCCAGCCCACGTCCAAATCAAAACCCATGATGTTGCTGTCAATGAAATAGGTACAATCAGTCTTGTTCCTGTTTGATTCCATTTATCCGCTGTTGCGTGGAGCAGACCAGGGCCTTGTTTAGTTCACCCAAAAAGCAAAAGGTTTTCAAGATTCCCCGTCACATCAAATCTTGCGGCACATGCATGAAGCATTAAATATAGACGAAAGCAAAAACTATTTACACAGTTTAGCTGGAAATCGCGAGACAAATCTTTTGATCCTAGTTAGTCCATAATTAGATAATATTTGTCACAAACAAACGAAAGTGTTACAGTACCGAAATCTTTTTCGGAACTAAACAAGGCCCAGATTCCAGTGCTGAACTGCTGATCCATCCATTCCGATCAGTGGGCAGCGGTGTGGCGGTGGGACGAGACGACCAGGCAGGCAGGCAGGCTGCTGCTGATCGATCGTGGGAGCAGGAGGAACACTGTGCCTGTCGTCCCTCCTAACGTACTGCTGCCAGGGGCCAGTGCCAGTGATGCATTATGCAACCTCATCATTTTTTAAAAAGAAAAAGAAAAGTCTGTGCATTCTACAACATGAGCAGGGTGTCATAACAAAGAGACTAATAGACCATGCTTGTCATCTCTAGTTCGTTGCAACCTGTCTTGCTTGGCCTAATAATCAAGCTCTTTCATGTTCATCGTATCTATAGCTAATCCATGTCTAATTCGTTTCTTCTCCTATGTCCTTTCTCATATTCCTGGCCGTCAGTGGTGCGGCAGAGCTTGAAGTAAATCAAGACGGTCCCAACATTACTAATCAGAGTCTCGAATTTGTCAATTATTTAGTAGTGTTTTTCTCTCGTAATAAATAAATAAACAAACAGTAACTTTTCTGTCATGTAAACAAGCTCTAAATTCAACTATTGGCAGGGGGCACGACACACCCTTAGGCCGGCCTGCACATAGCGCTCTCCAGTGCTGGCCGGAGGTTCTAAAAATTGATCGAGCTACTACTCCATACAGAGAGTATAGAGTATCCTTCTATTTGCCCATGCCGTTACTGCTGATTCACGATATTGTCAATGCAATTGTCATGTCTCCAACGGGATCACGGCTCCATGCATAATATGCGATACATATGTAGATTGTGCTTTGCTTTGTCAAGTGCATAACACAACAACGTTGCGTTTGTTATTTTCAATTAATTAACACTCACTGTTTATCTTTAACATGGAGTTATCTTTATTTTCTTATTTCATGAGAATAAGCAACATGGTTAATCAATATGACAAAAAACGGGAAAACCCTGATTTATGCATTTTCAAGTTCTGCAAACAACGTGTAAAGGAGAATGCTTGGCAGACAATTCACTAAAGAATTGCATGAGCACATCATATGATTTCCTCTTCAATTCACCGCTGAAACATATGATTTACTTAGCCCCAGACTGCCACCTCTCAAATGTGTAGAACATATAGTTCTAGCAGACGGAAGGTCACAAACAACTGTGACTACAAACTACTAATGCCTGCCCAAACCTTTTGCACAATATCCATCTCAGAAACCTCTGAATTAGTAAATATGTTGGTGTGAATAATGAAATGTAAAGGGACTTATATGTAAAAGGAGAGAAGAAGAAATAGAGAGCCTCTGCTCTGGAAACAGAGAGACAGAGAGCTTTTCCCCCAAATACAACATGGTATACACAGCTAGAGTTTCGATTACCTCTGGAGACGGCGGCGCGCGTCGAGTGGCTGTGAGAGGCGGCGCATCGGTGGAGTGGAGGCGCGACGCATACGTGAGCAGCGCAGGAGGAGCAGCCTGCGGGCGCCTCGGTGCGGTGGCACGCGGGCCTCGACGTATGCGCAGCTGACTGGGAGCGTGGACTTTGGTGCGAGCCGGGGAGCAGCGTGCGGGCGCCCGTCGGCCATCTGTGCAGGAAGCGGAGCAGCAGGGGAGGAGCAGCGTGCGGGCGGCCGTCGGCAGTCTGTGCAGGAAGGGCCCAGGCCATTGCAGGTGCTTGCGGGTGGCTGTGTGCAAGAGGAGAAGCGGCAGTGTGTAGGTGCTGGCTGAGTGATTTGATGCTCGCTGGCCTGCAGCAATTTGGTGGTGGAAGTAGCTAGCTGTGATAGTGCTGCTCCCGTGGGAGTTGAGAAGAAGGTGCTATTGCCTGTTACTGCTGTGTGATTGGTTGAATAAAGTGGGATTCAGAAAGGAAGCTAGTGCTGATTTGAGAGTTTGGGGAGTCTTGATCTGAAGAGAAGATGGATCCGATGGAGGATGCAAAGAAGGCAGCAAGTGAGCATGAGAGTGGTGGTAATGGTGGAGATGATTCACTAATTACCAAAGCTGAGTTAAGAAATGAGATGAGGTCCATGATTCAGGGGCTGTTGGAGATGAATCTGATTGGTCCTAGGAGGGTGACTCATTTCCTGAAGAATTTAGATCCTGAGTTTGAGAGTAGGAGGGCTGCTTTTTGTCACCAGGATAGTTTACCTACCATAGAGGAGGCTGTGTCAGCCATGGTTATTGAGGAGAGCAGACTAAGAATGATGAGTGGTAACAATCCTGTAAAGTCAGCCTACACCTCAGTGGCGGAAAGAAAGTGCTACAATTGTGGAGAGGAGGGACACTTGAGCTATAATTGTCCCCTTCCCAAGAGCTATGGTGGTAGAAGCGGAGGTCGTGGTGGTGCTCGTGGTGATCAAGGAGGTCGTGGTGGTCGTGGTGGAGGACGTGCAGGATGTCGTGGCAGAGGCCGTGGTGGTCCTCATGCTAATGTTGTTATCTGGGAGAGTGGTTCTCAGGTTACTACTAGTACCACAGGAGTTCTACCATCGGTCACATTGACCGGTGAGCAAGTCAAGCAGTGGGAGCAATGGTATTCCAAAACCACTTCAGATGGTCCTTTGATTGCCACCACCAGTCATTTTGGTAACTTTGCCAACTATGCCCATATGAGCAAAGGTACTCAGGCACAGGCACTTGCATCCACATATAGGCATAACATAGAGTGGGTTGTTGACTCAGGAGCTTCCAAGCATGTCATAGGCATATCTAGCTTTTTTAGAACATACACTCCACATTCTTATACTGAAACAATACAAACTGCTGATGGTACCTCTCAACCCATTCATGGTGTAGGATCTATAGAATGCACTCCATCTCTTCATCTATCTTCTGTTTTGCATGTTCCTTCCTTCCCAGTCAATCTCCTCTCAGTTAGTGCTCTTGTTGATCAGTTCAAATGCATTGTTACATTTGATGAAAATTCTTGTATTTTTCAGGAGAAGAGGACGGGGAGAGTGATTGGGACTGGAGTCAGGCGTAATGGGTTGTGGCTCATCAACCAGGAGCAGTCAGCATTGGCAGTAGCTACTGGAACACAGGAGAGAGAGATCTACTTGCTTCATCGCCGGTTAGGACATGTACCTTTTGGAAGTTTGAATAAATTATATCCTGAAGTTTTTAGAGATGTGGACATAAAGAAACTTGTGTGTGATGCTTGTGAACTTGGGAAGCATACAAGGACAACTTATCCTAGTATTGGCCTCCGGAGTTGTGAACCATTTATGGTAGTACACTCTGATGTTTGGGGTCCCTGCTCAGTTACATCTGTGAGTGGATTTAAGTAGTTTATCACCTTTATTGATTGCTATAGTCGTATGACATGGGTTTACATGCTTCGGGGTAAACATGAGGTCCTTCGGTGTTTCCAGGACTTCCATAAGTTAGTTGCAAATCAGTTTGATGCTAGAATTCGGATTACCCGAACTGATAATGGAAAGAAATATGTGAACAATGTTTTTGAGGCGTATCTCTCGGAGCATGGGATTATACATCAAACTACTTGTCCTGACACTCCATCTCAAAATGGTGTAGCGGAGAGAAAGAATCGACACTTGTTAGAGGTGGCAAGGTCAATGATGTTTCAAATGCATGTGCCCAAATATCTTTGGAGTGAAGCGGTGCTAACAGCGGCATATTTGATCAATCGTATGCCATCTAGGATTCTTGGTATGGCGTCACCTGCAGAGCTGTTGCTGGAGCAACATGAATTTAAAGTACCCCCAAAGGTATTTGGTTGTGTTTGCTTTGTGAGGGATCATAGGCCGTCAGTTGGAAAGTTGGATCCTCAAGCGGTGAAGTGTATTTTTGTTGGATATTCTTCTACACAAAAGGGTTACAAATGTTGGGACCCTGTTGGAAAGAAATTGTTTGTGAGTATGGATGTGACATTCAGGGAGTCTGAACCATACTATACAAAACCATGCGATCTTCACCTGTTCTTGGAGGAATTCTCTCCAGTCATCGAGGGTGACCGTAGAGAGGGGGAGAATCAACAGGAAGTCATTGTTGGTACTATCCCGTGTCCAATGGATATGCCTGAAGTTAGTTAGGGGGAGAAAAGAGATGATGATGTGGATATGAGGGATGATAATGGTGAAGGTGAAGGCATAATTGGTGATGGGAACGAGGGGGAGGTAGTTGGCGCTAGGAATGAGGAGACAAATGATGTACACAACGAAGAGGTGATTGTAAAGGAGCCAACAGTGTACCAGAGAAGACAGTCTGGTAGTCAGGGAGAGCAAACAGTTGCAAAAGAGATAATAGTGTACCAGAGGAAACGGTTTAGGAGTCAGGGGGAGAAAATCAATGCACCACAACCACAACAAATTGCTACACCAGTCCCAAATCTCTCCTCGGACCTCTCTCCACCAAGCGGTAATGTCCCCTCTAACCTTGAACATGTAGAGTTACCTCTTGCACAACGTAGGGATACTAGGTCTAATTTTGGAAAACCTCTTGTTCGCTATGGTTTTGAGCATCCTAGTACAGATCATGACATTGCCAACTTCCTCTCGTACTCTCGTCTTTCACCTTCATATAGAGCATTTGTTGCATCTTTACAAACAGTGCCTATTCCAAGGGACTGGAGGTGTGCAAAACAGGATCCTAACTGGAGTGCAGCAATGAGAGAAGAGATGCATGCTCTTCAGAAGAACAAGACGTGGGAATTGGTCCCACTTCCAAAAGGAAAAAGAGCTGTAGGCTGCAAGTGGGTCTTCACCGTGAAGCAAAACCCAAAAGGGGAGGTGGATAGGTATAAGGCAAGGCTGGTTGCAAAAGGTTATAGTCAAACCTATGGCATTGATTATGATGAGACCTTTGCTCCTGTGACAAAGATGGGTACTGTTAGGACCTTAATCTCCTGTGCAGTTAACTTTGGTTGGCCTCTACATCAGATGGATGTGAAGAATGCATTTCTTCATGGTGACTTACAAGAAGAAGTTTATACGGAAATCCTACCGGGGTTTGCCAATAGTCAAACTGTTGGGAAAGTGTGCAGACTTAAAAAGTCACTTTATGGACTAAAGCAATCACCATGGGCATGGTTTGATAGGTTTAGGAGAGCAGTATGTGGTATGGGCTACACTCAATGTAATGGTGATCATACGGTCTTCTACAAGCATAGAGGAACATTTGTCACCATTATGGCAGTATATGTGGATGATATTGTGATTACAGGAGATGATGTGGAGGAAATCAGGTGTTTGAAGGAGAATTTGGGAAAAGCCTTTGAAGTAAAGGATCTTGGACCACTAAGGTATTTTCTTGGGATTGAGATTGCGAGGTCACCTAAGGGGATAGTTCTCTCTCAAAGAAAATATGTCCTTGATCTGTTGACTGAAACGGGCATGCTTGGATGTCGGCCGTGTAGTACTCCTATTGATAAAAACCATCAGATCAGTGCCGAGTGTGGAGATTCTGTGAACAAAGAGACATATCAGAGATTGGTGGGAAGACTGATATACCTGTGTCATACAAGGCCTGATATTTCCTATGCAGTGAGTGTGGTGAGCAGATATATGCATGATCCAAGAACAGGACATATGGAGGTTGTTTACAGGATCTTGAGGTACCTGAAGGGAACCCCTGGAAGAGGGTTATGGTTCAAGAAGAATGGTCACCTTGATTTGGAGGGCTATTGTGATGCTGATTGGGCAAGTAGCAAAGATGATAGGAGGTCTACCTTTGGGTATTGTGTGTTTGTGGGAGGCAATCTTGTCTCATGGAGGAGCCAGAAGCAAGCAGTTGTGGCTCGGTCTACTGCGGAGGCTGAATATAGAGCAACGGCATTGAGCTTGTGTGAGATGTTGTGGTTAAAAGGCTTGCTTAAGGAACTACGAGTGTTAAGAAATGAGACAATGATGCTTCATTGTGATAATATTGCTGCAATCAATATTGCAAACAATCCGGTCCAGTTTGACCGCACCAAGCATGTGGAGATTGATAGATTCTTCATCAAGGAGAAGCTAGATAGTGGAGTCCTAAAGTTAAAGTATGTAAAATCGCGTAGTCAACTAGCAGACTGTTTTACAAAAGGTTTAGAACCTAGTGAAGTCGAGTTGAGTTGTAGCAAGATGGACATGTTAGATATCTTTAGCCCATCTTGAGGGGGAGTGTTGGTGTGAATAATGAAATGTAAAGGGACTTATATGTAAAAGGAGAGAAGAAGAAATAGAGAGCCTCTGCTCTGGAAACAGAGAGACAGAGCTTTTCCCCCAAATACAACAAAATAAAAATCAACTATAAACAATGCAGAGTTGCTGGGAGCATAGCCTTATGGACCAAATCATAGCAAAACAGAGGGGAAATCAGTATGGAATTGGAACCTGTGAGCATAGCCTTATGGACCGAACCATAGCAAAATAGAAGGGAAATCAGTATGCATAGTCATCTAAAAAATCAGGTGGACATGTGACAACAAACAGTTGCAATAGTGCACTGTAACACTTGCGTCCATAATTCTCTTGGAGCAAGCTATTTTAGTGGCATGCTAATTTGTGCCATCCTACAAAAAAGATGCTCCATGTACAGAATGGAACCTAAAGTCGAAACATTTAAGGAGCTATCAGATGCAAGTGCAAGTAGGCAATAAGCTGCATGAGAAATGAATATTTCACCACCCCAATAAAAATGAACATCAAATGGACAAAAAATGGTTTGTGTCATTGTGTGTATTCAATTGTAACAGTTTATAACTCCATGCAGATGGTTGCTTGGACTCAAGGTACAGTAGTTTGGAGTTTGGACTGAAGCATCGAGTCATCACGGATCAGACAAAAAGCTATTAAGGCCGGGTAATATTTATAATAGGCAAACCACAGTACCCAACTAATACTCAATCTCTGAAATGTTTCAGCCACATTAGATACTCATCACAGGTAACATAACATTAGCAAACACTTGACAAAGATGACAACTGTTCTAAAGTTGAAGACCTCCTCCTACAGAGAGGGAAAACAAAGGCATTACACCTCTTCCCCATCCTTAGGTATTGGTTGCCCTGGTGTAGACCTGCTGCCTTGAGTGCACTGAGACCATCGGGATGACATCACACTGCCATCAAGTCCTTGATGGCCCTCCGAGCCAGGGAGCCATTAATCTGCAGATCAATGGGACAATATTCAGTTATGTAGTGACAGTGTAGATACCACAAAAACAATGGCATTTAACAAAGGTATAGAATTTGATTCTCAGAAGGACATGCTATAAGACGATGGCAGGAGCACACTCTACTAGTTGCAATTCGCCTCTATAAGTCCCACCAAAGAAGCGCAAATCACCACAATACCAAAATGACATGAGCAACAAAAGTATTCCAGTTCATTGGGAAGTTTAGACTCAGCAATTGACAAACAGGTGTGATCATGAGAACATGGTACAGAGTCTTGTTATAGAATATAGATTGGACCATTGTACCCGTTGTCAATAAAGCCACATTCCTTAATGTAAATATACAAAAATTTCTAATTCTAGATAAATTTTTATTTTCTGCCCTCCACTTTTTATTGACATGCAAAATAGTGTTACAAGATCACAAGATAACCGACTTACTCTGTCAGTCTGAGTAAGCAGCACCATCCTGATTTAACATTGTGCCTGTATCCGCCCTTACATTGGCAATCCTACAAATATAACAAGATTATTAATACAACTTCTTACACACAAACAACATCAGTGATGGAAATTGTCCTTACAATCCGATTAGATCCCATGTACCAACATAGACTGGAGGCTGATAATCTAACAACTCTTTTATGACTTTGGCCAGCATATCTTCTACAAGCAGAGATATAGCCACCTCAGCAAATAGTATTGACACCTGACAGAAACAAAGTCAGTACACTAGTACACAACTACATGTACACATGGCTGAGACACACAACAAATGACACAATGTCTAGCATACAACTACTAATAAAGGTACATATGCATATACTGACCCAATCTTCTGGGTGGCTCAAGTAATTGCGACAAAAGTGGATCGTAGTATTCAATCCAGAACCTGCATATCTATGTATGCCTTTGCCAGAAGGGAAATTGTACACCTGAAAAATGGTGTTAAATACAAATTTAACCTAAGGAACATAGACTGAACACAAAAATACTTACCCTATTAAATTCTTTCATGACTTCAAAATTGCTATCCCACTTAGAATACCCAGGAATTGAATTCACCTTTTTAAATACTTTCTCTTTCTCTTCCCTAGGTAACTTAAGAATCATCTGGTCAATCAAACAAAAGAGCCGATGTCTTTCTGCATAAGTTAGAAGGCTCGGGTGATTTAGCAAAAAAGTGATGGAATCTGGATCACGCCGATTAAGCTCATTAGTACTGCGCAGCGTGTCGAGGAGGTGAGCAAAGTAGAGAGGCACAAGTCCCCGCTCTGCGTCAACAAATACCAGTAATATCCTATATAACTGCCTATAGTCAGCTTCACCTCCCTGAGGGGTGTAATTGTCCAAGAAAACTGAAGAGCTCATCTTAATGTGACCTTTTTTTGAAATCATAAAATCAGCTAAAGTAAATGCTCCGTTGTAACACTTGCCAAACTGGTGTGCTTCCCGACAAACACAACGTAAGATACCAAATAAAATGTACTGTGAGAAGGGTGATAACAAACAAGCATAACGCTTTCCCAATTGCTTCGGAATAATGACTCTTCTAAACATCTTCTCATGCCCCCTTTTGTTGATCACAGTATCGATACTTCTGTAAGTGGTCTCATGGACTTCATCCCTGCAAATAAAATAGACATCCAAGTTTTTCAAGTTATGGAATACCAAAAACAGCCTACCAAAAACTTGTCAGCCAAATAGTGAGGAATTTTAGTTGCTAAATGTAAAAAAACTCACACTCCGCCTCGAACTCTTGGACGGACTTGGATATTTGATTCTGCCGGAATGTCATTAACAGTCACATGCTCATCCAAGAGTCTTCCATTTAACAGTAAATAAAAATCTGTTGTTCTGATATTGTTCTCCAATAGAGCAAGCTGAACAAGCTTCACAATGGAGAGACCAGGTAGAAGAGATGTTCGGATTTTACGTCCGCAGAAATGGAGATTGACCTACGAGTTAATAAAGCTAACTGAGTTTGTAATAGTGACTCAATCAGTTGCTATAATAAGACTAATTAAAAGTAAGTATTCACAGATATAGGAATGTATGCATAAGAAGCAAACTGAACAAAAAAAAGTAAGTATCCACTCATAGATCCTCTCAAATTACGTCATAGAAGCACATAAAACTAAAGGCAAAGCTACACTATTCCATAAAAATTTGAAAATTGAGTTTACAAGCAGAATAGTAGCTGCATCTAGAATTTAGGATTACCAGGTTAAAATAAAATTTGTATTTAGGATTAGTGTCTGGCACTAGAAATTAGAAACAAGTCCTGAGGCCTCAAGAATAACTTCATAAGTAATGTAAAACTATACTAATAAAGCAGAGGCGCAATGTAAAAGTACAATGGTTATCTATTGTCTGACAATTACACCCTGCAGCCTGGTTATCACTGCATGTATGATCATAGTACTTTTACAATATGGATTACATCTATCATTGTCTGATCATACATGCAATAGCCTGCAAGGCTGCAACTCAGCAACACAAACAGCTAAATAATAGATGTAATCCATATTGCAGGAAAAGTGTTAAGATGGCATTTCCTTTCATGGCAGTCATGTCACAAACATAATATGTATGGATAGGTGAATAGTTTCTAAAAGAGTATAACAGTTCACACAGTGAAAAAAAAAAGGTCCAAACATTTAAAGTCCATGCCTATTCTGACAGCACATACCTGAGGAAAAAGGATCAGAGGATTTGCATCGGGCCGTGCAGAGGCAGCGGATGGCTGCACTGGTGATGCAACTGCTGGCTGAGCAGGTGATGGGGCCTGCTGATTTGTTTGTTGGCCACCAGCAGGTGCTCCAGCAACAGGAGGAGTCTCCACATTCACAGGAATTCCCTACCAGGAAAGCCAGATCAATTCAGTGACAATTTGTATGCAATCCTTTGCACGAGTAAAAAACTTAAGTATCCTAAAGGTGTTAAGCATATTTTCCTTTAAGTAAAATATAATTGCTGTCCCCTGCAAAGTTTGATGTTTTTTTTTACAATAAGACATTTACCTTTTCATTCACATATAACAATATACCAGAAAAAGTATTGAGCAGGTTTTAGAGAAAATGAAAGAAACAATTGAACACATCAGAAGAAGGATGAAGCTGCAATGCATTGGTAAAACAATTGATTAGCATGAAACTTACAGAATATAGGTAGTCTATAGCTCTCTCAGGGTTATTATATGCAGCACGTAGAGCACGGACAACTGTATCACGTTCCCAGGTACCACCACCCATGTCAAGAATTTGTTGGATAATCTGTTCCAGATTGTTGCCAGATACAAGGTTTGAAGCTGCCTGACTGTACACATCAGCATCACCACTGTAGAACAGGCACATGAAAGAGCAGGATTAATGTACTATACTACGATAGAACAACAAGAAATAAAGAGAACTTTTGATGTAGGCTTGCAAGAACCGATAAGCATGAGCCATCCTATGTGGTGTCTACAATATAATAATATATAAATAAGAAGAAATAACCTTTATATATACATATAAATAAGGGATCAGATTGTCAAAAATAATTCCTAGGTCTCAAAAATCATATCCCATTTGCAGGATACAAGAACCAACTGTTTGATAAATATGAACAGGGAAAATAATATAGGTTAGTTTATTATGCCTCGACCTGAATTTACTATATTTGTATCTCTCAAATGGTGGTGTGATGTGTGGACTTGAAATTTTGTGTGACACCATACAATAACTTTATCTATAAATGGTGGATTTTCCAAGATTTTTGAAAAAAAATTAGATAGAGTTTTTCACCATATATGCTCCCTATATATAAATACTTGTCATCACAAGGTTATAATGTTCTATTTTAAATTATACCAACCAAAACGTGTACTACACCACAACTTAACAAAAAATGTCCAAGGTGCACAGGCTTATAGAATGGTAATATATTTGTTCCCAGTTTATAAAAGATCCTTAATGAAGCGTATGATATAATTCCCTGATCAGTCTTGCACAAACAGAAAAGAACACAGAAGTGGAATGAAAGCTTGTTCTTTATTTCTAGAACCAAAAGATATTAATGGATATTTCAAAGCAGTGATTATAAAGGTTCTGGAGCTTACGATGCAGCAAGCGTAGCAGCAGGAGCAGCCTGAGGCTGTGCACTTGGAGGTGCCCTGTGGAAGACAGTAACAATGGCATAAGAGAAGCCATAGGGTCACCACAAAAGATGAAGGGGGAAAGATGGCCCACGTTTCAGCTGTGGCAACAGGAGCTTGTGTAGGTGTTCTTGCAACTGATGTAGCAGGGACCACAGGGGCAGCAGGGTGGCCCTATTGCAAAGTTAATAACAGATCAAAATATCAGAAAACAGTTGGTAACAATAAATCCAAAATAAAATACAAGATATCATTTCATCACAACTATTATACTGCACATACTTGGCCATTTTGTATGTAAAACAACTTAAATTGATTATGCACATATATGGTAATGCTCAGACACAACTACCCAAAAGAGATTAAATTTTATCATTGATCCCACTTTTTCTTTTTGCCTTTATGTACATTTGGTGACTGAAATCATAGACAGAACTAAATCTGCTAATTCATATCCCGAAGTATACCAATAAACATGTATGAGTCATATTACACATGAGAACACTAATGATATGCCAATTCATATCCCGCACAAGACAGATCAGATTTGGAATGCAATTCTGTTTTACAGCTCAAGTGCTTCTTCATTGCAACCCTGAAGATTATTTCAAAAAACTGCAACCCTGAAGAACACCACCACAGAAATACAAAAATAACTACATCAAATATGACAAAACTAACAGGAGTTGCAGGAACTTTTGCAGCAGTGGCGGTAGAAGCTCCACTCGATGATGCCTTAGCCTAGAAAATTTCATGTTATGCATGTCAGATTAACTGACCAGTTAATGTCAATTATAACTTAAGTTTTGAAATGGAAATTATATAACAATGGGTCATGGAAGCTGTTAAAAGTCATCTTCAAACAAAATCCACAAAACTCTGACCGTTGTATTTCCTTTGATGTGAAGGAATTAAATTCAGGCAGATAAAGGGATGTATGCTTAACTTACCCGAGGCACAAACTTTGAACCTTGTGCTTGTTTTGGAACATATTGGCTTTTACTCTTAAGCCCTTGTGCAGAATGATTACTGGACCGAAAATCATATTGGCCTACTGATGTCTTAAACCCAGTATAGCTGCAGCAAAATTCAAAGCAATTACAGGTGAGAAGTAAAGACGTTAATTCAATTAATCATGTAGAGTAGCTGTTATAAAGTAATATCTTGTAGTGTATAACAGACATACTTATCATCACAGTAATCCTTATCATGATCATCAAATTTATCACCAAGAAGCTCTTTGTAAATTTTCTTTCTCATCACACGATTCTGTTGAGGTGAGCTATGGTTCCCTGAAGATAGAACACATTTCTGTTAAAATGGAAATTTCTAGATGTCCAAAGTTATTTAGTAATACCAACAGAAATGTAACCAATCTATATGCAATTTAATTAATTAAATTGCTTCCATCAAAGTGAAGTCCTGACTTGTCCATTACAGCTGCAGAGATAAAATAAACTACAAGAAAGAAATGGAAGCAGACGTCGGTATGTAACTTACATGGTAACACATTTGCAGAGCTAAGAATGAAACGCATGTCCTGGGATGTTGCCACATCAATTGGTCTTTGCTTTCTGTTCATGTAAAATAATCGCATATCCTTGTTAAGTACATCAGACTATAGACTAAATCACTCTTTTCTATTTTCATTTCGCAACTCATTCTTTTATTCAATTACTTGACTGTCCTCTGAAGATCTACGCACCTCAGGTTCCGGGCTTTGGTATCAGCCCCAAAGCACAAAAGAAGTTTTGCACAATCCACAAAACCATTGTTCACTGCAAAGAACAATGGGGTTTCTTTGGTCTTGGTAGGTATATCAACACAATCTTGGGCATGAAGCAGAAGTGACTTTGAAGCAAAGAAAAATAAAACCAATTAGTCACTCTCATAACTCACAACAGAGTAATTAGGAAAGTAAGTAGCAAGTGGATACCTGAAGAGCTTTGTAATTGCCCTTAGCTGCAGCGCTGTGTACTGGTGTGAGCCCTAATTTGTTCCACTGGAAAACTCTTGCGCCATTCTTGAGCAGAAGCCACACAATCCTGCACAATGACAGAAAAAACTAAGATGTAAGAAAACAACTAGCTTATGGTTCAATGGATTGGAAAATGTAATTTCTAAGATGTGCACCTTGGCTCCTTGGTATATGAGGCACCACTAAGGCACCAGTGAAGTGCTGTGTTTCCTTCAGAGTCGGCTTCATTGACATCAACATTCCCCATCAGGAGCATCTTTATGACATTCATATCTCCAACCTATAGAAGAAAGGCTGATCAACAGAAGTCTCTGTAGAAATATAGCTGTAGCCTTAAAAACTTCAACGTTTGATGCATAGCACAATTAGCATATCATAGAATCAACATAACTCTAGAAAAAACTCAGGTTTCATTTTTCATGAAAATCAGTTTAGACCCACAAACATACATTGACTACACAACTCACATTCTAGTCATAGTGGTACCTAAGAGTGTGTTTACATTTTATAGAAGGTGGCATACTTAATGGAGTCAGATATCATGAAAAAGCGACATAAAGAAGAACCCTGCATATAGAATTTGGAAGTAGCCATCCTACTGACAAAGGCACGTGTTACTAAATGAACAGTGGCTAGTGGTACCTTAGCAGCTCTCAGTAGAGGGGGTAATGTTCTCCTGTCATTGTGGTCCCTCCATGATGCCGATCCAAATTGGTTAAGCAGCTGAATCTCACATAGCAGGGCCTTTCTCCTTTCATTTCCATCACGAGCTGAAGCATCTCCCATTGATAAAGCCTCATCAACAATGGAGTTGTAGATTGACCGCTTTGTGCTGACGCCCTGTATCACCACACTCACTTGTGGCGATATCTTCTCTTCAACCACCAGAAGCAGCATTGCCAATGCAGGGACACTTCCTTCCATGGCGTATCTGTACGCAAGCTCCCCAACCACTCTGGTTTCCTCTGCTAGGAGCCTTACTGCATTAAGATCCTACACATAGAGAGAGAGGTGTCAAGCTTGGCTAAAAAAGATGCATTTAATCATACAGAATAGCTATGAATGAACAATTCAGACAATGCACACGTGTAATAATGAGGATCCGTACCATTTGTTTAAGAAAAGACAGAAGGTCCTCAATTGAGTTGTCCACCGACCATTTAGTTTGAACTCTGCAGAAATGAGGAAACACACCATACAGTACAGTTATTGCAGCAAATTTGGGGACTGAAGTCAGTCAAAGTCATGCATTACTAGCAATGGAATACATTCACAAACCTCCTGCTCATTAGCGCGATCTCAAGCGGGAGAAGTGGTCTCCCGTCAACCACCCTGAGATCAGTGCGGGCGTTCTTGGAGAGTAGCAGCTCTATGCACCTGGTCGAGTGGGTCTCAGCTGCGACGTGGAGCGGCGTCCACGTGAGCTGGTCCCTTGCGTCAATGGGGGCCGCCGCGATCCCGCTGCCGCCCTCTAGGAGCAGCCTCGCGCACTCCACCGCGTCGTGCTTGCAAGCGAGGTGGAGCAGCCTCGCGGACATCTCCGGGTCCAGCACCCTTGAGGCGTCGGAGCCCTTGCGGATGCGACACAGGGCCTCCTTCCTGGAGTTCCCCACCGCCAAGAGGAGGAGCGCTGTGTTGTCCTCCGCGACGGCGCGGCAAAAGTTCTCGTGCTTCACGCGCTCCATGCTGGCCCTGGTTCCTGCCCCGCTGGTTTCTCCACTTGAGTTCTGCGAATTCAAAAGACAACTCATCTGAACACAAGCTGTATTTAGAACAAAAGAATGACCAAATTGCTCGAGTTGTTTTAATTGGAACTTGTACAAGCATATAATAGGCGAACTCTTATTGCAGTACCCCCCAAGCTGTCTGCAAACAGCTGGCTAAAAAAAAGATGGGCCAGAGTGGAATCTGGGAACAAAATCCGCATGCTATCCTTGGGTTGCCACAAGCCAGAATGGAATCCGAGAAATGCATCAGCCACCTTGAGAAAAAAAATTGCTACTGCTAGAGAATTCACTGCACTACCCAAGCAACTCACGAAAAAGGCTTAAAACGAACTTCCAAAAGCACAGCACGGAACTGAAAAAGAATCCGAAATCACCATAAGAAAACAAAAATGCAGCCAGTCAAAGACAAGACTTCACACCCGGCCTTGTTCAGTGACACCACATAGAGCTCGGTCACATCAGCAATAGATGTCCGGTCGGTTTAACAGGCCTGTTCACTTCGCTACTGCGATTCTGCGAATGACACGACACGGACTTGTACCAGATACGAAGCTACCCAGCCGGGCAGCCACGCAAGAGATTTGTGCCAAAGATTTGAATCAACCACCTAGGAAGTAGTAGTATAGTAGTAGTAGTAGTAGGCCTCGGAACGGGGAAGCATACGAAACGTCCCAAACGAACCCGAAAACCCGCAAAAAAACCCAAACCCAAAAGGAAAGCTAGAAAATGTGATGGAATGGGCGGCATATCCGAGCAGGAATTTCATCTGCTCGGTGCTCCCGAGGCTCCCACATTGTTGCGCAGAAATTTCATCCCCGCCGTCAACACGGCTGCGAAAGCTACCCAGCACCACCGAAATCGATCGGAGTAGACCGCGGCACAGGAAAAGGCAAACAACCAGAGCAATGGCGACGAGTTTTCAATCGAAACCAAACCGCGTCACAGGAAAAGGGCCGCAATAGAAACGAGCTCCAAACTCCAACAGCCTTCCGATGCCAAAAGGCAGGAAAAACGCAAGGCGAAGCAAAACCCTAAGAGCAACGAACCACAACCGGCAGAAACCACAACCAGGATGAGGTGCAACGGAGGGGTGAAGCAGCACAAATTCGAGAGGAGCAGCAGAGAAACTCAGCGAAATGTCCGGATTTCGTAGCCGAAACCGCCGGCACTCGCGCTGCATGCTTGTAGCTGGGAAACACACGGCACCGGCGGAACTCGCGAGCGAAGAAGCCGAGCAGAATCGCAGGAGAGCCCCACCCAGAAAAACCCCAAATCCCGCTGACTCCCCGCGGAATCGCAGCATGGAAGAGCGGAACACAAACGCGCACGCACTCGATCGTCGTCCACGATCGCAACTCCAAACAAACAAAAAACGAAGAAAAAGAAGGTGAAAACCCAGCTGATCCACGGCCGCTCGCCTCAGCGAACCATCATCAGCGGCGTCAGGCAAGCACGGAAGCGCGCGCCACATTCGCGAGGAAATCCACCAAAAAAAACACACGCCACGCATGCACACAGCAACCCACGACGAAATCACACGAGAATACGAGATGAGAGCAATAAGACAGAAACCCCAACGGCGGGTGCGTGCGGCGGCGAACATGGAGAGAACAGCCGAGCGCGGACGCGCCATTGGTATCTAGCTAGCTAGCTCTCGCGAGCACCCACGCAACAACAACGAGCTCACCTCTCCCATGCGTGCTCCCGGCGCGGCGCGGCGCGGCTCTTCCGTCCTCGCACCGCACGGGCGCTCTTTCGTCCTCCTCTTCCTTGTGCACCCCAATCCCCAAGCCCCTCGACGCTTTATGCTAGGCTGCTAGCCCTCCTCCAAAAACCGCTTCACGAATCACGATCGTCTCTCTCTGTCTGTGTCGTACTGTACGCACTCACCACGGGGGCAGCAGCCTCTCCTCTCTGCTGCCGCTGTCTCTGCCCGTTCTCTCTGGCACTCTGGCAGGTTTGCCCTCTACCCACTCCCTGTACCCGGCTTCCCAATGCAAACGAAAAAAAGTAACAGCTAGGGCCTTGTTTCCTAGAAAATTTTGCAAAATTTTTCACATTTCCCATCACATCGAATCTTTAGACATATACATAAAGTATTAAATATAGATGAAAATATAAACTAATTGCACAGTTTGGTCAGAATTAACGAGACGAATCTTTTGAGCCTAGTTAGTCTATAATTGGACAATATTTGTCAAATACAAACGAAAGTGCTACAGTATCGATTTTCCAAAATTTTTCGGAACTAAACAAGGGCTAGCCCTGGTTGAGTTGGTAAAATTTTGGAATTTCGGGTACGGTAATATTTTTATTTTTTTAACAAATATTGTCCAATCATAGACTAACTAGGTTCAAAAGATTTGTCTCATAAATTACAGATAAACTGTACAATTAATTTTTGTTTTTGTCTATATTTAATACTTCATACATGTGCTATAAGATTCGTTGTGACGAGAAATCTAAAATTTTTGGTAAAATTTTTTGGTAAAAAACAAGGCTAGTGGCTAGGGTTCCCAATGCAAAAGTGAATAGATGCCTTGTTTAGTTCCCAAAAAATTTTACAAAAAATATCAGATTCCTCGTCACATCGAATCTTGCGGTGCATACATGGAGCATTAAATATAGATAAAAATAATAACTAATTGTAAAGTTTACCTGTGATGAATCTTTTAAGCCTAGTTAGTCCATGATTGGACAATATTTGTCAAATACAAACGAAAATGCTGTAGTGTCCATTTTGAAAAAAAAATAGAACTAAACAAGGCCCAAATACGGGTGTGTTTGGTTGTATAGCTCTAGTTAGCCTCGCTAAAAAACTAAGCCAAGCTTGAGTTATCATGTCCAAATCAAGCCACTATATATACTAGTGTTTGTTTGTCATATCCTAGCTAAGTCTGACTAAGTTAGCTTTTATTTGGCTATTTGGATTAGTTGGTAACCATCAAAGGTCGTTGAAGTGGCTAATTCCTCTAAATAGGAGGCATTGAGAACAAAGAAATTCTTGGAGGCTATCATTTTCCTCTAGCATTAATATAATTCATTGGTGTTAAGAAAAACCTCTTGGGGGAAGGTTGGCTAGAGATTTCTTGGAAAAATACCAGCCCCCTTCGGTCCATAATGAGATGGGACTAATTCTATTTTTATTCTATAGATTTTTCGCTTAGTACTATGTATAGAAGGGAGAAGCCATATGAGAGTATAGAAGGGAGAAGCTGTATGAGATGAAAACCTTATGTACGGTTTTGGAACAGAGATTCTTTAGAGTGGTGACCTTACCCCCTTCACCTTGTTCATCTCGACAGCGATCGTGTACAGGGGAAGGAAGGACTGAGAAGCTCTGCTCCTCCACCATGGCCGGCGACTAAGAAGGTGGGATCTACTCCTCACCAACCCCACCCCTGCCTTACCAGGGTTGAACAAACAAATCAGTAGCACCACCACGACAATCTCCAGGGCACATGGCTCTAGGGAAATCGGTGGCACCCAAGCCTAGGCACCGATAGTTGGCCCTGCCACAGGAGATAAACCGACTTAGGGTGCAATCAATTGTGGCATGGTGTCACAGAGGAGCTCATTGGTAGTGGTAGCTTAATGCACCCTCGACGCATGCACGACCAAGGTAAGGGATGGTAGGATTGGATTGGGTGAACGGAGGAGGATTAGCAGAAGGCAATGAGGGGTGGGATGGTGCCCTTGCGGGTGACCATGGTGCGGTAGATGACGTTATCCTCGCAGATCTACAGGAGCAAGAGGATGGCGATCTCCTTTTGTCGTGAGGTGCTGACCTCTGCCATCTCGACTAGGACGGGGATGCTACCTTCCTCGTCCTACGTGAGACCCCGCTCGAGTATGGCTCTGCTAAGCTCGTCATGTGTGTTGTTGAAGGAGGTGAGGGGGGCTCTGCGATGGCTGGTGTTGGGTATTTTAAATGCACACAGAAAAATCCGTAAGCGTACGGATACTGATGTAGCTTTCATCTGGGAGTATTCCAAGGTATCGATTTTCCACGGGGAACGTGAAGTATACTAATTGAGTTTTAGAACGCAAGGATAACTATATATATTGTACGGTAGAGAGAAATTTTCCTAAGAGTTCTATAGGTTGATCTAGGAATCAGGATTTACTCTAAGGTTATATATTTTGGGACATCAGAACACTAACCACGGAAAGAGATGAGATAGGGGCTAGGAAGCTCTAACTACGGTCCTACAACACCAATCCGAACGAGGTGGAATACGTCGGCCATCAGGACTGTCATGATCCTGGGGCTGCCACAACAATACGCTAAATTGGGTGCAATTCCAGGTAATTGCAAGACTAAGCACCATGCTTAACCTATTAATTACTACTCTAGCATATCAAAGAACTAGAGCACTTGATGCAAGCAAGAATCCAATAAATAACTTAAAGATAAATATGAAAGTTAAATAAACACTTAAGAATTATAGAATTGAAGTACCTGGAGATTACCAAAGACAAACTGGTTGCTGCAAATATACAATGTTGAGGAAGATCCGACAGATCCGGCTCCTCCTTGGCTCTCTCCTTGATGAGACCATACTAAGGCAATCAACATTCAAGCATCCACTCAAGGTGAAAGCTAAACTTAATTCCAAATCATTTAGGTTTCCACATACAAGGCTACTACTTGGTTTATATGACTATAGATTCAAACACCTTTCTATCATGGAACAAGAAGATTGCGATGTTATCACAACATTACAAACCGATGGCCTAGCACAACTCTTTGGATCAGAAGAGTTAGAGTCGAGGACGACTCCTTTTCAAGAGGGGGAGGATGATATGACCATGCCAACAAGCAAGATGTCACAAGCTCCAAGTCAAGCTACAACCTTTGATGATTTGATAAACTACATAATATTGCAGCCATGCTGCTGAGTGCCTTACTCAACCTTTGTTCTTCCTTGTTCTTCTTGGACTTGTGAAGTGAATCCTCTGGGTTCCCCTACTTCGTGCTCTACGGCTTCCATTCGGCTGCGCCGTATTGTGTGGATTAGTTTCGGATTGTGGTTCTGCGGTCGTTTGGAGATCGAGTCGAAGTCTTCGTGGTTTCGGTGCCTCTCTCCCCGTCGCTTGGTCGCATCCAACCTTTGTCAGGTATAAAGCTAGTTACCCGCTGTTCGCAGCAAGTTATCCTTGTTCTTTTGATCTACTGTCGTGAAGATCGGGCCACCCTCGTACCCATTCATATCGGTAACCTATCAACTGGTATCAAAGCTTTCGTTGTCACAGTAGGTCTCTCAATCATCCACATATCTACCTTTAGATTATCTATCGTTTGCTACTGTTTTGTTCATCACCTATAGTCCACTGAAAAAGCCACAAAAAAATCCTAAAGCCTTTTGACGGTACTGTTATCTTGTGTTTTTGTGTTCATCAAGTTGCTACTCACCCTCTTTACATATATTGTGTTGTGTTTCATCTGTTATCCGCACCCCTGTTAGTATAAAAAAGAGTTCAAAAAAAGTCAGTGAAAAAAAAATCAGAGAAAAGAAAAGAGAAAGAACAGAAAAAGTAGAAGAAGAGGATAGGGGTTGTATTGCGGTTTGCTCACTGAAAAATTTAGTTTACATATTCAGATCTTGGTGATTTATATATCAGCAACATTATATCTTTTGAGCACATCAAACCACTTGATTTTCAGTACCGTAGCCTCCCTTGTTTAGCCACCTATAGCTCCACCAAAAACTGAAACCGGGACATTTGACTCGTAATCCTTGCGACCTCGGAATCACTTCTGTTGAGCTGCTACACTAGCACAATTCACTGTCCTTGAGAACAGAAAAGAGCATTGGTAAGTAAGAGGTGAGGTTGTGTGATTCCACAAAATTACCCATTCTACTATATCTTGCATAAGTGCTAACATGCCAGGATCTAATTCGAGCGTACGTAGTGGTCGATATGGATAAAAAGAAACACCAGTTTCGCGGGCTGAGTTATGCCAACTACAAAACTCACTAGTGGAGGCCATGGAGAAGATGTTTGATGAACGTCTTCCTGTGGTGCGTGGTCGGGCTAAACAACATAGCTCAGCCAACTCTCGCTGTGGTCTCTTTGGCCATAGTGGACAACATGGAGGAGGTGCTCATGGGCATAGCATTCGCCCCCGTGTGCTCATTAATGATGAAGATTACTGCGTGTCCCCCAAAAGAAAAATTCAGCAAGAGTGCCACCAACCAAAATTGAGTGAGAGAAATCAAAAGGAAAAGATGAGACATTCCACCATACGTGAGAAAGAGTGGCACCAATCAAAATTCAGTGAGAAGATGAGAGATTCCACAATATTTGAGGAGAGCCACAAAACTCTATGTGAGAGTGATCCACAAAAATTGAGAGAAAAAAAAGATGAATCATGTGAGGAATTATTTACTTCTAACATCATAATACCTTCTATTCTTGTTCCTTTTGCAATGCAGGTTCATGAAGAAAATAATGTTGTGAATTATGATCAGCCCCCAATTTTCGATGAGGAAGAACAAGTGATTGTCAATGACAACGATACACATGCATATGTGGCTTCACAAGACATTGAAGTAATTGTGCATCAAAACCTATGTGAGAATGAGAGCCACATTGCCAAAATGAGAGAGAGTGAAAACAAAAGTGAGTTGAGTGATTCCACCCACTGTAAGGTTGAGAGTGTCAACAATGAGAGTGTGAGAGATACACCACAGAAAAATAGATATTTAGAATGCAGGCCAAGTGAGGATATCTTTGAAACTAACACTCTCATCACTACTTCTAGTTTTGTCTTTCCAAATGTGCAGGTTGGTGATGAGAATAGGGAAGAGATGGATGCTCAAGACAACACCATACTTGTTGAGAGAAATGAGAAGGTAGCCATTCAACTAAACCCATTGTGTGTTGCCCAAAACCTGAACCATGACATGGATAACCGTATGATTTCAGAGGAGCAATCGTTGGTACTTGCACCACCAAAAAGTCTAAAAGTTATTGAAAATAAATCAGATTTGAGTTTGCAAAATAAAATGGCACATAATTATGATAATACACATGGTTCAAATGGGATTAACCATACACGAAATATTTGCACTGATTTGATTATTTCACATGTTCACTCGTGTGCTGAAATTTTGCAAGTTGATAACCAAAGTTCAATCGTACATGATCTTTTCTATGGTTTGATATGGTTCATATACATGATGATTTGCATTCATATGTGTCATACGATGCATTATGTTTCAATGCTCATACATCTTAGAGATGGCTGCACATTTCTCAACCCTTTCGTTAATTCATCAAAACCATCTAAGATCAACAATGAATTTAAAAATTCAGAGATTCAAACCTTGGTACATGTAGAATCATTGGATTTAAAATACATGAAAAATAAATCAAATCTGAATGTTCAACACATACTGAGTACTTGTGATATCACTGTTTCAGCAATAAAACATAACCAAAACATTTGTGCTGATTTGACTGGAACTCATGTTGATACAAGTGCTGAATTTATTTTTGATGATAGTCTTTGTGCTTTGAATGATCCTTGCAACACTTCATATAACAACAAACAACACCTCATCCAGTCGGTTACTTGTGCTGATTTGTTTACAAGGATATCTCCTCTTGAATGTTTGTGTTATACTATGCTTAACATGCCTATCAATATTGAACAAATGCTTGAGAAAATTTCTAACATAACATCTTTGGGCTCATTGAATACTACTCATAGCTTCCAGTTTACATTTGTCTTGATTGGAGAACATGTTGTAGATACCTTCCAGGTTCATGCCATTTGTGTAACATATAACAAGTTTGCTGATTTAGACCCAAAAATGTTGAGAGATAAACAAAGTGAGAAATCTTTTAAGATGCAACAAATGCTTGGTGCTTATGGTTTTGATCAATTCATGTTGTCAGCATGTTCGTACCATCCACTTAAAGATAGAAATCTTGTGCAAAGCAAAGCCTATACACTGAAAAGTTGTTCATCCACACCTTGGAGCATTGAGTTTAAAAATTATACTTCTAAACCCTTGAATGAATTTTGTTGCCACAATAATTTTTGGAATAACATTAGTTCTCAACATCCATTTTATGAAACGTTTGATCTTCTAAAGATAAAACATGACAACATGAATCAAATGATTGGAGTGGAAGAAATTTTTGTGCTACCATCCTCTAAACTGTTTATAGGTTCACCAAAGTTGAGAGAATGTTTCTTACATGGAAAAGGAAATAATGCAAAAATAATTCATAATGGCACAAATGAACAGAACAAAAGGAATGATTATTAGAATTATCAAGTACATCCACCCTCTATTTTGTCTAAGCTGTTTTCAGGTAAACAAAAGTCGTGGACGATTTTTCTTGAAGGGAGTGAGGATGATGAGACCATACTAAGGCAATCAACATTCAAGCATCCACTCAAGGTGAAAGCTAAACTTAATTCCAAATCATTTAGGTTTCCACATACAAGGCTACTACTTGGTTTATATGACTATAGATTCAAACACCTTTCTATCATGGAACAAGAAGATTGCGATGTTATCACAACATTACAAACCGATGGCCTAGCACAACTTTTTGGATCAGAAGAGTTAGAGTCGAGGACGACTCCTTTTCAAGAGGGGGAGGATGATATGACCATGCCAACAAGCAAGATGTCACAAGCTCCAAGTCAAGCTACAACCTTTGATGATTTGATAAACTACATAATATTGCAGCCATGCTGCTGAGTGCCTTACTCAACCTTTGTTCTTCCTTGTTCTTCTTGGACTTGTGAAGTGAATCCTCTGGGTTCCCCTACTTCGTGCTCTACGGCTTCCATTCGGCTGCGCCGTATTGTGTGGATTAGTTCCGGATTGTGGTTCTGCGGTCGTTTGGAGATCGAGTCGAAGTCTTCGTGGTTTCGGTGCCTCTCTCCCCGTCGCTTGGTCGCATCCAACCTTTGTCAGGTATAAAGCTAGTTACCCGCTGTTCGCAGCAAGTTATCCTTGTTCTTTTGATCTACTGTCGTGAAGATCGGGCCACCCTCGTACCGATTCATATCGGTAACCTATCACTCCTCTTCTCTCTCCCTCTAATCTAGATACAACTAGACAACTAGAACTAGAACTAGATGAACTAGAAATACAACTAGATGAACTAACCTCTACTTCTCTACTTGATGGAACCCTAGTTTTTGCTCTAGAGATAGCTAATGAAGAAGATGGAGGAGATGCCTCTAGGAGGGTCAGGCTTGTATTTATAGCCTCCTAGGAAGCACCACAGCCCTTAGATCAAACTGACTTAAACGTGTACTTAAGATTAATCCTCAAAGTTGGTGGAGGCAAGATCCGCGAGGTTAGCTGTGATTGGCCACCATAGTGGGGTGGGCGCCCAAGGGGTCTCCGGACGGCCGCCCGGCACTTGTGCTTGTTTCGCCTCCCATTCTGGATTATAGAAAAGTTGACATTCATGGTGTTCTCTCTATGTAAACCTGACATGTGGACCATCTTTGGTTGTTTTGAGCTGACACCCTGCAAAAACTAATATTCACCAAAACTTGTGGAATTCTGTTAGTGATAAACCTATATCACTAGGTGTTTGCATATAGGTCCATTTTCATGTTTAGTTGAGGGTTAAAATTAGATGTTATCTACCATCAACAAACTCCCCCAAGCTTACTTTTGCTCGTCCCTGAGCAAAGATAGACTCAATGATGGATCTGGAGTTGCTACAATGTTTTCACGCCTCACAAGTACACATGCATTCAAATAAGGACTCTCCTCCGAATTAGATTGAACTATTTTGTCTTAAGACTCACTCATATTACCTTTAACCATGGAGCTTATAGGTATTACTTAGGTCTTGAGCAGTTGAAAGATAAAATAGTTAAGTCAAGCACTATGTTTCTCACTCTTTTGATCAACTATTATTCTGGAGTTTTTGCAATATTTTCAAATAAAACTCAAAGTTTCTTGTATGACACTTTCCAGTCTCTCATATGTGGTATTTTTGGATCCTCTCCAAGGCAAGTGGAAAGTGTGGCTTCTCTCTCTCACCCTACTTCTAATAGGCTTATGTGGAGCTTATAGGTGGGAAAGACAATTCAAACCTACTTGCATGTATTGCATAGTTAAACCATGGATCCAGAAAAACTAATTATACAATCAAGTCATATGTGCATGTGAGTACAGTGAATGATAAGAATGATGGTGATAATGAGGGGTGATAACTGATGGTGAATATCTAATTCTACAATTGCTCCTTGGGGATAACATACCTCCCTAATCTGAAAAAATAGGGACTTAGTTGTCTTTCTTTTCTTTTGGATTGGGATCTTTGTCCTCTTTCTTTCTTTTCTCTCTTCTCTTTTTTTATAGATCAGCCAACCCTTTTAATACACCGATAACAATAGGGAGTATCAACTGCAATAACTACAGCTTTATGGATAAGTGGAATAAGACATAATGGATATTTTTGGGTGTCTTCTCCTACTGTAGGAGTAAAACATTTTCTAAGTGGATGTGGAATGTGAATGGTTGTATGTGTACTCCTAGGGTAGGAGCAGCATAGGTGCGTGTCTCTAGGATAGAAACAGCACAGAGTGTAGTGCGTATATGTGGGTGGTACTTCTAGGAACAGAAGTAGCACATAGTGAGTGTGGTGGATGTAAGTGGTTGCATACTTCTGAGGACAGAAGTAGCTAAGATCAATAGATAGAGAGCACATAATATTGACTTTAACTACATGACTAGTTCCTTAAGGTCTACACAGCTTAACTACCCTCAATGCTTATAGGTTGAAATATAAGTGGAAGGGTTTCCTAATCTATCAAGCACGAGTATTTGGCTGTGGTAGGCATTTTAAACTCTCGTCATAAAGAAACTCATCATGTAGCAATTTAAGATTTTAAAATTAAATTCTCCATAACTCTAGCATCTTTAGGAGCAAGATTAATAGCAGCTCAAAACCTTCCCATATCATATCCGTCAACTACCTAGACTTAGATCTAGCATTCGCTACCCACAAGTTTTAGGCTCAGAGCAAAATCTTAAGTCTAAACAATTGTGTCTAAAACTCAGTAGAATACAAGGTTGAAAACTAGGTACTTGCAAGGAAATACAACAGAGCAACTATTCATCATTTCCATCCAATGATCATTTATTTAAATAGAAAGGCAAACTTTTATACTAGCACACACTATTATGAAATAACAGAATATAGAACAAATACTCAACAGGATAAGTGTGAACCTTCATGTGCTCACTATTTTTTATTTTTTTATTTATTGTATTTAGGAAAAGAAAACTTTTAAGAGTGTAAGGGTACTTACTTGGATACACATGGGGAATGCCTCTCCCCCAAGCTAGATGTTGACATAGTCTTTCAATCCACTGGCTGACAATTCCTCGATCCTCAAAATCCTGTAGAACTCAAATAGACAACAAAACTCGTGGAGCATGTTAAGAGTTAGGTGTTAACGTATTAGTTGTCTAGAGCCTAGGTTGATTGAGTATTAATGTAAGACTTCAATAAACTCAATTACATCAAATTCCTCTACCAAATTAATTTGTGGCTCAAGATAAACCTTCAAGCGTTGGCCATTTACCTTAAAAGTATTACCTGCATCGTCTTGAATGGTAATGGCCCCATGGGTTGAAGTATCGATGACCTTGTATGGTCCACCCCACTTACTTCATAATTTACCATATCCAAAAAGCTTAACTCTTGAATTGAATAGTAGAACCTTGTCTCCAGGGTTAAACTCCTTGTGCTTGATTCTCTTATTATGCCATCTTTTTGTTATCTCTTTGTAGATCTTAGAACTATGATAGGCCTTTTCTCTCCATTCCTCTAGCTCAGATAGTTGCATCTGATGATTCTTACCAGCTAGGTGGAGATCCATGTTCCATTTATTGATTACCCAATGGGCCTTGAACTCTACTTCCACAGGCAAATGACATGTTTTCCCATATACAAGTTGATAGGGTAACATGCCTATGGGCGTCTTGTAGGCAGTTCGGTAAGCCCACAGTGCATCATGGAGTTTGTCTTTCCATCCTTTCCCCATTTCATTCACAGTCTTTTGCAGAATATTCTTGATTTGTTTGTTAGATGTTTCCGCTTAACTACTGGTCTGAGGATGGTATGTTGTTGCGACGTTGTGACGAACTCCATGATCAGCTAGGTACTTCCAGAAGACTTTATCAATGAAGTGGGAACCTCCATCGCTTATGACTATCCATGGTATACCAAAGCGAGGAAACTTCATGGAACATTCTCTTAGCATGTTTAGAATCTATTGTTCGATATGGTAGTGCTTCTACCCATTTGGACACATAGTCCACAGCTACCAAGATATACTCATAATTCCTAGACACAGGGAATAGCCCCATGAAATCAATGCTCCAAACATCAAAAAGTTCAACTTAGAGATTGTTTGTGAGAGGCATTGCATTTCGTGAGTTGATATTCCCATTCTTCTGACATCAGTGGCATCTCCTGACAAACTCCTTTGTATCTTCATACATCGTTTGCCAGAAGAAACCACTTTGCCAGACCTTGGCATGTGCTCGGAATGCTCCATAGTGTCCTCCATAAGGCGAGGCATGGCATCTTTCCATTATTTGAATAGCCTCTGCCATAGGGACACATCTTCTCAATAATCCATTGGAGCAGATTCGAAAAAGATATGGCTCATCCCATAGGTGAAAACGACTATCGTGCACTAAATTTATTTTGTTGACACCAGGTGGGACATAGCCTTTCACTATAAACTTTACAATGTCTGCATACCAAAGATCGGAGTCTGATATCTTGAACAAGGTATCATCTCTTAGGTAGTCATTGATGGGAAGCTCATGTGTGTCCTTGAAATGAAGCCTAGACAAATGATCGGCTACTGAATTCTCTACTCCTTTCTTATCTTTTATTTCTATATCAAACTCTTGGAGTAAGAGAATCCAGCGGATCAACCGCGGTTTAGCATCTTTCTTAGTGAGCAGGTATTTAAGAGCATCATGGTCTGAATAAATGATTACCTTTGCTCTAAGTAAGATCTAAACTTGTCTGTTGCAAAGACAACTACCAATAGCTCCTTCTCAATTGTAGCATAATTGAGCTATGGTCCGGTCAAGGTTTTGCTAGCATAGGATATAGCACGGTGCTTTTTATCCTTTGTTTGGCTGAGAACGGCATCAACAGCAAAATCGCTAACCCATCACACATGATCTCAAAAGGTAGCATCCAATCAGGTGGTTGGATGATTGGAGCTAAAATGCGTGCTTGTTTGAGGGTTTGAAAAGATTGATAGCACTCATTATCAAAGATGAAAGGTGCATCCTTAGCCAGTAGTCTAGTGAGGGGTCTAGTGATTTGAGAAAAGTCTTTGATAAAACACCTATAGAACCCCGCATGGCCTAGAGGCTTTGGATTCCTTTCACATTTGTGGGAAGTGGAATTTGTTCAATAACTTCTATATTTGCTCTATCCACTTCTATCCTATGTTCAAACACCTTATGTCCTATCACTATTCCTTCTCGAACCATAAAATGGCATTTTTCCCAGTTCAGGACTAAGTACTTTTCTTCGCATCTTTGTAAGACTTTGTCTAGATTCTCCAGACAATCATCAAAGTTTGTGCCATAGACGGTAAAGTCATCCATGAACACCTCCATGATTTTCTCGATCATGTCAGAGAAAATAGACATCATGCACCATTGAAAAGAAGCGGAAGCATTACATAATCCGAACGACATTCATCGGTATGCATAAGTTCCATATGGGCATGTGAAAGTAGTCTTACTTTGGTCATCAGGGTGGATTGGGATTTGATGATATCCAGAATAAATACCCATCAAGGAAACAAAAGAAAGAGTGCTTTGCAAGCCGTTCCAACATCTCATCAATGAAGGGTAACGCGAAATGATCTTTCTTTGTAGCATTGTTAAGTTTTCAATAATCTATGCACATCCGCCACCTAGTGACAATGCGTTGAGGAATGAGTTCATTCTTCTCATTCTCAACAACAGTCATTCCTCCTTTCTACGGCACAACTTGGACAGGGCTAACCCACTCACTATGTGGAACGGGATAAATAATCCCAGCGTGTAAAAGCTTAAGGACTTATTTCTTAACAACCTCCCGCATAGCATTGTTAAGCCTATGTTGATGTTCTCTTGATGGTGAGATATTGGGATCCGTAGAAATATGATGTGTGTATAGAGCAACATTGATCCCCTTGAGGTCATGGAGTGAGTAGCCTATGGTCGATCTATGTCTTTCGAGAATAGTGACAAGTTGTTGTGTTTCATATTCAGAGAGCTTGTCACTGATGATGACAGGAGTGTTATGGTTGTTATGAAGAAAGACATATGTAAGACTAGGTGGAAGAGGTTTCAACTCTATTGAAGGATGTGGGGGTTCCTAAAGTTCTTGCTTCTAACAGGAACAATCCTTAATACCCATATCCCAAAGTTCTTGCTTCTAACAGGAACAATCCTTAATACCCCATGGCTTTCAAGTATAAATCCTGATGGTCCTTGCAAAAGCTTTTGAGATGGAGTTAAGGACATGTCGGGATAAAGAGTTCTAGCTAACTCTTTTGAAATAATATTTCTCCCGACAGAAAGATTGTACACAGAAGAATGGTGGATGGAAAAGTGATCCGAGCTATCTCGAGAGATAACTTTGCTTCTCTTAACCATTCATAACTCATTATTGCCGAGGGGCTTTGAATGTGTTCTATAGCCATTAATTTTTCATGTGGTTCAATAGGAGTGGTCTTTTCTTGAGGTCTCACTTGGATAAGATAATTCAAGGAATTTCCATAATCTTCAAAAATATCTTCCTTGAATTCAAAGGGAAACTCTAAAGGAGATGTTTCATAATCCTCTGATTGAGTTTGCATTCCCTCAATGGGAGGTTTTTCAACAACCAAATTATTAGAAGAGTCTATTGAAATATCCAATTCAGTTGTGGGTTCCTCCTCTTGTGGTTCAGGGCTAGGCTCGACTTTTTTTCATCTTTAGGAAAGTCATCAAAAATGCTAGTGTAAGGGGTGTTTTCAAGGATTGTCTCAAGAATGGTTTGCCCCTCATTTATGGTTTTATGCGAGAATGAACTTCCTAAAGCGGTGTCGAGATGTAGAGCAGCTTCCTTGTTGAGTCCTAGATAAAAGTGTTCTAAAAGGATATTTTTAGGCAAGGAATGGGTTGGACCAGAATTAGTAAGGCTTATAAATCTAGCCCAAGCTACTCCTAGTGTCTCCTTCTCTTTTTGTTCAAAGTTAAGAATTTCTCTACGAAGGGCTACTCTTTTAAAAAGAGTGAAAGCCCAAGTTTGGTTTTGGTAATTAATGACACCAAGTTGCTAATGCCTTGTGTTTAAGTGATTTGAGTTAGGCATAGCAACACATGTGATGAAGGTGCATGGTGGCATGGAAAGGTGGCCACATGATCACAAAAGGATGAAACATGAACTGAAGATCATGGTGATAGACAAGGAGCAAAGTTATCAAGGCAAAGGTATAAACATAGGGTTTTACTTTTGCCGGTCTAAGATGAGTAGAGAAGTGATTGACCGGGTTTAGGATAAATAGCCGACTATCAAGAGGGGAAATCACGGTCATCTCTCGAATCAAGTGCTAATAGGTCCATATCTTGAGCATATGCATTAGGATCTAGTAAAGTGCTAACTTAACTCCATTGGTGAAAATGTTTGTGAAAAGCTAACACACATGCACTTTGGTGGTGGACACTTGTTGGTGTTAGCACATTTACAAAGGAGGTGGAGTTCCTAGAGTTGAGAGGGGTGTGGGTTCCTCTCTCCCTCCCGTCGAGCTTGCTCGGCGGGATTCGGCGCTTTTGAGAAAAATAAGTGTATATTTTCTATTGCACCGATGGGAAATTTGGAGAAGTCGCGGGAGTGTTTTCTCTCTGAGAAACACTCACCGGACGCAAAGCGCGGAGGCACCGGACGCTGTCCCTAGCATCCAGTGTGTTGTCAGTGCTTGACCCTGCTAGGGTTGAGCACCAGACGCAGTGCACCGGACGCAGGGTGTTCCCTGTTTATGCGTCCGGTGTGGCCTGACTCAAGCAGAGGGTATCTGTCTGAGAGCACCGGACACTCTAGGTGCGTCCGGTGGTGTGTGTTTGGTGTGAGCGCATTTTGCAACCCTCTCTGCGCATAAGTCCGGTGAGCACCGGACCGTCCGGTGCCCCGAGTCCGGTGAGGTTCTGAGTTTGACAAACTCTCTACGCACGAGACCGGTGAATACCGGACGCATCCGGTGCCCATTTAGTCGCGTTCGGTGGTCCATAGGTGACCGTTAGAATTTGACGCGCGAGTTTCAAAAGAGAACACGTGGCCAACCCCAGAGCACCAGACGCAGGGGGTCGAGCATCCGGTGATTACTTGGTAGCGTCCGGTGCCCCCGTTTTCAGCCCAGTGAAAGTGGCCAACGGCTATTTCCTAGAGGTGGCTTATCAATAGAAGGTGGCCGGCTTTGGGAGGATCTCTCTTGCACATTTGTTTACTTGAGGCATACATTGAGCTAGAGAACACTCCCTCCACTCATCTCCTTTCTTGATTGCTAATCTTAGTGAGATTGAGTAAGATTCAAGTGCATTGCATTGAGAGTTGCATCTAGTGGCACTTGATCCTTGAGTTTGCTGTGGATTTCTTGTTACTCTTGGGTGTTTCTCGACACTCTAGATGGCTTGGAGCAGTGGTGGTGTTGAACTCGTGATTGGAGATTGTTTCGAGCCTCACCAAGTGATTTGTGAGGGGTTCTTGAGCCTTCCCCGCGGGAGATCGTAATTGGCTACTCTAGTGGATTGCTCGTGGCTTAGAGGATCCCCATCTTATGAGTGGATGTGCGGCACCCGCTAAGGGTTTGGCTTTGGATTGCCAATTAGCTCGTGATCTATCAAGTGGGTGTATCGCCACAACGAGGACTAGCTTGCCGAGAAGCAAGTGAACCTCAGAAAAAAATCTTGTGTCATCTATTGCTGAGGATTCTCTTGTAATTGTGATTGATTGATTGGCTATATTTCTACTCTACAACGTTGGTATAACAATCACTCCCCTCTTCTTTACTTATGTGCATACCTTGCTAGTTGTGTAGCTTGTTTAGCTTAGCTTTCTTGTTGTAACTAGTGTTTAGCTTTCTTGCTAGACTTGTGTAGGTGGCTTGCATAGCTTAGTTGTGCTAGTGCTAGAATAGCTTCACCTTTTGTTTTACTAATCAACTTGTCTAGTTGAAGTTTGTAGAAAATTTAAATAGGCTATTCATCCCCCTTCTAGCCATTTAGACCTTTCAAAGAGGGAAGAAAGTATGATAAAATTTGTCTCGAAATTCATCTCTATTTCCATTGACACCTCTTACGGAATGAGCATACCACTGCTTCGCACTACCTAAAAGGGAGAACGGAAACAACTTCCATTTGAGGGTCTCTTGTGTCATGCCATCAATAGTTAGGCAAGAACACAACTGCTCAAATTCCCTAAGATGGTTATGAGGATCTTCATTTTCCAGCCCAGAGAAGGATTGGTCCTGAACCATGGCTATAAAGCCAGGACGAAGTTCATAGCTAGAAGCTGTGATTGGCTTTGATGATTGTGGTGGCTCTAAGAACTCGCCCTTTGGTGTGGACAGTTTATAAATTGGAGTGGAATCCATGTGGTGCGATGGTGGTGGTTAAAAAGGTGGTAAAAAGAAAAAGGATAAATGGACAAACTAGGCTCTTAAACTTGCACAACTACCATTCCCCGGCAATGGCGCTAGACAGCTTGTTGACACTTCTTAACGCAATCAGAAAAGATAGACAAAAAGCCTAATCCTCGGCAATGGCGCCAGAAAGCTTGTTGGGTATTTTAAACGCACATAGAAAAATCCGCAAGCGTGCAGATACCGATGTAGCTTTCACCCGGGAGTATTCCAAGGTATCGATTTTCTACGGGGAACGTGAAGTGTACTAGTTGAGTTTTAGAATGCCCAAGGATAACTATATATATTTTGTAGGGTAGAGAGGAATTTTCTTAAGAGCTCTATAGGTTGATCTAGAAATCAGGATTTACTCTAAGGTTATGTATTTCGGGACATCAGAACACTAACCACGGAAAGAGATGAGATAGGGGCTAGGAAGCTCTCACTACGGTCCTACAACACCAATCCAAACATGGTGGAATACGTCGGCCGTAAGGACTGTCACGATCCTGGGGCTACCACAACAATACGCTGAATTAGGTGCAGTTCCAGGTAATTGCAAGACTAAGCACCATACTTAACCTATTAATTACTACTCTAGCGTATCAAAGAACTAGAGCACTTGATGTAAACAAGAATCCAATAAATAACTTAAAGATAAATATGGAAGTTAAATAAACACTTAAGAATTATAGAATTGAAGTACCTGGAGATTAACCAAAGATGAACTGGTTGCTGCAAATATACAATGTTGAGGAAGATCTGATAGATCCGGCTCCTCCTTGGCTCTCTCCTATTCTCTCTCCCTCTAATCTAGATACAACTAGACAACTAGAACTAGAACTAGATGAACTAGAGGGGCCTCTACTTCTCTACTTGATGAAACCCTAGTTTTTGCTCTAGAGATGAAGAAGATGAAGAAGATGCCTTTGGGGGGTTAGGGTTCTATTTATAGCCCCCTAGGAAGCCGATTTAAACGTGCGCTTAATATTAATCCTCAAAGTCGGTGGAGGCAGGATCCGCGAGGTTGGCTGTGATTGGCCACCATAGTGGGGCGGGCGCCCAAGGGGTCTCCCGGGGGCCGCCCGGCACCCGTGCCCGTTTCGCCTCTCGTTCGGTCTGGAGCCTCCTCGAACCTTCTGGATTACAGAAAATTTGACGTTCGCGGTGTTCTCTCTATGTAAACCTGACATGTGGACCATTTTTGGTTGTTTTTAGCTAACACCCTGCATAAACTGATATTCACCAAAACTTGTGGAATTCTGTTAGTCATAACCCTATATCTACTAGGTGTTTGCATATAGGTCCATTTTCATATTTAGTTGGCGGTTAAAATTAGGTGTTATCTACCGTCAACAGCTGGCGGGGAGGAAAGGAACTGGCGGGGGAGGAGGAAAGCAACCAATGAGGAAGGAGGAGGAAATGAACTGGCCTGGGATTGAATCACCGATTTGGTTGTTCACCTAGAGCTAGGCTAAAGGGGTACTTTTGGCCACCCAAGCCAAGCTGCAGCCCCTTTACAGGCAACCAAACAAACCAAAATTGGCTCTAGGAGGCCAAAACCAGGATCGACCACCCAAACAAACACACTCTACGTTTTTGCTAGCAATTTTTTTGGCTTAAACCAAGGTATAAAACTGATGTATAGCAAACTTTTGCATTTTTATTTGAATTTTAATTTGAGAAACTAACAAAAACGTTTTTGCTAGCAAAATTTTTGGCTAAAACCAAGGTATAAAACTAATGTATAGCATTTCGAAAGTTCAGCATGCATTAGTTATTTTGGACTTTGGGTTAAGAGGAAACTTGTAGTATTGTACTAATTGATCGAACATTGAGCTTGTCACTTGGTTATGGAGCCTCTAGTCTCTTGATTGTTCACTGAGCATCTATTGCAGGTCTTGTAGTAATTCCTTTTTGTCATAGTTTGCAGATCTGGTGGTGGTGTTGACGACAAGAAAAAATAGATTTTTGCATACTAAAGGCTTTTCTTAAAAAATGCTTAAATGAGAAATAAAAGAGGAGTTTCAATACGCGTTGAATGTTTGATTAGTATTTTGTGTTTAAAAGTTGAAGGCTTTTTTTCTCATGAGGTGGACAAGCTAGAAGTTTATAAGATTGCATACTTACTTATCAAAAGGAAATAATAAATAAAAAGGTAGGAATAAAAGACGAGTGTGTGATAGTTAAGAAATAAAAGCTGAAATATTTATATAAGAATAAGTTGTAGAAGAGGGATATTGTTAATGTTATGGCAATAGGCAGATAGAAAGAACAAAAAAGAAAAACAGGTACGTCAAATGAAAAAAAAGTATAGAATAAACATGAGTTTTAAAATAGAATATAAGATGAGTGCGTGATTGGTAAAGATACAAGATGAGCATATTGATCTGAAGTGTAAGCTCCTACAAAAGCGATAATTGATTAATATATATAGTTCACTTAAGTAATTGTTTGGAAATAGAAAGACTTCAAGCAATCCATGGTAGTTTTAATCTCAATTTTAATGCTAGAAATGTAAAACCAAACGGGAGCATTGTAATAGGGGTAGATCGACAATCCTATTTGTTTGTTTATTTGTGGTTATGGTCTCAACTTTGATGATATGGAGTACAATTTTGTCACACCCAAATTTAAGGATAAATTTGAGTACAATAAACCTCATGTGCGCCCCAGGAATAGTCGCGCACACAAGTCGACAAATTACAAGAGTATCATCACAAGTGTATTACAACGTTTATTACAACCACGAATGTCAAAGTCTGCGACAAGCGGAAATAAAACACATAACTAGCTAAGCTTGGTAGCTCCAATCACAGGGACGACCGACTGGTGGATCGCCAACCTAGAAGTCCTCCGGGAATTCTTCATAGTAGCTTTCATCTGTTACCCATCCGGGATTTTGTCTAAAAAGAAATATAGAGACAAGCGTGAGTACATCTCGTACTCCGCAAGCATAACATAGGATTTTATGCGGCTCAAAAAGGTCAGACACTGGCTACTGCAGTTAGCATTTTAATTGGTCAATGTTTTAATCCTATTTAATCATAAATTATGCTTAAGCTCCCGATTAGCCCACATGAGTACATGATAATAACACTGTTAACCTTCACGGCTAACACCATCACTATCACGGTTAAACCACATTAATCATCATGATCAATGCGTCATATTTCCATAGGACATTCCCCCATAACCATCCACAACCAACTATTCCGTAAGGGTCCAAGGCCGCTCATGTCGGAGAGCACGGCTAGTATACCAGTTTGATCAAACTCTGCGCAGAGGTGTGCACTTTTCCCGTAAGTCGTGTTACCCATATGTCCGGGGCTTGCAAGACCCACTAACACTGCCAAGGTGAGCGGGCAGGGAACACTATGAAGCCTTCCATAGGCCTCGTCTAACCAGTTAGGGCCGCGAGGTTTCCTCGGCAGGCAGATATAGAGGACCCCCCTTTCCTATGGCACAATTCCATCACGGCTATACACATAGGAACAGAAACAGTTCTATACCCAAAGTGGCAAGCCCCTCTTACGCCCTTTCGGGTAACCTCTAACCAGCTAGATGAGATCCGACTACTGAGCTAAAGTTAGAGCCATATAACCATCACGGTTGCACTATAAGTCCCGGATAGTCGCTTAGAGAGAAGTCCTTACGGAGGGTCTAGGTCAACTTGACCGAAGTCAATTGCACCATAGCCCTTTTCCCAACATTTGTCATCGTATTTATTAAAGTCAGAATGGTAGTAAAGTCTCAATTAATTTAGAGCACTAGCAAAGCTACCCATATGCAACCTACCCATAAATATATAGTCAGGTAGCTAGGATATCCTTAGGCTTATCATATTTAGACACATGCAAATACGTAATTAATTAAGTGAAAAGGTGTACAAGAGAAACTCATGTTATACTTGCCTTCGGTGAAGGGAAGCTGCTGCTGGTCCTGTTGCTCCTCTGAATAAAACGGATCACCCACGGTCACGTTACCGTTTGCGCTCGATCGGCATCACACAACAACACGTATCCAAGTTCAATCATACAAGCAAACAATCCTTTAATTAGAACAGTACACCAACAGATCAAAAACAAAATAAAATATTTAAAAACACAACCTACGTTTCGCTACGAACACATAGATACGAAGATCACAAAAATCGGAGCTAAAACGATCAAGTTACGAATTTACGACGACTTTCTATAGGCATTTAATTAATTAAACCTAACCCTAAAAATAAAAAGTTGCAAATTACAGTAACAGTGGTACTAACATGTAGGGAATTAATTACGAATCTAACGCAATTTGAACGGATCAAATCGGAGCTAAAACGAATATTTTATGGCCAAAACAATGCAGTGGCAATTCTGTGATTATTTCAAAGCTTAAACGATTTAAATTAATTTGGAAAATCCCTGGAATTCTCCCGGCCGAGGACTGCAGGTTGATTAATAAGAAGATGGGGGTCTCTTTAGCAAAACCGCCCCCGAAGGGGTACGGTGCGTCCAGAGCCGTCGGATCGCGAACGGACGACCAGGATTAGAAGAAAGAGATGAGAGAGGGAGAAGGGAGGGCGCGGCCGCCAGAGAGGGAAGAGATGGCGGCGGCGCGCCATTGCCGGCCGGCCTAAGCTCGCCGGCGAATTCCGTTCGACTGCTACGGAGCTCGATTTAGCGAACGAAACGCACCGAGAGAGAGAGAGAGAGAAGGCGAAGGCGAACTCGCCCCGGGCTAAATCGCGGCTGGGGTGGGGCCGAGCGGCTCGCTCCATGGCCGGCGGCCATGGAGCTCTCGGGCGAGCGCGGTCGGGGCGCTAGGAAGGTTCGTTTTGCTCGGGAAATGGACGGGGAGAGAGCGGGAGTGGAGGGGAAGCTCACCAACGCGACGAAACGCGGCGAAACGACTCCAAACGGAGGGATGACGCGCGGCGGACGATGAAGCTCCGGCAGTTGTTCTTTGCGAGCTCAGGGACGAAAACCGAGGCGAAGAGAGGGGGAAATGGGGAGGGAGAGGTGCTCGGGCGCGGCTTTGCCCACTTGAAGCCGAGGCGCGGGGGAGAGAGGGGAGATCGTGGGCGCGGGGGGTGCGGCTTGGCGGTTCGAAACCGAGAAAGAGAGGGAAGCGGGCGACGGTTGGGAGAGATAGAGCTGACAGGCGGGCCCGGCCTGTCAGCGGGTGAGAGAGAGAGGGGGAAGGAGGGAGCCGGCTGGGCCGCGGCCCAGGAAGAGGGGAGGGGCGCGGGGGTTTTGGGCCAAAAAGGCCGAAAAGAAGGAAGGTGGGATTCCATTTCTTTTTTTCAAACATATTTTCCAAATGCATTTCTTTTTCTTCAAATATTTTCTTGCACAAGACGTTTTGATTTCTTAACACTCATCACAAAAAAAATGCATCAGAATGTATGCAACAAAAGTATTACTCTAAACTTATATTAAATTTTTATTTCCCTAAATTTATTTATTTTTCTATATTGAAAATGCTCACAAAATAATTCATTTAAATTCAATTCATCTATTTTAAAGAAATAAAATTTTTGGGTGTTACAAATTTATTAGCGCCCATTGATTTAAACTTATCCTCATGGTTTAACTTCCAAATATCAGCAATTTGCACTTAAACGCCAGATTTAGCTATCTAGAAACAAGACATCTAAAATATGTCTTAAATGTCACATTCCAATGCTATATTTATTTGATGAAAGATCGCTTCCATGTCCCACATATGGGTAGGTGCCTATATTAGTGAGAATTTAGTAGAACTAGCAAATATATTCATACGGTGCAATAGAGGGAAAAGGGAAAAGTTAGATGCAAAAGAAAAAACAGAAACAGAAAAGTGGAAGGAAACAAAAAATATAGGTGCAAAAAGAAATGATAAAAGTTGCATGTATAATTTTTAAGCAAACTTTTTTTTTGCAAGAATCTTTGATTAGAATTCTTATTCAGATTAGTTAACATTGGAGAAATTTATTGGTATTGGGATTTCTGTTTATCTAGGTTACCATAAGTGGATGAAGAACATAGAACAATGTTTAGTTAAAAAATAAAGAAAACGTAACTGAACCTTGACCATGACCGGGAAAAGAAAAGAGCCAAGAATCGGACGTAACTAAAGGAATCAAAAAAAGAAAGAAAGAAATTGAAAAAGCACATCGTATAAGAAATCGGAACATCTCATGTCCGACGTGGGCATATCCTCATGTCCGTGATGTACAGGGCCTCTAGGGCAAAAAAAAAAAACACCTCAACGTGCTTGGAAAAACTGAAAACTGTTGTGCCGTAGCACATGAATGGGTCCGCACGAGGTTGGTGCTGCTGTCTTTCACCGAAATACATCGAAAGAAAAAAAAAGGAATTATAGACAGAATACAAAAAGACGGCACAAATCTCAAGGACATTTTTAACGGTTGAGATAAGTAGTGTTTGGTTGATGGTGTTAAAGTTTAAAAGTAGTATTTTCGTCTTATTTGGAAATTAGTGTTTTGTCTCGCAAATTTACTCTATCTATATTTTTAGTTTCGTAAATAGTTTACATTTATACTATGCATATGTCCAAACATTCAATATGACGGATAATAAACTTTACCGAAAGCAACCAAACGGGACCTAAGCCCTGTTGAACATGTACATGATCCAATACATTTTCGCACAATTAGGCCTTGTTTAATTTCCTACATAAAAACTTTTCACTCATCGAATCAAATCTTTCGACATATGCATGGTGCATTAAATATAGACAAACATTAAATATAGATAAAAAATAACTAATTACATAGTACTCTCTATGTCCTAAAAGAGTGTTGTTTTTAACTCATATCTTATTTGACCATCCGTCTTATTAAAAAAATTCCAAATATCATATATTTTGTTATGACTCATTAAGTATATTTTAATAATTATTTATTTATTTTATATTTTATAAAAAGTTTTGGAATTAGATGAATAGTCAAACGTGATGAAAGTAAGAAATGTCACTTATTTTTAGAACAGAGGAACTATAATTTATGAGATGAATCTTTTAAATCTAATTAATTCATAATTAGATAATAATTATCAAATACAAACAAAAATATTTTAATATCGATCAACATCGCTAGCTGGCTCCGCTCCGTCCATGCATGCGCGTAACGGCCGTGGCGTTGGGGTGCGTGCCGATGGGGAGGCAGTACAGAGTACAGTGCCAGCACAGTGCCTGTGTCAGGAGACTCGGGACTCAGGACTCAGGAGGACAGTGGGGGCAGCCGGGGCGAAACCTCCGCTAGCCAACGGCAGGCGGGCACGGATACCCCCAACCATTTGATTCGTTTCCACTTTCCACTTCTGATCTCCCCACTCCTGCTCTCCCCAGGCAAAAAGTGGTAGCTCCTCGTGGTGGATCGGCCGTGCCGTAGCCGTACCTAGACTGCGAGTATTTTGCAGGAAGATTCTCCGTTACATCGAATCTTGCGGCACATGTATGAACCATTAAATATAGACGAAAGCAAAAACTAATTACACAGTTTAGCTGGAAATCGCGAGACGAATCTTTTGATTCTAGTTAGTCCATAATTGGATAATATTTGTCACAAACAAATGAAAATGCTACAGTACCGAAATCCGAAATCTTTTCGGAACTAAACAAGGCCCGATTCAAAGTTTAGTCTACTTTAGTTTTTTCCCAAACCAGATTTATCGAACTTTCATCAAAGTTTGGAAAAAACTATTAAGATCCACAAGTTAAAATAAATCCACTATACATATATATGTGCATATACCATGAAGAATTTAATAAACCTAATTTATTAATGTGGACATGATAAAATTTGTATTTTTTTTTTTGCCATGGTACCATACACGCATTTTCTTGGACCGAAAGATATTACCTATGTCCCTAAAAGGATGGAACTATGGGTTGCATTCTAATTAAAGTACTTTATGTTTGACCAAATTTCTAATAAATAATATTTATATTTATGATTCCAAATCAATTTACTATAAAAATACATTTCATATTTAATCTAATAATATTTATTTTATGTTCTAAATATTTATACTTTTTATCTATAATTGATAAACTTGATATACTAAAACATGACATTCTAGAATTGCATTCTTGAGGGGGGACGGGAGGGAGTACAATACAAAGGAATAGGAAGACAAAGCTTGCCAAAAAAAAAAGATAACCGTTGCGTAAAAGCCCTTAACAGGGCCTACAACGAAAAGTCGCTTTATTGGCTCAGCGAGGAGCAGAGCAAAGTGCACTGCCTGTAATCGTTTTGGCAGCCGGCGCCCTGTGCGGGGCAGCAGCTGCTAGGGGCCTGAAAACGTACGGGAAAGCTGCAACTGTGCGGGGGCAGCCGCAGCGTTAGCGTTAGGCCTTGTTTAGTTTGAAATTTTTTTATAAAATGAGGTCTTTAGATCCAAAATTTTTTAGATTTTAAATAAAAATTATTCAATCATGGAGTAATTATATTTAAAAGATTCATCTCGTGATTTACAAAATATACTCCATGTATATGCCGTAAGATTCGATATGACGAGGAATCTTGAAAAGTTTTTGGTTTTTGGGTGAACTAAACAAGGCTCGAGCACTATACCACTTTCGTTTGTATTTGATAAATATTGTTTCATTATAGACTAACTAGGCTCAAAGATTTATCTCGCAATTACAGGCAAATTGTACAATTAGTTATTATTTTTATCTATATTTAATATTATATATATGTGCCGCAAGATTTGATGTGACGGGGAATTTGAAATTGTTTGCAATTTTTTTGGGAATTAAACAAGTTCTAATTTTTTTGGCAATATGAACACAGTAGCACTTTCGTTTGTATTTGACAAATATTATCTAATCATAGACTAACTAGGCTCAAAAGATTCGTCTCGCAAATTACAGACAAACTAATTTACGAGACAAAACTTTTGAGTCTAGTTAGTCTATGGTTGAACAATAATTGCCAAATACAAACGAAAATGCTGCAATGTCAAAATTAAAAAATAATAAATCTAAACAAGGCCTTAGTATCATCCGAAAGATCTTTAAATTTAGTATCTATATAAATATTGTATGTATTTTCTATAAATCTAATCAAATTTAACTCAAAACTAAAAGTTATTTTGGACGGAGTATAATATTTTTTACTGGATCCGTGCCACACAGGCTGAAGTCGCCGATTGGCTCAGCGACGAGCAGAGCAAAGTGCACTTCCCAGTGCCCAGCCGTTTTGTCGTTTTTTTATGGGAAATTTTACAGAATAATGAGCGCCTTTCATTCATCTAGATCTAACGGTTAGAAATGTAAAGGAGCCTAATGAGAGGAACTTAAGCTGTGGACGGAAACTTAAATTTTGTGGGCGCAAAACTGATTTCTATATTTATCCAAAGGGTATTTTGATCGGCAGAACCCCTACCCACATATTATCCATCCCCGTGGATAAATGTTGAATGGGTACACATGTTCTCGTGCCACCCGTCAATGGTGCCATATGGAGCCATGCTCACCAGCGAAGACGTCTAGAGATGCATGGACGACGACGTCGGCTGCGACAATTTCAGTCTGCCGCAACCACCTGCATGTTGCTCCTCGAGGCGCACCGTGCACCACCACCAGGGTAGCTGCCTCCATCGCCATCACGCCTAGGGACACAGCAGTGCCGCGCCGCGTCTCGCTACCGGCCAGTGCGATGCTGATGTTGTCGTCTCGTCGATCCCTGCTTGTAGCCGGCAAAGACGCACTGACGCAGGCAGGCTCGTTTCGTTTGGAGCCGGCAAAGATGCAGATGCAGGCGATGATCTGATGCCTGAACAAGATAGACGCCGGCACCAGTTGCAGGCTAGCGGCGGCGGCGGCGGCGAGCCGGCCAACTATCTCCGGTGCCAATAATATATGAAATGACTAATAAACTATCATTAATTATATTTAATTAATGACTGTTACTTAGACGGCTGGAAAAAAAAAATCGTAAGAGGAACTACCGGTTGCTCCCAAGGAGCACAGTAAAACATCTCTCTCATCGCTCTTTTTGTCGTTTTGGCAGCCGGCGCCGGGGCAGCAGCCCATCGCGAGGCGTGAAACGCCGTACCCGTACGGGAAAGCTGCGAAGCCTGTGCGGGGTGCGGGGGCAGCCGCAGCGCCATCGCAAACCAGGGTGGCAGGGTACGTTTACGACTTACGAATCCCTACTAGTTTTTGGACGAGCCGTTGTGCGTCTACTGTACGTAGTGTACAATACTAGGAGTACAGTACTACGTGGTGTTGTATAATGTATAGATACTGTAAGAGTATATATAGCATGAAAAACAAAGAATAGTGGAGCTCTTGCGGTCTTGCCAAATGATTCGGCGGCGGGCGTTTGACGCACGCCGTCGCTGTCTCGCTGAGGTCGTCCTTGCGGCCAGGCTCCCTGGCGTGGCGTTGGTGCGTGGGTGCGTGCCATCGCCCATCGCTGTTGAGGAGACAACACGGACGGAGAGAGGCCTGGCCTGGGGATCGAGCCGGCCTCTCCCCTGGTTCCAAACGCAGGGACTAGAGTGCCTGCGACAGGCGCGGCCTGCAATGTTTCGGACCGCTTGACCGTGACCGTGCGTTCTGCTAGGTGGGGCCTGCCAGAACCGCATGCACGCTCTTGCTACTCCTCTGCAGTACTACTACTGTACTATAGTTTACTGGTCTCTGGCGTGAACAACTCCAGTTTACTATAGCGTGAACAACTCCAGTTTACTGGTCTCTAATTTTCTGCTTGCTAACCGAAGAGACTTCTTAGTTTCATGTCACGCTATAGCACCGCAGCCTCCCCTAAAATAGCATTGCCATTGTACAAAAGATGTATATTTACAGTTTTTCAATATTAGAGCAACTCCAACCATTATGCAAATAGACTTGGCATTTACCAAAATGCATAAAACTCCAAAAAAAACCCCTCCAATCGTTATGTATTTGGACTTTGCATTTTACATAGCTATGCATTTGGAGGGGGAAACTTGGCATATATGACAAAAGAGTCCGGCTATGCAAATAGAGATCACGGGATTCTCGGTTCCACCTCGCGGGCTTTTTTCTTCCCTTCGCGCGGTTTCCCTTCGCGCCGCCACCACTTCGCGCGATAGGAGAAGCATCGCGCGTCCTCCTTCGCCAGCTTCGCGCGCGCGTTTGGACGAAGCAGCGCACAATAGGACGACGCAGCGCGCGATAGGACGAATCTACGACGCAACGGCTTGACTGATGGCGGCGACCTACCTTGACGACGAACTGATGGCGGTGACCGGAAACTGATGGGGAACAGGACCTGATGGAGATCGAGCCAAGGGGCGAACCTGTACGACGACGAACTGATGGCCAACAGACGACGAACTGGTACGGTGAACGGGAACTAACGGAACGGGAGATCGGTACTGCGAACGAGAACGACGAACTGCGCAACTCACGATCGGTACTGTGCGGCTGTTTGGCGCGGGATCGATTGGCCGCGCGGGAAGGAGTGCCGCGAAACAAAATTTCCTGGAAAAAAAGATGATGGACTTGGCATTTTGCATAACGGTTGGAGATCACCCGATTTTAGCCTTGCCATTTTCATTTGGGGGTTTGCAATTTGCCTAAAATGCATAACTTCAAATGCATAATGGTTGGAGATGCTCTTATATCATAATGACGGCTCTGCTCGGCTGTGTGCTTCTTACTCGTCTACAGCTGCATATTTAGCCATGGTACATAGAGCTGGGAGGGGATATAGCCCAATGGCAAAAATTGACAGTCCTCCGAATTGCCTTGGTATGATGACAATGACAATCCAAGAACAAAATATTTAATGGTTCCTGAATTAGGATGTACATTAACAACACTTTTGACTATCTTTCCAATTTCTCTTAATTAGGATGTACTTTAAAAGAGTTAATTAGATATATACCATCATAATTTCACTGCTCCTGAAGCGCGTCATTATAACTCGTTGATGCCATTATCATTATATCAAAGTTTGACATATACCATTGTATACATCCACATGCTGCTTGGGCCCTTTGCAGGGACACCCGAGTTTAACCACCGCAGCCACCCACTTTATGGAGGCGTGCTCAAATTAGTACTCTTATATCCCCCATTTTACATTTTTTTTTTAAAATCCTCTTTATTTTATTTCTTTTTTTACTTTTACTGTAATTATTATTTTCTTTACTTTATCTTTATTGTCTTGCTCTTTTTTTGTTTTTTCTTTTCTCTTTCTCTTTCTATTTATTTTTCTGTAGATTTTCTTAATTGTCTAGTTTAAATTTTTCTTCTTCTTTTTACTTTACTTTCATGAGATACTATGATAGTCATATAATATATACTGTACTTGATATTCATCGATGTCCTTTTGTTTCACACAACATATTTGAAAGATCACTCAACATTTATCTTGATAAGTGCCTTAATATTATTGCGTAATTTGTTGAATTCTAAAGTCAACATATTCCAAGGCATGGAAACAGTAAGGCTAAGATGTAGGCTCAACAAGCATCAGACTTTGACGTTTGAGGACACAATTTTCATATGAAAGAAAAGCCGGTGCGGAATCGAACTACAGTTGGTCTGCTAGAACCGAGCCAGTTTTTTCGGTGTACTTCACAGAATCTACCATACTCCACATTTCTTATGTGTTCAATGCATTGGTATGAATTTACTTCGAGGTTTGCTAGTATTAGTGGGAGAGTCTCTCTAATTAATAACTTGTTGCAAACATCATATTGCGCTCTTTTCAACATCTAAAGAGCCAATAAGCTTGGCAATGTCAAACTCTTATCTCTTATGTTTCGGAGAAGCAGCAAAATAAATCTAAGTTGGTGGTAGCTTGGCAACCATACAACAGCCCACCACAAACTTGTCATGTAGCACACATCCAAATATATTGTTAGGTAGCACACATCCAAATATATCGAGTTCCTTTGCTAGTATTTGTATCTCATGAGCTTGTTCCACTACGGAATGACCATCAACCATTCTGTAGTCATGAAATTGCTCCATGACATGACATCCCATCTTTGGCATCAAGTGCATCCCACATGGCCTTACCGGTCTGTAGCGACACATAAATGACTATTATAGAGTACCCTAGCATGCTTAAATTTGTTGCCTTGAACGTAATGTCGGCATGTTTGGTGAGGACATCACTCCTTTACATACATATAATGATCCTCCACTGGACATTCAAGGTCCAATCACAAGAGCTCGCGCGTGACAGTTAAATTTAGAGGTGAGTTTGTTCCAAAGCAATGTTTTATATGATTTTAAGAATACATTGCTACCTAATGATTATGTTGTGCTTAGGAATCAAGGAGAGGACCAGGAGACTCGTATAGAAGGGCTTGGAGGCTTGGAGGACCAGAAAGGACGCGTGAGCAAAGATGGAGCCCCAAACCAACTCGACTTCAAATCTGTTTTGGAGTCCAGAAGCAATCAACACGGTCGCTCAGGTCACATACGGCCTCGAATTTGGACATTCCCCATGTGCACAAAAAGGTAACGAGAAGACCTTTCCAATGGTTCTTGTTGGAGGCCCAAATTCACCTGGAGTCATCGGGAATCATTAGAACAGTTCGACGTCTAGAATCCGTGCCGGTGCTACGACATCGTATTTTGGTCATTGGGCCTTGTATCGAGATAGAACCTATTAAGGGTGTGTCTAGGGGGTCTTCCATGACCCTAGACTCTATAAATCAATAGTCGCCTCACAAGTTAGAGTTTGGGTTTTAGATTATTCTGTTTACAACAATTTTGCGACCGTCGGTTTGTGAGACCCAACTTTATAAGATTAACCATTCATCTATAATTTGGTTGCAATCTTTCTTGTTCTTGCTTATGTTCTTTGATTCCCAGGCAAGGATTAACCTTCTTGGCGAGGTCGACCGTGCAGTGCCGGTCGATAACCTGAGGAGACATGGTGTTACGATTGCGGGGTTCAGAATGTGTTGTTCGGAAGCCAGATCGAATTGTGACTCGACTCCACCAAATTGATAGTTATCATAACCTCTCAGAAGATTGGAAACCCTAGTTCACATCAATGTTGAAATGTACGCTCCTCCTCAAGAGTATGCGGTCTAGTTGATCTAGGTTCAACAACAAAGTAGCAATGCATAACAGTCAACCACAATATGCACTTTTTCTGCCATCTCTTATAGTGAGTTCCCTTAAACACATTTGGTTTCAGCATACCTGCAAAGCCAACTACCGAAAATTGACTATCATGATTTTGGAATGTTCGAAAATCGGGCATCTTCAGTCGTAGCAATTTAATCCAGAAAATGGTACTAAAAATATGAATAAATTAGTGACATCATATATGTGCTTGTGTGCCTTAAGCGAGACTAGCATGTAGATGACGTTCATACTCAGAATTGATAACCAAAACCTTAAAGGTTCTTTCCAGAGACATACCCAACGGCATCAAAGCCTGTTGCGCTAGTAGACATAGTAGGCCTATCGGTGTAGTCGTCCCGCTCGATGCAGTGCCAAAGAGAAGCCATGTATAGATCACCAGCGGTCCACTAGAAAGTAGAGGACAAAACGAGTAGTCGTGTCGTTAGCATCACTCCCCCAAAACGTGATTGTGACCCTTTACCTGAGCACACAAACTCGAAGATAGAAGCGTTTCCGAGGCCTACTCTTCTAGAACTCGTGCGCACAAGTACTAGAACGGAGAAGTTTTGGGGCAGCAGAACTGTAGTTGTATGTGCAAGCGTCGAACATCAATGAATAGATGAAGGGATGAGATATTTATCTCATAGCACATCTAATAACAAATATCACATTCAAGGTACGGCATGCACACCTTGTCTCGCACATCTAATAACAAATAGTATGGTATTAAACCATCACATGCACATGCACATGCACATTATTTATACAATCCTTAGAATTATTTGATATACTAAATATTATATGGGCTAAACCCACAATATATCTAACACAAAAAAGGTGGAAGAGTGGAACACTCTTATGAAGGAGCTAGAGATGGTTCAGATTTCAGACAGAGATGATTGTTTAGTTTGGGCGTTGGAAAGCTCTGGCAAGTTTACTAACAGATCACTATACAGACTGATGACTAACAGTGGAGAAATTGATCTGAGAATGAAACAAGTGTGGGAAGAGAAACTACCTCTAAAGGTCAAGATTTTTTTTGGATGCTTTGGCATGATAGAGTGCAAACGGGCGAACAGCTGAAGAAGAGGAAGGGTAAAAAGAGCATTGCAAGTATTGTGGTGCTTTAGAAACCAGAAATCACCTATTTTTTAACTGCAATATTGCACAAGTCATTTGGGTTTGGGTTAGGATTAGTTTGAGGTGGAATACGGGACCTATCTCAATTAATAATTTTCAGGATATGATGGGGATAGGAGACGTGATACAGGGGAAATCTCTTGCTCTTGTTATCCTTGCTGCAGTAGTTTGGAGTTTATATGGAAATAAAGAAATGACTGGGTGTTTAATAACGTTCTGATTAGGTCTCCCAAATCTTGACCGAAGTCAGCAAGGGAACTCCAGCCTATTTTTTTATTTTTTTTATAATGCAGATATATTTAAATTCGCTCGTTAGGTCTCCCAAATCAATTGCTTACAAAGATGTTGAGTTTTTAACAAGATGCAGGAGGAGAAGGACAAGCCTGCGATGGAGGATATCATACTGAAGCTGCAGGAAGGTTTGAGGGCGTGGTGTAAAGACGGTGGAAAGCTTGGACGCCTGTTGTTTTAAAACTTTTGCTTTCCAGTTTTTTCTGCAATCTAAGGCCCCATTTGGTTTCCCCAACTAAATTTTAGTCTCGATCACATCAAATATTTGTACACGTGCATGAAGTATTAAATATAGATTATTTATAAAACTAAAAACATATTTTTAGAGTAATTTGCGAGATAAATTTTTTAAACCTAATTAATTCATAATTAATGATAGTTTAATCCATCATTGATATAGTAAATATGTGCTAATGATGAATTAATTCGGCTTAATAAATTTGTCTCGTGGATTACTGACGAAATCTGTAATCTAAGTTTTTATTAGTATACGAATACTCCATAGACAACGTCATATGATATATAATATGGCACTTATTAAACTTTAGTTCCTATATCCAAACACCCCTTGTTTGAGCTTGGTACTGCTTTTTCTTCGTTTGGTCTGTATGAGAGGAGAGGTGGTGAGGTCTGGATGATACGCTGTCAGTGTAAGCTGGTTTCCTAGCAGTGTCCTTTGGCTTTTAATATAAAAGGCTTTGTTTAGTTTGCAAAAAATTTTAGTTCAAGGCACTGTAGCATTTTTCGTTTGTTTGTGACAAATATTGTCAAAAAAATGAACTAATTAGGCTCAAAAGATTCATCTCGTGATTTACCGACAAACTGTATAATTAGTTTTTGTTTTTGACTATATTTAATGCTTCATGTATGTGCCGCAAGATTCGATGTGACGGAGAATCTTAAAAAATTTTGGATTTTTGGAGTGAATGTGCCTGTGGTCTAAAAAAACAAGGGTGGCAAATACGACGCCAAAAGTGGTAGAAATGAGGCTTCAAGAACCGTTCTGGTGGTAAATATGTATTTGCAAAACTAAGTTTGACAACTGGCCATGCTGCTCTGGTAAGGGTGGCAAATATTTAAATTTCCCTTGGAAATGTTTCAGAGATAGTGAAATTATCAATTAGGGATTAATCTCAAAGTGTGTCTTTTCTCCTCTCTTTCTTTCATACTTGTAACTGACTATATAGGCTCCTGTTTAATGAAAATATAGGCAATCATTTGCATCACTCGCTGTTTCTCTCGCTCTCCATTCTTAACACGATTACCTTTTTTTTTTGAAACTTTAACACGATTACCTGTCTTGTAGTTTGAGGTTGAATTCTGGCTTCCGGAAGAATGACCTCAGGGAAGTCGAAAGGACCTTACCTTTCATTTCCATGTAACAACGAATAAGGGAAGCAGTTTGGTTAGATTAGTAGCAAATGCCTTCCATTTTACACAACCATTAGGCCTTGTTCGGTTGTTGTTAAAATCGAAGGGATTAATGGGGATTGGTAGGGTTGAGGAAGAACTTAACTTGTAGGGGATTTATCCACCGTCTTCGTGCAACAGAAGAAAACCTACAGGATGGAGCCGTCACGCACAGCTGCATCCGGAACCTCTGTAAATAAGAACAGTTTGAGCTACTCTACAATAGAATAAAGAAATGTAGGGAGATCTAGCTTCCCAAGAGATGATAGAACCTACGCGCAAATCCCACATCACTACGTTTGGAAAAGAAACGAGAATATTGCTTTATTACTACAAATCTTTCGCTTCTTATTATGAGACTCAGCTCGATACTGATACACTGTTTGGATGATCTATATTACTACTAATACTCGATAACAACTCGGTGATTGCTGAATGTGATACACAGATAAAACTTTGGGTGCCTATACCACATTATACAAGGGGTAAATCTCCAAGGAGAAGGAAAAAAAAGGCCTTCCCTTCTAGTTAATCAGATAGACCAGCCTTGCTCCTCAAATGTTCCTTGAAATCCATGATATCGCCTTCCCACCTAGTCACTGCCTGATTCTCACAAACCCAGATCTCATGAGCGACCTGGTTGATCAGCCTGAAGTCATGGCTCACCAGTACCAGACCGCCGTCCCACTCGTTCAGCGCCTCCGCTAGGGAGTCGATGGTCTCGATATCGAGATGGTTTGTTGGCTCATCCAGCAGCAGTAGCTGCGGCTGCCTGTATGCCAGCCACGCAAAGATGACACGGCTCCTCTGCCCGTCCGACAGGTTCCTCATTGGCATCACCTGAGCCTTCCCTGACAGCCCAAACTTACCGACTGCGGCTCTCATCCTCTCTTCTTCGTTCCCAGGGTATTCCTTCATCATGTATTGCAGGGCCGAGATGTCCAGGTCCAGCTTCTCTGCCAGGTGCTGATGGAACTGTGCGATGCGCAGGTGATTGTGCCGCCTCACCATACCGTCCAATGGAGCCAGCTCACCTGTCATCAGCTTCAGGAGAGTGCTCTTCCCTGCCCCATTGGGACCAACCAGTGCAATCCTAGAGTCCAGGTCAACACCAAAGTCGAGCTTCTTGTACAAGAGATTATCCGGTGTGTACCCAAACGTGACCTCAACAAACTGAAGCACTGGTGGTGGAAGTTTGCCAACATTTGTGAAGCGGAAGACCAGTATTTTATCCCTAACAACCTTCTCAGTGAGCCCACCACGCTCCATCTTTGCAAGAGTTTTCTCCTTGCTCTGGGCCTGACGTGCAAGCTTTGCAGATCCATGGCCAAACCGTGCAATGTACTCTTTCATTGATGCAATCTGCTCCTGCTCCCACTTGAACTGCTTCATCTGATTCTCTTCAAGCTCAGAACGGGTCTGAACGTACTGGTCATAGTTCCCAGTATATAACTTGAGCTTCTTATTCTGCATATGGATGATGTTAGTGCACACACCATTCAGAAAGTCCTGGGAGTGAGATATGACAACAAGTATACGGTCAAATTTCTTTAGCATCTCTTCCAACCAGACACATGCCTCAAGATCTGCAAATTAACATAAGAAATTAGTTTAGCGGAGCAACAAGTTCACCAAAACAGGGCCCTGAAAAAAAACCTTTCTGCAAATCCTTTGGACTTCAATGACAAGTTTTTAATCATTCTACAGACTACAGGTATAACATATGAATGCTATGAGGCAATAACAATTGGAGTGCTGATCGAAGTCATTTATGCTCAACAGGATATGTAGCATTGGCACCATGTTGTGCGATACATTAGAAAAAAAAAGGTACAGCAATTGACATCATATCTTATCTTTGGATGAACTCAGCTACTTAGATTAGCAACCAAGCTGTTTATCAGTGTCATCCATATACAAATATGAATATGATATACATAGAAGATGCAGATCGTCGTCCACATGAAAATTTGGAGTATTTAGTAGGTTTCTAGTTCACAAAAGTTACCAGGAAAACAAGACATTCATATCCAAAAGCTACCAAGAAAATAAGACATTTATATCCACATAGATCCTGGTTTTCTACTTCAGTAGTTTAGAATTTAAGAGTCTTACCAAGATGATTTGTAGGCTCATCAAGCAAAAGGATTGTTGGATTCATGAACAGTGCTCTAGCCAAAGCAATTCTCATACGCCAACCTCCAGAAAAATCTCGAGTTTTCTTAGCTTGCATTTGCTTGTTAAAACCTAAACCATATAATATCTCAGCAGCGCGCTTTTCAGCGGTTGATGCATCAATCGCTTCTAGACGCTCATATACACGATCCAAAGCATCACCACCACCATCATCCTAAAAGTGTGAACAATCATAATACATGTTACTATGTTAGGACGTTCTCCAGCATCAAGTTATAATTTGCAAGAGCAGCAAAGCAGAATACAGACAAGACTAGAGAAAGGTGTATTGTAACAAATGTGTGAGGAAGTTCAAGACGTGACCTGTGCAGCCAAAATCTCCGCTTCCTTTTCCAACTTCACTCTTTCTTCGTCACAACTAACAACAGCTTGTAGCGCAGACATGTCTGAAGCCTCGATCTCATGGGTGAGATGGTATATGTCCATGTGTTCAGGTATAGGGAGTTCCCTGCAGCCTATCGCGGTGAGCAGAGTAGATTTCCCACAGCCATTTAGGCCGAGCAAACCATAACGCCTGAGACCAATTAAAACCGTCAGTGACGTGCTCGGGCAGCGCACTTGGTCGTAACCCGTAACGGAATGGCTATAAGTGATGGCAGTATATGTCTACCTCCCATAGTTGAGCTCCAACTCAGAATCTACAATAAGGTCATGGCCATGAAACGTTAATGAAAGAGACTCTATCTGCAACATGCAAAAGATCATATTAGGTGTCACTAGGCGGTCAGTAAGAAATGAACTACTAAAAAAAGCATGGGTTGAGGGATACTGTTATTTGTGGCAGCGAAACTGGAATCTATATTTCGTTAAACACTAAGCCATATTATAGTGGGTATAAAGAATTAATCCGATGATCCAACTTCATGTGGAACATCAGAGAGATAGGATGAAAGGAAGGCTTGAAAACATAAAAGACGTCAGTATTTACAAATTCTGCTGCCTAGGCACCGCCCAGCCCACCTGGCTAGCTGTGAGTTATTTTTTTAGTAAAATACTAGAAACTACCCAGAGAAAATAGTTCATCAGCCTACGTTTTGCCTAAAAAACGAATTACGAGGTTGCAATTGGCTCTCTGCAGAAAAGGGGGAAAAAAAAAGAAAAACTCCCCTATCATAACAAAACGGATGGATCGGGGATAAACAGGGATGCTCACGTGGATATCTCGGGAGAGCGGGTGGGAGGCGAGGACGCCGGTGCAGGTGCGATCGGAGAGCTTGAGCGCGGCGACGGCATCGACGGCCTTAGCGGCGGCAGAGGAGGAGGAGGATGAGGAAGGGGCCGGGACCTTGGCTCCCCTCTTGGCTGCGGCGGCCGCCTTCTTCTGCGCGGCCTTCTTCTTGCTGGCGTCCGACACCATGGTGAGGAGGAGGATGGGGAGGGTGATGCCGCGGCGGCCTGACGCAGAAGAAGGGAGAAGAAGAATCGGGAAGGTCGGAGAGGGACGACAGCGCAGCACACCACCACCACCACGGCACCGGGATTGTGGGAATGTGAAGCAGACGACAGGGGGAAGAAGGGGAACCTCAACTCTACTCTTGATGTCCTCCTGACACTTGTCAGTGTCCTTTTTCTAGTTGGACTACTGGGCTTTCCCTTTTCTTGTTGGACTACTGGGCCTCTCCTCTGTGACGGGCCCATACGGGCCTTTTTGCCTTTCGCAGAGGCATGCAGGCCTTTCCGTCTTGGGCTATCCATAAACGCCGCCATGCTCGAGTTCTTCATCGTATGGCACTATGGCCCATGGACAGACGAAGCTCTGCAGCGGCCTCCATAATGCAAGACCACAACGACACTCGACCACATTTAATTTTATTGAGGGTGTGTTTAGTTTCTCATAAAATACAAAATAGAAAAGGAAAAAGTCCACTTTAGGTCCCTTAATTTTCATAAAAGTCTAATTTTCATCCCTGAACTCTAAAACCAGACAAAATACATCCCTCAACTTTTAAAACCGTGCAAATTACATCCTTGGCCTGGTTTTGAAAGCGGTTTTGTCTTTTTCTTTTTATTTATTTTGGCTGAATTTTTTGAAAAATCACAGTAAATCACATAAAAATCATAAAATAGAAAACTCAACTTTGTTGAACTTCATATGAGTAGATCTACACATTAAATATATAATATAGTATATTTCAGTATATTTTTTTTGATGCAGCTTTAGATCTATGCTTTTCTATAATTAATTAGACTAATTATAGCTACCGTTTCTATGGTCTAATTGTGATGAAATTTATATGGTGGGCTAATTATTCTATGATTCAGTTGTAGTAAAAATTTCATACTCATTGGATCATGTATTACTTAGTTATAGATTTATTTAGGTTTATGCTTGTTAAATCTTAATAAATCTATAACTAAGTTATACATGATCTAATGAGTATTAAATTTTTACCACAATTTAAACATATAATAATTAGCTCAACATAAAAAATTCATCATAATTGGACCATATAAACTATAGCTATGAACTATTCTAATTAATTATAGAAAAACACAGATCTAAAGCTACAACAAAAACTTTCTACTAAAGCATATCATATTATATGTTCATTGTGTAGATCTACTTATCTGGAGTCCAACAAAATTATATTACTATTTTATGAATTTTATGTGATTTACTATAATTTTACAAATATTCAGCCGAAATAAATAAAAATGAAAAAGACAAAACAGCCTTCAAAACCGCTTGTAACCATGCCAGGGACGTAATATGCACGGTTTCGAAAGTTGAGGGATGTAATTTACCCGGTTTTGAAGCTCAAGGATGAAAAACAGACTTTCGCAAAAGTTGAGGGACCTAAAGTGGACTTCTTCCAATAGAAAATATCAACTACTTTAAAATGATGAAATATAAAATACTAAAAAAACTAACAGAGTTAAAAGTATGGGTAAAATCACAATGTAAGTAGAGGCCTTTTCACAAAGACAAAGTTGTCCTTACTGAGCCCATTTAACACCGTTAACCGTTGTTCATGGAATAGGGGTAAAATGAAGCTTTGTTTTCAAAAAGCAAGGGTAAAATCGCAACGGTGACAAAAATAAAGGTAAAATCACAATTAGACTTCAAAATAAGGGTAAGAACGCAATAGCTCCTTAGATATACTATCATAATAAATTTATTTGGTGATATAATATTACAAGTATTTTCTATAAATATAATTAAAGTTGAGAAAAGGGAGTACGACCTTAAGTACAAAGGCGTTTGTATTTTTTTATATAAAGAAAAAGAAGGCAATATATAACACCTGAAAAGAGGCTAGCCTAAAAAAGGAGAATCTGAGCTGCAACTGCTTAATGCTGCCTTTTAGCTTGTCAACTACTCCAGAAAAGGTAGCATTAATTCTGAGATCCGCAACGTCTCCAATGGTTTGGTAATTTTGGTTTGGCATTTGTTGTTGTTTGCCAACTCTCAATTGCAAATGCAAAGGAAAAAATATGGCCATCCCCAATGGTTTGGCATTTTGGACTTGGCAATTACCTAGTGGAGATCGCTCGACTGCGTGGATGCAATGGCCGCTCGCGTGTTTTTGTCTAGACGCGCGCGATCTTCAGGGAGGGATGTAGCAGACTCGATCGGCGTATTTCAATCGCGTTCAGGGAGGGATGACGTAGCAGACTCGATCTGCGTCTTTGAGTCGCGGCAAACCAATGGTGGCGCGGACTCTATTTGGCGCGAGGACTTCCTACGACGAAGGAAACGACGCCAAAGAGACCAGGCCGCGGACGGAATTGATGCAGGAAAACCGGCCGCAAGCGTTTGCCAATCCAAAAGCCAACTCCCAAATATGCCAAGGGGAGCCTCTCAAATGCCAAGTTTACTAAAATGGCAAATCCGTTTGCAAAACCGTTGGAAGAGTGATTTTTACCTTTTTGCCAAATAACACAAATGCCAAACTAGAATGGCAAACCGTTGGAGATGCTCTGGCTTGTTTGGCATTTGTATCTACCTATTTAGGGTCTTGTTAGTTGTAAAAAATTTACAAAATAGACACTGCATACTTTCTTTTGTATTTGACAAATATTTTCTAATCATGGACTAACTAGCTTAAAGGATTTTTCTCGTAAATTACAGACAAACTATATAATTAGTTATTTTTTTAATTTATATTTAATACTCTATGCATGTGCCACAAATTTCGATGTGACGAGAATTTTTTTTGCAAATCTCATGAAGTAAACAAGACCTAGAGCGATTTGACATAAAATTTTGTTTTTTATCCTAATCCACCTCAATGACTCAATCAATGCATATGAATTGAGATTAATACGAGTATAACCAACAATGACTAAGAGTATATGTCGCAAAAGCCCAATACACATCCGTACTTGCATTGCTTCGACTGGAAATATAGCTAAACTAAGGACATGTTTGATCTATTAGTACTAAGAGCATCTCCAAAAGTCTTTGCAAATCTCACTCTCTAGATCATCATTAGAATCATTTCTATAAAAATCGTTTTCTATATTTCTTGACTCTCCAACGATTTTTCAATCTCTCGTGCGCACTCTAGAGAGTCATTTTTGTTTTCTATTTTTGGCTAACGAAAAATCCGGAATAGAAGATAGCTATTTTTGTATAACCATTCAGACAAGTTATTGGAAAGTAATTTTTTTTACCAACATCTGTATTTCTAACATTTACGGAAGATTTAGAGTCTCTTGAGTTGCTCTAATATAGTTAACTAGTTAATACTCCCTCTGTCCTAGATCATAGGCCATTTTAGCATTTTAGGTACATAGTTTTTGCTACATATTTAAATAAATGATATGTCTAGACACATAATAAAAGTTGACGTCAACAACCTATAATTCAGAATGGAGGGAGTATAGACTAACTATTAGCTAGCAAATTATTAGTAGGGACTGTTAGGATCCACCTACTAATATGTTTGTAATAGGTGGTTGGTGCATATATATGTATTAGTACCTATTATCAGGGATGAAAACGGTACAAATATTTTTTAATCGTATTCGAGACCAAATTCGTTTAGAATGGTTCACTGTATCCGAGTCCGAATATTCAACATCTGATACTGTATCTATATCCGAATACTTAAATTGTATATTTATGATGTCGATATCCAATTTTATCTTATCTGACATGGTTGACATTATCTTTATTCCAATTCAAATAAACAAATATAATATTAATGATATTTATCTATATCTAATCTATTTTCATCTCTACCTGTTAGCAAACCCCGAACTTACTAGCTAGTAGAAGTGTAGCCCCTTAGCTAATATAATGGAAGTTCGCAAAATTATTGAATGTTTATATAAAAGCGAAGTATGGAGGGTGTAACTATATTACTAGTTAAGTAGCCCTCAAGATAGACTAAAGAGAAATCGTTCGAATCGATAAAACAAAAGTGATTACTGATGGTACATGAAAAGTGCAGTGCAGTATATATTGTTAATTGATGGACGCACGAGAAAGACAAAGCAGGCAGCTAGCTTAGCGAACTAAAGCGTACAACTAACAACTAATAAAATGTAGGCGAAGCCGCGAAGGAAAGAAGAACAATCAAAAGGACGGATCGGAAGCGGGTGAGCCGGCTCACATGCAGGCCAGGACCAATGCCAATCGTGAATAAAAAAGTACTCCCGCCTTTGCAATAAAATACAAGGACTTTAGTACATTTGGGAGCATTTGAGCTTATAAATTAAATCTGTCAACTATTCAACAGTGTTTGGCTTATTAGCCGAGCGTTTCTGTATCGTGTAGACTCTTCTGCACCTAAGGTGCTAGGTGCCGTTAAGGGCTTAAGGCATGCATGTTGTCTCTATTTAAGTACAGAGATGTGCTCAACCATTTTGTGTGATCGGAAATAAAGTTTGACTAAATTTATTGAAAAAACAATAATACTTGTGATAATAAATTACCATCATTCAGTATATTATTATGAAATATAATTTTTTATAATTTACCTCTTTGTTATATATGGATATGGTAGATATGTCAATATTATTTTTTATATGTTTAATCAATTTAACACCATTTGACTTCGAACAAATTAAAAAATTTTATATTTTTGGATAGATCAGGAGCAAGTGAATACGACCGGCCTTACGAGTCAGTCTCGCTTCTGTGCATTGCGTTGCATTGTCGGGCATCTATCATGCACAATGCTTGGATGTTGTACACATATAGATATATACTATATGCTACTAGTGACGATGTTCGACTGCTAGTGGATGATAACATATGTAAATACTAGAGTGGGCTCTTAGTGCTCGTCGTCTCATCAATCAGGCCTCACTACTTTATTTATTTGCACTACGTACTGCACTAAAAAAAATCATGTGTGTGGGTACGTAAGATCGATGTGGAATAATATACATGGCAGATGGAAAGGATTAGGAGGTGCCTTCTTCGTCGTCAGATCATCAGTTTATATTAACAAACAAAGGCAGTTTCAGTTAGTGCTAACTGCTATGAATGACAAGACAAACCAGAAGCATATGCATGAAACCGCATGCTAGCTAGCTCTAGGTAGGACGTGGAAGAACCGTGCATGTATCAGTTCAAAATAATCAATATAAGCAAGCGGCGGCGTATGCAATCATATATGCATTATATATGTATGTAAAAGTACTTAATTGGCATTATAAATATATTGGTCTGCGCAACAAAACTGTGTTGTCCCGTGATTCATGGACGGACCTCACCTGTGCTGAAGAAGAAGATAGATTGATTCCTTGAGACTATATTTCTTGATTGATTTCTTCTATTATAAAGCCGGCCGGCCACGCACTTTTGACTTACCAGAGAGTCAACATGTACTGACATTCAAGATAGATATGTACAATATTTATTTCAGTCATAGGTTCTTTTTAGAAAACTATAAACATTTCACGGTACATGAAAACCGCGTGATAGTGATGGCCGCATGAAAACTGCATAATATTTACAGTATTACCTTGATCTCACCACATAAACAGCTGCAGCCGTGGCAGTGCTGTTTATATCAAGGACTATGATGCCCCTCATCCAAGAGATGGAAGAGCAGAGTTTTTTTTTTCACCATTTCATCAAAGCGTTGGACAGTAATGAATTAATGATACATGGGGCAATTGCTTGATCTATTTGGCCTCAGGAACAAGATTCAAATCTTTGCTTGACCGATTTGATCTTGTTGTGTAGGAACAAGATTCATCAATCGTTTATTCATCATTAATACCCCATCTGCATGCATCGTTGCACTTCTATCAGACACCTAGCTAGTCACTTTGGAATCACTCAAAAGTGAAGGTTTCTTTGGCAAACTCAATGGTGACCGATTGTAATGAACACCCATTTACTCAATGGTCCAAGAGAGAGGGGGTAAACTGGACTCTCAAAATTAAATACAATAACCTTAGTATGCAGAAACTACTCACCTCTTTACATGCATGGTAGAAGTCTCGGACTAAAAAGATCACATTAAGAATAAGTCCTTAGGACCATCATATTATTAGACATGATGCACTTAGAAGATTTGTAGCGATGAAGAAATTAACTAGAGTAACATGCTATGCATGTCTACAAAGGGCTTTACGCATTGATTAACACAAAACAACTAGATATGTAACCAGAGAAAAGTTCATGGTTCCACTAAGATAAGTTTCTTAACTTGTGGAAATTAAAACCCATAACATGGAAACACATAGAAAAACAAGGATTTAACGTTTATCTTAATTCAAAAATTCAAAACATTCAAATTGAAATTGTTACACCATTCAAATTTCAATAACATTCTAAATTTGATTTTTAGATAACTTATATGCAACTCTATAAGGACGGCCCGAGAGGGGTGCATTGGGCTCTAAAAATTAAATACAAGCCTTGGCTTATGTAAAATCTAGGGAAAAAATCTACTTTTCATCCTTCAACTTCAAAACCAAGCAAATCACCTCCTTCAACTTTTCAAACCGGGCATTTTACCTCCCTAGAGCGGTTTTGAAGGTAGTTTTGCTACAGTGAATTGTGGTTTTGCTACAGTGATGGTGGTTTTATCTTTTTCTTTTTTTTTATTTTGGCTGGATCTTTGAAAATTCATAGTAAATCAGAGAAAAATCATAAAATAGAAAATCTAATTTTATTAGACTCCACATAAGTAGATCTACACAATGAACATATAATATTGTATGTTTTAGTACAAGTTTTTGTTATAAAGGTTTTGACTTTTCTTTTTTTTATTTATTTTAGCTAAATATTTGAAAAATCATAGTAAATTACAGAAAAAAATCATAAAATAGAAAATTGAATTTTGTTAGACTCCACATGAGCATATCTACATAATAAATATATAATATAGTATGCTTTAGTACAAATTTTTTGTTGTAGCTTTAGATGTATGCTTTTTTAGTTAATTGAAATAATTCATAGCTCCAACTTCTATAATTATTTTGTCAGACTAAAGCATACCTATATTATATGTTCGTGGTGTATATACACTCATGTGGAGTACAAAAAAATTAGATTTTCTATTTTATGATTTTTCTGTGACTTACTATAATTTTTCAAAGATTCAGCCAAATAAATAAAAAAGATAAAGATAAAACCTTTATAGCAAAAACTTTGTACTAAAGCATATCATATTATATATTTACTCAGTATATCTACTTATGTGTGGAGTCCAAAAAAATGGATTTTCCATTTTATGATTTTTCTGTGATTTATTATGACTTTTCAAAGATTCAGACAAAATAATTAAAAAAGAAAAAGATAAAATCACCGTCATTGTAGCAAAACCATCATTCACTGTAGCAAAACCACCATCGAAACCGCTCTAGAGAGGTAAAATGCACGGTTTAAAAAGTTGAGAGAGGTGGTTTGACCGGTTTTAGAGTTGACGAAGGAAAATGGTACTTTCGTGAAAGTTGGAGGAGGAAAAGTAGACTTTTTTCTAAAATCTAAACCCAAAGCTTCTTAGCTCGTAAGTTCTTCTACAAAGCAAACTTGCTAGTAGTTACAATTAAATTAAACAATCAATGTAGATGTGATATAATGTATTTTAAATTATTTAAATTTATTCAAAGTTTTTTCTAACAAATTGCATAATTTACTGTCATAGAGTACTAATATAATTCTAAATTAAATTCCTGTCATCGGTATATGATTCTTTAAGGGAACATTTTCAAAACTATAGATATATATTTATTTGTCATGCAGACATATATATACTTAGTCTGCATGGTGGCACACCACATGTATATTTACTTTGTATTAATCTATGTATTAATAGTGTTAGATGTTGCTAATTTATAGATAAATATATAGGAAGGTCAAATTTATGGTTATCTTTTTAAGAATAGCGTATGATGAAAATTTAGATGCAGATTGGATATGACATTTAGTTTGGAAACTAAAAGAGTTATTAGATGATCTATTACGAGGCATAGGTAGGTACTTTGGATACAAACTTTGGGTTTTATTTGCTCTAGAGAGATTTTTCATAATGAAATATGTTGGTAATTTAGGCACAGATATAGGAGGTTTACTTGATGCTTTAATAGTAGAGGTGGGTAATTGTTAGAGAAAGAGGATAGATTGAACAATTATAAGAGTCTTTACCTTAATGACACTAGTGTTTCTGATTTTCATGAGGATTTTCTAACTTTTTTTTTCAAACACACCTGAGTAAGATAATACATTCGAGTGTCATGCAAATGGCTTTTAAGCCTTCCTGCCAGCTCCATCCAGCTGCAGAAAGAGCATGTGCCACATCATATTGCATGCTGCTACAGGACAGTAGTAGATGACAAACTAAAGCAGGATACAGTCGAGTTAATAATATGGTTAATTATGTCACTGAGATCTCGATTGTGGTTATCATTTGCTTGTTGCATGATTTTTTTTGTAAGGCTTGTTGCATGATTGATCATTGTACAAGCAAGGTAAGCTAAAGCAACCACTGCACATCTATGGATCGATCGTTTCCTATAATAAAGCATCGTACCGGGACGATCTCATCTACCGATGCCTAATAGCTACAATTATGCTCGATCATGCTTTAATTTACACACCTGGCAGAAACGCAAAGCAAATTAAAGCTAGATATGATATATATGCTTTCACGACGGAAAAAGTATATGTACTGATTGGATGATTAAAAGAAGCGCTGCCAATCCTTCTTCTCAAGTTTCCTAAAAAAATCCTTCTTCTCAAATAAACTCTCTTTATCCTGGAAATATATAAGGAATTCAAATTTATCTTAAGTTAAACTATACAAACTATACAAAGTTGAACCAAATTATAGAGAAGGGTATTAATATCTATCATATCAAAGACATAAATTATGATGCTAATTTGATGTCATAAATATTATTCTTATTTTCTACAATTTAGTCAAAATTAACATAATTTGACTTAGCACAAACGTAAATCCTATATTTCATCGGGCCAGATGGAGTACTATCCTATTAGAAATAGCATGTACCCATATCTCTTTTTTAAAGAGGTCTGAAGCCGAGATTTTTCCTTTAATCGCATAGACACGTTAATTATACTCTACTCTCTCTGCACCTAAACAAATAGTAGCAAGTTTAGGGCAGAGTACTATGACAGAGAAATGACCATACTACCGTGCACACTGATGGTGATTGTTTCAAAAGCACACTAATTATAGCATTTAGTATACACATCCAGAAACTCATAATACTAGAGTGAGAAATGGGAAGGGATGCAGTAAATGCGAGAAGACTTGAAAAAAAAATAAATGGAGTAGTAGACCAATTTGCCCTCTAGAGATTGATTTCGTAGACAATTTGTTTTGCCAATTTATTTGGCAGACTATTATTTTTTTAACATTTACATTTATTAATTGTGTTTACATAAATTATTTTTTATCTTTCTTTCCAACTCGTATGAAAATTAAATCGCTAGTTTTCTTGTATTTATTATCCCAAATTTAATATTTGTTAACTGTATTAAGCATGAATTTTTTGTCATAAAATTGAATGATCTAGGTTTTTTTCAGTTCGGCCTTGTTTAGTTCTCACCTAAAAATAAAAAACTTTTTAAGATTTCCTGTCACATCGAATCTTGCGGCATATGCATAATAAAACGAATCTTTTAAGCCTAGCTACTCCATAATTGGACAATTTTTATCAAATAAAAACAAAATGCTATAGTGCCAAAATCCAAAAAAAAATTGGATCTAAACAAGGCCTTCATATGGTGACTAATTATAAACTGTATCATACATGGACTCTTAAGTGATCATCAATTCATCATAAATCCAACATTGTAGCTAGCTTCTTTTTTTCTAAATAGTCTCCTACTAAGGCCTTGTTTAGTTCTGAAAAAATTTCGGATTTCGGTATTGTACCATTTTCGTTTTTATTTGACAAATATTATCCAATCATAGACTAACTATGCTCAAAAGATTCATCTCGTGATTTACAGGCAAACTGTGCAATTAGTTTTTGTTTTCGTCTATATCTAATGCGTTATGCATGTGCCCCAAGATTCGATGTAATGGAGAATCTTGAAAAGTTTTTGATTTTTGGGGTGAACTAAACAAGGGTAACAGATTAACATTCATCATATAAAAGCATATTATATATGTGGTGATCATGATTTGGGTCTCTACTCAACGACAGTTAGAAGTACCACTCACACTCTCTCTCTCTCTCTCAGGACACTCGATGATTGATTGATATTAAGCAGAGCAGGTAATTCTCATTAAGTACAAGTACCTTTTTTTGATCAAACGTACATGTATTAGATTTAAATTTAAGTAAAATGTACATATACCAGTACAAATATAGGTATGCAACAGTAGGACACAGAGGATAGCTATCTCAACCTATTTGCAGAAAGGGCCCTAGAAAAAAACAAAAATTACAAGCAAGTCCCTGGACCCTCTGCTCGTCCAAAACGCCTGCATCTGCCGCTGCCGATCGCCGGAAGCCAGCACACACAGGCAACGTCTGCCCTAAATCCGAGATCGCTCCATCGCATAAAGGCTTTGTGCAGAGCCGCGGTAGAAACTCATCCAAACAAATGAGTAGAGACATCGAAGGACACACATCGACCGGGGCCATGCCCCGAGCAAACTCGGCCTTGAATCAGAGCTCGCCGTCGATGACAACCATCGCCATGGGAAGCATGAGCTCGATCCAACCTCCACATCGCCGCGCAACCCAGAGCTTTCTCTCCATCCTAGAAACAAAAGGCCAACACCAATCTTATCTCGGCGAACACCAGAAAATGAACACCAAGAAAAGAGTGGCGGACGGCCATGGACTCGTGCACAGGGGCTCCATAAGCAGAAACCCACCTCTATGGACTCGTCGCCGGCACTGGAGAGAAGCACCAACAGGACGGGGATGAATCCAGAAGGACTTATTCCATTGCGCCGTCGCCGTCTTGGCAACGATGGCCGGAAACCTACTACTACTGTATACCTGCACAGTCGCTTTCTGGTACAATAAAATGAAAGTAGACAGCCATATTATTTTATTGCAGTGACGATAATAGCCTGCGTAGCAAATACTATACAGTTAATTGGGTGGAGCGAGATCGATGATGGGCGATAGCACGACATGTGGTGTCACGTACCCGTGCAGAGTCGCCGTACGTGCGGCCCCGTTTGATTAAAAGTTTAACTCTCGTCACATTGTATGTTTGAATACATACATAAAGTATTAGATATAGACTATTTATAAAACTAAAAACACAGTTAAAGAATAATTTATGAGATGAATCTTTTAATTCTAATTAATCTATAATTGGACTAATTGTCAAATAAAACAAAAATATTATAGTACCTGTTAAACATTAACAACTCCAACCAAACACGTGTATTTGGCTGGCTGTTTTTTTTTTGCGATGTTGACGTTGATGATAATTTGTTATAGGAGAAAAATATTATTTTATAGTTGGTTGATGACTGATCACTGGGAGATGGACGCTGTTAGCTTGAAGTAGCTTAACCCATGGATCATGGCGCCGTCGGATGAGTAGTAGGTAGTACTAGGCCTTGTTGAGTTTCGAAAAGTGAAAAGTTTTTGATACTGTAGTATTTTCGTTTGTTTATAACAAATATTATCCAATCATGGACTAACAAGGATCAAAAGATTCGTCTCGTGATTTACAGCTAAATTGTGTAATTAGTTTTTGTTTTCGTTTATATTTAATGTTTTATGCATATGCCACAAAATTCGATGTGACGGGAATCTTAAAAACTTTTTAGTTTTCAGAGTGAACTAAACAAGTCAAAACGATCGATGCTTGCTCAAATTTCAACTCCGTAGCACTTATTTACGGCTAATTAAATGCCGGTGCCTGGTTTGCTTGCTTCGGACCATCTATGTACAAACAACAACCCGCGATGTACGTGCGTAGGTACGACCGGACCGATCATTACTAGTTTACTCAAAAACTAAAAACCAAATTTTACGGGCAATTGCATTTTACGGCAAACCATAGCTTAAATGATTCGTCTCGCCAATTCCGACCAAACTGTATAATTAATTTTTATTTTCGTCTATATTTAATACTCCATGCATGTGCTTAAAGATTCGATGTGACGGAGAATCTAAAAAACTTTGCAAAATTTTCTAAACAAGGCCTTGGTTTGTTAGCAAAAAGAATTTTTTTTCATACTGTAACATATTTGTAACTATATCAATAAGTGTTTAATCATAAACTAATTAGGTTTAAAGATTTATCTCACAAAATACATACAAACTGTATAATTAATTATTTTTTTTAATTTATATTTAATGCTTTGTTCATGTATCTAAACATTTGATACTCATGACCGTGCATTTCGTGTCGAACCATGTCCACATTCCTCGTTATGCGTAAAGATGACAAATTTTACCAGAAACCCGATGGGTAATTACCTCATTAGGGTAAGGGTATGGCTATTTTTTTTACCCATGGGTAAAATAATAGGGAAAAAGCTTTACCCAGCAGGTAAAGCGGGTAAGGGTATGAGACTGCATTGTCCGTATCCGTTAACCTATAGGTAATTTTAACCCGATTTAATAAGTTAGAATCATGGGCTAAAATCACCATACACAACTGAAGCCCAATAAAAAATCATATATAATACTGTAAAAACCTAGCCCTTCACCTTAGTACCTCACTGAAAGTGCATCTAGCCCTTTGTGGGTTTTGGTGAATTGAATGACAACATGATTAAAGGTCTAATAAGTTTGCTAAGTGTTGAACAGGATATTGAGTCTATTGCACATACTTGTGGATTGTGTATTAACAAGTATGTTCAAGGCTCAACAAGCAGGCAAACTTGATGATATGCCACATAATGTTGAAATGAAGGCCAAATTGTGTATTGTTGTATTAAAGGATTATGGAAACAATCTAGGTCAAGCAAAAGACAACAATGCAAATAAAATCTATGGAATGGCTTATATGCTGTGGGATATCATAACATCATGAGAAAGCAAGCATATTTGACAAATGGCAAAAGAGACATGAGTTGATGTTCTTGGATTGGTGTCTACAATGGCTTGCTTTTCATGAACAAGAAAAGCTTGATAGTGAACTAGGTTTGATCAAGCTAGAAGTATGAAGATCAATATTGAAGTGAGTATTGAGTGTCAAGCCAAAATAGAGAGGATATAAGGAACTGTGAATTGGCTTGATCATATTGATGTTGATCCATATATGTCTCTATGTGAGTCAAACTGAAGCTTGATTAATCTCAATATTTATATCTAGAAGATATTCAAGCAAGGATCACAATATTGAAGAAATGGTTATTCAATGGATGCTTAATGTGATATGACTTGAGTATGGCTTGATAAGGTGAAGATAGCAAGGAAAGGGCTTCGAGGGACTAAGCGGAGGTGAAGGGATAAGCGACGGCTTAAGGATCGAGGTACCATGGCTAAGGTGAAGAAGAGAGTACTTGCATTGAGTCGAGGAACTAATCAAGCTATGAGGAGTCATATTGTGTTGAGGATCAAATCTTTAGTAGAAGTGACTTGAAGCCATGGAGGTGAACTCATATGTGTTGAATTGGGTCAAGTCACATGCTCAAGGTGTGTTTGCTCAAGAAAAGGAGACAAAGTTGATTGCAACCCTTTATGGAGTAATATTGAGAAGAAATGGCATATGAAGACATTGAAGACTCAAGTGATCAAATTAGTTATATATTCTCTTGTTCTTGAGTATAGGTATGCCGTACTATCAAGGGGGATGCAATACGAATGATAGACAAGTCTCAAGTGCTCAAACTAACCGAACCCAAGTGCTAACATGAGAGAAAACACTTAGCACTGCACCTGCACAAGTTGATCTTGGAGCTTGTTCTCTACAGGGTTAGATAGCCCTCGAAATAAGCTTTCCAAAAAGTCCAAGATCACTGTAAACGGAGTTCGGAGTAAAAAGTTATGGCTTTTTCGGTAAGGTGACCTGTGCTGTTTTTACAAGGGCGGCAGTGCCGCACTTGATGGGCGGCAGTGCCGCCCTTGTACAGTCACAACGGCTAGTTTTCAAATCCTAACGGCTAGTTTGAGTGGAATGAGTATATATACCCATCCCACTGCTTCTGGTCGTGCTGCTGATGCTCCAGACTTTCCCAACCTTTGCAAAGCCTCTCCCCAACCCTCTCTTTGTGGGAGTGAAGTGCTTAGTGCACAATTAAGTGTTGGGGCTGTGTGATTAAGTGTTAGAGAGCATATTAGAGCAATCCTAACCTTGAGCACTTGCTGAGCTTCGTCGATCTTTGTTGTGCATTTGTTACTCTTGGAGGTAAATCCTCCTAGATGGCTAGGCGTCGTCCGGCGAGCTCCCGTGCTTGTGGTGAGCAGCGGGACAGTTTGTAAGACTCTCTTGCAGCTAGTGAAATCACCCCTCATCTCAAGAGTTCATTCTCTTGATTTGAGAATGAGGGCAAGGCAAGCCTTGGTGGCGAGCCAATCCTTTTGTGGATACCTCAACAACGTGGACTTAGGCAAGCCTTGGTGGCGAGCTGAACCACGGGATAAACACCGTGTCATATTGTGCTTGTTTTACATTCTTGCAAGTTTATATTGTTGTTGAGGTGCTTGTAAGGTTTGTTGCCGATCTACTTGGTGGTACTTGTTCTGCTGCGTATAACTACTATTCAGTGACTAACATACTTGTAGGAAGCTGGGAAATTTACCTGATCTAAATTTCCTTGGTTGGATTTTGAATTGTACTAAGTTCCTCCTGCGCAGGCCGGCAGTGCTGCCCTCCAAGGCCGGCAGTGCCGCCCTCTAATCTGATAGTGTTTTGAGTTGAAACTTTGCAGATTTGTCATTGGATACCTCTAGTACTTCTTCACCAAGTTTGGGCTCATTTGGACACACGGTTGCAGGAAGGCAGTGCCGCCCTCAAAGGGAGGCAGTGCCGCCCTAAGTTTTAATTTCAGTTTGAGCAGAATTTTTTTGGCAGGCCTATTCACCCCCCCTCTAGGCCTCCTCGGCGACATCAAGGTCCTTTCAATTGGTATCGGAGCTAGGCTCTCAATTTCGGGCTTAACCGCCTTGAGAGACGATGTCGACAAGTAAGGAGGTATCTCTAGAACTTTTACTTTTAGATGGCTCAAATTATACATCTTGGTCTGCTTGTATGCTTGATTTTTTTAGGGCCATGGGTCCTCAAATAGAGCAGATTATAGATGTAAGTATTTCACCTCCTACTGATAATTTGGACTATCTATCTAGAGAGGAAGTGAAATGCTTACAATACAATGCTCAAGCTACTAATGTCTTATTTAGTGCTTTGAGTGAAGATGTTCTTGATGTCATCATATTTGGAGATGGTGAACCACTTGATGATGCTCATATCATTTGGACCACGCTCAAAGAAAGATATGGCAGCTCCAAATGTGATGAGAAGTTGCTCTCATTGGAGGAACCACTTGAGAGGTGCTCAACTTCACCGACAAATGATGAGCCTCAAGTGATTCTCTCAAAAGGCCTAATGGATCATACCACATCCACTTCCTTGCCAACACATGACTTAATTGATGGTAATGAAATGGTTGGTGAGAACAATGCTTTTACATGTGGTACTTCTACTTCCTCTAGTTTTTGTTGTTCTAACATTTTGAAGGAAGGAGAAGCTTGTGATTGGTGGAGGCCAAACGATGAATCCACCTCACCTACAAGCTCAACTCTCCATGACACTTCTCCTATGTGTCTCATGGCAAAAGGTGAGAAGGTAAAATCAAAAGCCAAACCTCCTTCACCTCCTAGTGACATCTCTAGCAGTGATCTTAGTGATAGATCTAGTGATGATGAATCTAGTGATGAAGAGATTGATGACATAATTAAAAATTTGGATCCTAAGACCAAACTCTTCATCTCTAAACTAATGGAGGATTTAGAGAGCATTCAAGCTGAACTAGCAACTAGAGATGATGATCTTATTGCACAAGAAAATATTTATATTGCTAGTAAGGAAGCTCTTGCATTAGAGAGAAGTGAGGTGGCCTCCTTGCACAAGGCTTTGGCTAAAGAGCAAGATGACCATGCTCTCACAAGGAAGGCAAATATTGCACTCAATCAAAAGTATTGTGACTTAGATGAAAAGCACAAAGAGCTTGAGCTGCAATATAATCTTCTTTGGGAGAGCACCTCACATCCCTCTAAGGCAAAGGATGTTTCTACTCCCTCCACTAGCCAAGGTTGTGGAAAATGCTTTAATCTTGATTTGAATATTTATGCCACTAACCTTGCTAATATGGAGGTCATGAGAAAGGAGATTGCTAGGCTCAATGAAATCATAGCAGCAGGGTGCATGAATGACAAAACTCAATATGCTGGCAAGAAAATTGTGAATGGCCTTAAATGTGTGCAGTTTGAGAGGAGGGAGCAGTTTGGTACAGTTCAGCCTGCACAGACTGCGGCAGTGCCGCACCCCAAGGGCGGCAGTGCCGCACCCCGCAAAAATGGGAAGGCTACCAATCTGTCTCCTGATCAAACTAAGCTCATAATGAAAAAGTCAAGACAGAACAACAAAGCTCCCAAAGCCATCAAGGTGCAGCATCAACCAAAGAAGACTCTCATCACTTGCTTCAAGTGCAAGAAAGAGGGTCACCATGTGAAGGGCTGCACCTTAAAGAAAGAAGAGAAGAGCATGAGCAAGATTCAAGAGAAGAAGAAGATGGCTCATGTCAAGTCCTCTGGTAAGGGACATAATGATTTTATGTGTTCCAACAAAGTTGATGACCAAGCCACACTTCCAAAGAACAAGACAAGAAGAAGCAAGAGGAAGTGTTATGAATGCAAAGAGAAGGGACATGAAATTGACTCATGTCCCAACAAGAAAAGTAAAGGTTTGTCATCATCAACAAAGAGGCTCTTCAGCAAGGTAGCAAGCAAAATGCAAGAAAAGAAGGCTAACAAGAACAAGAGCCGCCTATGCTACACTTGTAGAGGAAAGGGACACCTAAGCATAGATTGTCCCATGGGTAACACTCACAAGCCCAACTCATCAATTGATTCAAATATGCTTAGGAGGCCTAAAAATGACATTTGTGCTAGAAAGGTGATTGGTTCACCAAGTGCTAGCACAAAGGCCATTTGGGTGCCTAAGTCTCTTGTAACTAACCATGATGGACCCAACATAGTTTGGGTACCAAATTGTGCTTGATGAGTGTTGTAGGTACTTGAAGGTGATATGATGCTTCGAGGTGCTTGAGCAAGTTGATTGAAAATATTCACTCAAGCTATCAATCTATTTATATTGTTTCTTCTTATATGGTTGACCCGAAGATAAATTAATGGAATTATTTCAGACTTCATATTCACCTTGGTAACTAGTACCTAACCCTTGCTAGCTAGCCATCTGACTTGTGTAGTCTCTAGTAGTTCACAAATATATGTGTGTTTGTGAATTATCAAGAATGGCTAGAGTATTTCAAGTTAAACGAATCATTTGCCATATGATGCTTTTAATGGCTCTCTCTAGTAGAGCAAGATCTTATTTATATTGTAGGTAATGAGGAATCACCTTATGAGGAAATCAAGAAAATGACCACGGGTGATATGAGACCAAAAGAGTCCAAGTTGCACTGATAAGGATATCCTCAAGCTGCTGCTGCACCTAATTCCGCTGACACCTCTGATGCGGTAGTGCCGCCCCTCAGAGCGGCAGTGCCGCCCCTATATAGATAGCAGCAGCTGACATCAGTCCAAGACATGGATGAAGCCTACAACATGATGATGAGCAAAGTGAAAATGATGAGACCACCTCATCCATTATATCTCAAGAAGGGTGGTAACAACAATATCTCAAGTGCAATTATTTAAAACTAAACTCCTTTGTGTCTTGTGTAGTCACTTAGGATAAATGAAGCACTTGGAGATATTCATTGGTTGCTGGTCATGAAAGAAAAGTATGATTGGAATTGAATAGATCATCCACACCAAGCAACATAGATGACTTTAAGGAGTTTCCTCTGTGGACCTCAAACCAAGAATTCCAAGAAAGCTCAAGTAGAGGCACTTATTATTTACAATTCAAGAACTCTCTACTTGATGGAATCTAGTCATATGGTAGATTGCCAAAATTCTCATTTTCATCTTAAGGGCATCTACATGCTGTAATGGTTTGTAAGTATCTCTTGGCATATTTCAATTTGATTACACTATTTTTGCCACGACCTAGACATAGAGTGAAAATCCCAAGTTCTTGAATGAATAAAAGTGTTATATGAGAAATTCAAATGCTTAGAGCACTTATCAAAAGGGAATTTACTCTATGACTAGAGTTGTGAGACTAACCATTTCTCTAAGTGATTTATGTAGTCTCACTAAATGAGAATGTGTTTCTCAAATGGAGTGTGCTGTTATATGAAGATCATTATTCCAAAACCATGTGATGTATTCTCTCTAGCTATTTTGGAATTGATTCATCTATGATTAGCCACTCACCATAATATGGCTTAAATCTGCCCTTTGGACTTAATTGACCAACCATGCACATTCACACTTTTATTTCTACTCAAAGAGTGTGCATGAGACATCAAGGGAGATTTAGTCCATATTGTGAGGTTTCTCTATTTAGTGACCCACTTGCCATCCACATATAAAGGGTAACTAAGTGAGAAACTAGTGCTTGTGTTTCTAATACCCTCTTGAGCTTGAACTTGTATAGGAAATCAATAAGAGGTTATGATTGACTTAATTGAACAATTCACAAGCTTGAAGGTTACTCTTCACCTAAAGTAAGATATTGCTGCTAGAGGTCATATTGATCAAAAATCTGAATTTGAATGAAATCAAGTTTGAGGTTAAATTGGATGAGCTATATTAGAAGAATTCACAAGATGACAAGTACTGATCAGAGGACTGAATGGAAATTGCATCTTCTGAGTATTCTCAACCAATTCCACCTCAAGACTGGACAAGAAGCAAAGAAGAATTGTGAAATATCAAATCTGTCCAGAAATTTGAAAATCTGAATTGGCTGCCTTCAAGCATGGATTTGAAAGTCCAAACACTGATGAATTGACCTAAAACGTTGTGAGCATGACACACATATCTAATACTTGTTGCTTTACAGTTTGCATGAAGATTGGTTAAGAAGAAAACCAGTTTTGAGTTGAATTCTGTCAGCTTCAGCATTGCAGATTCAGACCATAGCAGTTTTGGTAGAAAAATTCTTTGACTGATTAAATGGGATCCAAATGAGCTGAAATTTATATAGTAGTTAAAGGACTCATAGATGAAGACCTCTACCAAATTTCATGCATATTGGGCTAGTAGTCTGAGAGATATGAAATTTTCTCTAAGGATGACAGAATCTGAAAACTAGCAGTTTGGAATTGGATTGCAGTATAACAACAAGATTCAGTTGGCTCTCAAGTTGGTCATGAAAAATTTATTGAAAATGAGCAGCATCAGTTTGGATAAAGAAGTTTCATTGGAATAAGAGAACTCAGACAAGGATCCAAACAAATTGCAATCAGATTACAAGCAGTAGCAAATAATTGCAATTAGTTGTTAGAAGAATTCAAATGCAGTCTTTCAGAAACAGCAGCTAAGATCAGTTGAAACCTGATGAAACTAGTTGGCTTCAGCAGTGACAAGTAGCAAACATAAGTTACAATCAGATGGTACTAGCTGAAATCAATTGGAAGCAACTGAAACTAATTAGATTACAGCAGCCTGAAGGAGTTTGAAACCAGTTGGAATGCAGTGTAAACTTCTCCCTTGACCTCATGGTATTGATATGCATGAGTGTACTCTGTGTACTCTTGTATGCACACATTAAGGGGGAGTTTAGACTATATCTTGTGAAACTATTGGTTTCTTTCAAGTGTATGCTGTGCAGTCCCACACAATGGAAAAAGGAAGATGGATGATTCCAATGGATTCTCTTAGTGATTCACAATTATTCTAGGATCTTGGTTTTTATAAACCAGGTGCTCCCAGTTTAATGTCGAATGCCCCAATCCTTAGTGGAACTGAATTTGAATGAGTTGGAGAAAATAACTGAAGAATGAGCTTTCATGGCTATTTCTCCTCTCTAGAGCTCTCAAGTGTTCACGACTCATCTCATTGATTACCCAGGATCTTGTCAACAAAGAGTGGTAACTCCTAGTTCATAATTTACAAATTTCATGAATTTTACCTTTTGCTCTCTATGTGGGTTGCCTTAGGTAAAGAAAGAACTAGGAACATAATTTGTATCTTGTATGATCATAAGAGCTCTAATTCACCACATGTCATCAATTGAGAAATATATGTCTATCCAAATCATTGGAGTCTCACTTATGATGGTCATATCAATGAAAATTTGTGTGGTGATCTATCTACCTTGGTGGTGGTATGTTTCCTTGGCATAATTTGAATTATTGCAAATTTATGATGCCTTGACCAAGATATAGGATGAACTCCTCTTGACTCTTAAACCGACTCAAATGCACTTTACAAGTAATTCAAGTACTTGCTGCATATATTAAGGGGGAGTCTATTCTATGTCTTGTGTCTTTGAGACTAACCTTTTCTTCGAGTGAATTTGTGTAGTCTCTTGGTGAGAATGAGTTTCTCATGGGTATGCTACATTAACTCAATCCAAATGGGTAAAGTTATCTCATATTTACTTGGATTACAATTTTACCACTTAAGTAGCTACTCTCCATAATATAGCTTAAATTCCCTTATTTGGACTTAATTGACCAAAAGTGCATATGTTCTTGCCTTCCACACATATATGTATGCACTATCAAAAAGGGGGAATTTAGTCTATGTTATGAGTTTTGCAATTAGTGACTTACATGCCTTCCACATACAAAAGGTCACTAGTTGTGAAACTCTAGCTTGTGCAATTTGATGCTATCTCTTGTATTGTGAGCATTACCTAGGTGACAATATGAGATATGAGCATTCATTCCAATTGGCATCAACTTTTGAAGATTCCTTCAATTGGTGTCAAAATTGTGAAGATCATATTTCAATTGGTATTGATGGATAATCTTTCAACCTGTCATATCAAGAAATATGTCTTCAATTGGTATCTCAAAATGACAACAAGAGTTGGCAATGGACTTTCAATTGAAATCAAGTACAAGCATGTGGTATCTCCTATGATCAAGAGAGATGGGCACAAATGAAGTCCTTTTGCATTTTGCCCAGCCCATCAAAGCACTAAATTCATACTATCATGATCATAGTGGAGATTATGAGGTTTAGAACAAAGGTATATCGCTCCATGAACTCTTGTATTACCTTTATGCATCTAGGACCTTACATGCTAGTGTGTGCATGTGTATGCAATATTTGAGCCACACCATGAGTTTGTTCTTATGGTGACGATTAGAGAAAGATTTAGATATTTGGTTGATACCTCTGTGGTGATAAAGTGAGTTTATCTCATGTTAAAACTATCATCTAAGTGAGGTATGAGCTAAATATGCTAACTTCTCAAGAATCTTGACTTAAGGTGTTGCATACTTGGTTTGGTAGAAAACTTAGGAGAGAAATCCTATATGCTAAACTTTTACCTACCTCTTGCCCTCATTTTTCTACCATTATTTCTTCCTTTCGGTTGAGAGATCCTTTTTGGAGATTAATGCCAAAGGGGGAGAAATATTGGGAGAGAGTGTAAGGGAGGAGAGATTGATATGTGGATTGAAAGGGGTAAAGGAGAGGCATATAAGATTTTTCAAATTTTGTGTGGTGTGTGCAAGGATAGTTTATGCTCTTGATAAGGATTTTTTATGTTAGTGTGAATTGTTCTTGCCCTGAGTGGTGGTTGCCTTTATTTCTATGCTGTTCTGGCCCGGCAGGTGCGGTAGTGCCGCCCTCTTGGTGCGGCAGTGCCGCCCTCTGCTAGCCAGCAAACTTTGAGTGCATGACCTGCCATGAGCATCACATTTATCATGTTGACACCTTGCACCCCACGGATGCTAAGATATAGAAGAGTCCCACACTTCATCTTGAATATGTGCATTTGGCATTTGAGGCCAAAACTTGAAATTCTATTCTATGCACATATTTAAGGGGAGCTCACTATATCATAGGATTCAAAATCTTAATGTTTATCAATCTCTTGTAAGCTTTAATTGTGTTGTCATCAATCACCAAAAAGGGGGAGATTGAAAGTGCATCTAGCCCTTTGTGGGTTTTGGTGAATTGAATGACAACATGATTAAAGGTCTAATAAGTTTGCTAAGTGTTGAACAGGATATTGAGTCTATTGCACATACTTGTGGATTGTGTATTAACAAGTATGTTCAAGGCTCAACAAGCAGGCAAACTTGATGATATGCCACATAGTGTTGAAATGAAGGCCAAATTGTGTATTGTTGTATTAAAGGATTATGGAAACAATCTAGGTCAAGCAAAAGACAACAATGCAAATAAAATCTATGGAATGGCTTATATGCTGTGGGATATCATAACATCATGAGAAAGCAAGCATATTTGACAAATGGCAAAAGAGACATGAGTTGATGTTCTTGGATTGGTGTCTACAATGGCTTGCTTTTCATGAACAAGAAAAGCTTGATAGTGAACTAGGTTTGATCAAGCTAGAAGTATGAAGATCAATATTGAAGTGAGTATTGAGTGTCAAGCCAAAATAGAGAGGATATAAGGAACTGTGAATTGGCTTGATCATATTGATGTTGATCCATATATGTCTCTATGTGAGTCAAACTGGAGCTTGATTAATCTCAATATTTATATCTAGAAGATATTCAAGCAAGGATCACAATATTGAAGAAATGGTTATTCAATGGATGCTTAATGTGATATGACTTGAGTATGGCTTGATAAGGTGAAGATAGCAAGGAAAGGGCTTCGAGGGACTAAGCGGAGGTGAAGGGATAAGCGACGGCTTAAGGACCGAGGTACCATGGCTAAGGTGAAGAAGAGAGTACTTGCATTGAGTCGAGGAACTAATCAAGCTATGAGGAGTCATATTGTGTTGAGGATCAAATCTTTAGTAGAAGTGACTTGAAGCCATGGAGGTGAACTCATATGTGTTGAATTGGGTCAAGTCACATGCTCAAGGTGTGTTTGCTCAAGAAAAGGAGACAAAGTTGATTGCAACCCTTTATGGAGTAATATTGAGAAGAAATGGCATATGAAGACATTGAAGACTCAAGTAATCAAATTAGTTATATATTCTCTTGTTCTTGAGTATAGGTATGCCGTACTATCAAGGGGGATGCAATACGAATGATAGACAAGTCTCAAGTGCTCAAACTAACCGAACCCAAGTGCTAACATGAGAGAAAACACTTAGCACTGCACCTGCACAAGTTGATCTTGGAGCTTGTTCTCTGCAGGGTTAGATAGCCCTCGAAATAAGCTTTCCGAAAAGTCCAAGATCACTGTAAACGGAGTTCGGAGTAAAAAGTTATGGCTTTTTCCGTAAGGTGACCTGTGCTGTTTTTACAAGGGCGGTAGTGCCGCACTTGATGGGCGGCAGTGCCGCCCTTATACAGTCACAACGGCTAGTTTTCGAATCCTAACGGCTAATTTGAGTGGAATGAGTATATATACCCATCCCACTGCTTCTGGTCGTGCTGCTGATGCTCCAGACTTTCCCAACCTTTGCAAAGCCTCTCCCCAACCCTCTCTTTGTGGGAGTGAAGTGCTTAGTGCACAATTAAGTGTTGGGGCTGTGTGATTAAGTGTTAGAGAGCATATTAGAGCAATCCTAACCTTGAGCACTTGCTGAGCTTCGTCGATCTTTGTTGTGCATTTGTTACTCTTGGAGGTAAATCCTGCTAGACGGCTAGGCGTCGTCCGGCGAGCTCCCGTGCTTGTGGTGAGCAGCGGGACAGTTTGTAAGACTCTCTTGCAGCTAGTGAAATCACCCCTCATCTCAAGAGTTCATTCTCTTGATTTGAGAACGAGGGCAAGGCAAGCCTTGGTGGCGAGCCAATCCTTTTGTGGATACCTCAACAACGTGGACTTAGGCAAGCCTTGGTGGCGAGCTGAACCACGGGATAAACACCGTGTCATATTGTGCTTGTTTTACATTCTTGCAAGTTTATATTGTTGTTGAGGTGCTTGTAAGGTTTGTGGCCGATCTACTTGGTGGTACTTGTTCTGCTGCGTATAACTACTATTCAGTGACTAACATACTTGTAGGAAGCTGGGAAATTTACCTGATCTAAATTTCCTTGGTTGGATTTTGAATTGTACTAAGTTCCTCCTGCGCAGGCCGGCAGTGCCGCCCTCTAATCTGATAGTGTTTTGAGTTGAAACTTTGCAGATTTGTCATTGGATACCTCTAGTACTTCTTCACCAAGTTTGGGCTCATTTGGACACACGGTTGCAGGAAGGCAGTGCCGCCCTCAAAGGGAGGCAGTGCCGCCCTGAGTTGAGCAGAATTTTTTTGGCAGGCCTATTCACCCCCCCTCTAGGCCTCCTCGGCGACATCAAGGTCCTTTCACTCACCCATCTGCTCCCTCCTCTTTCCCCTATCTGCTTGCTACGGCAGCACAACACAAGAACTTGTGAAATTTGCCACTTGTTATCTATTAATAATGGATTTATCTATTAGATTACTTGATCAGGTGTTCATAGAGCTTGTATATTTGATGATTTTATTAATGACTTGAGATGATTTGGCTCAAATTGGGAGCCTAAAATATTTAAATATGTATTTATTTTTTGCAAGTATTCTTGTAATCATGAGTAAGGATAACTTATGGGTTACCCGTTACCTGCGTGGATAAGGGTATAAGGTCAGTCTCAATGCATGTTTCATGGGAGTGCCATGCATATTAAATAGGGTGCCACATAAGCAAATTTGCTGACTTGACAGGGTCATTAAATGAATGAGTTTCATCAGATGAGAGAGGAGTTTCATCCCCATGAAACTCATGTGGCTCAATTACCTAGTTTATTGTCTTGGTAACTATACCATGAAACTATGCATTGAGACTGGCCTAAGAAAACACTATTACTTTGCACGGGTATAAATAAATTAGTGGATAAAATATTTTTTTTTAGGTAAAAGAGTATGAGTAGCATATACGCAGCAGCGGGTAATTACCCATTGCCACCTTTAGTTATGCGTGTGTGTGTGTGAACTCAACGACTAATGTAAGGAGCAGGAATGCGGTCCGGCCTCCGCGTGAGCATCGAAGCGCAAAGCTTTCCTCCTCCCTCTGCAGCCCGGCCGCGCAGGTCAACCCGAGCATTGCATTGCAGTTGCAGCCTGCCAATGCACATGGTGGTGCACCTGCAACTGCATGCTTGTTGCGCATGCACGACCAATTGGCAGCATTGGGCGCGCCACGTCTCTCTCCTCTCTCTTCATCCTCATCGGTCGGTCAGTTCCGCCTCGGGGAGCCTCGTGGTCGTGGCTTGGAGGAGAAGGATCGCTCCCCTCCCCGCGGGTGCCCTGCTCCTCCTTGTTTTCTGCCCTGTCTGTCGGAGATCCAGCCGAGCCGAGAGTCCGAGACGTGTTCACATGTTCTGGTCAAAGGCTACAGTCCTATCCTTTTACACAGTACTCGGGCCTTGGGCCTTGTTTCGGAGGCCTTGGCCTTAATTTTTTTTAATTCCTCATCGAATATGCATGAATTTTTTAAGCCTATTAGTCTATTTACTAAATACAAACAAAATGCTACAATGTCAAAATCTAAAAATTTTTACTAACTAAACAAGGTAAAATCCAACAACTTTTTAAGATTTTCAGTTTAGAGCGTATGTATAGAGCACTAAATATAGATAAAAAAAATAACTAATTGCACAATTTACGTCTAATTTATGAATCTTTTGAGCCTAATTAGTCTATGGTTAGACAATAATTATCAAATACAAATGAAAATGCTAGTATCAAAATCCAAAATAAAGATCTAAACAAGGCCTTAGTTCCTAAGAAAATTTGTAAATTTTTTTAGATTTTCTATCACCTCGAATTTTGCGGCACATGCATAGAGCATTACATATACACTAAAACAACTAATTACAGTTTGCCTGTAATTTACGAGACGAATCTTTTGAGTCTAGTTAGTCTATAGTTAAATAATAATTGTCAAATACAAATGAAAGTGTTATAGTATTGAAATCATAAAACTTTTTTATATGTCTTGTTTAGTTCACCCTTAGGGCTTGTTTAGTTCCCAAAAAAAATTGCAAAATTCTTCAAATTCCCCATCACATCGAATCTTTAGACGTAAGCATGGAGTATTAAATATAGACGAAATAAAAAATAATTGTACAGTTTGGTCAGAATTGACGAGATAAATCTTTTGAGTCTAGTTAGTCCATGATTGGATAATATTTGTCAAATACAAACGAAAAAACTAAGGCCTTGTTTAGATGCACCTAAAAACCCAAAACTTTACAAGATTCCCCATCACATCGAATCTTGTGGCACATGCATGGAATATTAAATATAGATAAAAAAGATAACTAATTATACAGTTTACCTGTAAATCACGATACAAATCTAAAAAGACGAAAATGCTACGGTGTCAAAATCTAAAAAGTTTTTGCATCTAAACAAGGGCCTTGTTTAGTTCGCAAAATTTTTAAGATTTCCCGTCACATCGAATCTTTGGTCGTATGCATGGAGCATTAAATATAGATAAAAATAAAAACTAATTGCACAGTTTACCTGTAATTTGTGAGATGAATCTTTTGAGCCTAGTTACTCCATGATTGGACAATGTTTGTCAAATAAAAACAAAAGTGCTACAGTAGTCAAAAACCAAAGTTTTTGCCAACTAAACGAGGCCTAGGCCTAATTGCACATTTTGACTGTAAATCGCGAGACGAATCTTTGAAAACTTTTTATACGTCTTGTTTAGTTCACCCTTAAAAACCAAAAATTTTTTCAAGATTCTCCGTCACATCGAATCTTATGGCACAAACATGTGCACTAAAAATAGATGAAAACACAAACTAATTGTACAGTTTGTCTGTAAATCGCGAGACGAATCTTTTAAATCTAGTTACTGTATGATTGAATAATGTTTGTTAAATAAAAATGAAAGTGGCCTTACACCGGTCCTCAGCGAAGGAAGAAACACGAAATTCTTGTAGAGCACAAGCACAAAAGGTTTTCCATCGGCCATAGATTTTCGTGACGACACTGATAGAACGCAACGCGTAGAATACATCCATTCTCGTTCGTTTTCCACAGTATGGGGATGAGTACTGTACTGTGCAAGGAGCCCCCCCGTACATTCACAGTCTCTCTCACTCGTTGGACTCTTCCTCTACTCCTACAAAGACACACGAGGCTGCCTGGGATTGGAGCCTTGCACTGGGCCGACGCCGACCGGACGGCCGAGCGAACGAGCCTGAACCAGAGCCCCTCTCATCAGAGGTCTCAAGCCGCAAGCCAATTATAAGAGGCGAGACAAAGCAACTCCCAATTCAATCCACCCCAGGGCCTCCCTCCCTCCCTCTCGGCATCCTCTGCTTTGCTCTGCGCCAGCCACTCTGCCGAGGTGGGGGCAGAGGAGAGGAGAGCTTCCCCCCCTCCCTTCCCTCGGTCCCTCCCCGGCCCCCGATCGATGTCTACCAACGACCCGGACGAGATCAGGGCGCGCGTCGTCGTCCTCGGCGCCCCTCATGCCGACGACGACGCCGGCGACGAGTGGGCCCGCCCCGAGCTCGAGGCCTTCCACCTCCCCTCTCCCGCCCACCAGCCTCCTGGCTTCCACCTAGCCGCTGGGCACCAACCGGAAGCTGCAGCAGAGCAACCCACCACGCTCCCTGCTGCCCGCCGCACCAGCGACACATCCACTGCTGCTGGTGCTGCTCCTCCTTCTCCTTCGCCGCCTCCGCCGCCGGCTCCTTTGGAGATGGACCAGCCGCCCAATGCCAAGCCGGCCTCCTCCTCCGCCGCCGCCGCCGGCGCCAATGACAACAAGAAGCCCACCCCGCCCGCCGCGCTGCGCGACCTCTTCCGCTTCGCCGACGGCCTCGACTGCGCGCTCATGCTCGTCGGCACGCTCGGCGCGCTCGTCCACGGCTGCTCGCTCCCCGTCTTCCTCCGCTTCTTCGCCGACCTCGTCGACTCCTTCGGCTCCCACGCCAACGACCCGGACACCATGGTCCGCCTCGTCGTCAAGTACGCCTTCTACTTCCTCGTCGTCGGAGCCGCAATCTGGGCGTCCTCATGGGCAGGTAACCAACGTTATTCCTCCTCCTCCTCCTCTTCCTCCTCCCGGCACTGCTGCTCGCGTCGCGAATTGTCTGTCGATTTGGATTGGATGGCGAATCACATCAGTCGCTCAATCTTCATGGCCCATGGCTAGCAATGAGATCGACCTTCGAATCCCTCGCTTGCAGAGATCTCCTGCTGGATGTGGACCGGCGAGCGGCAGTCGACGCGGATGCGGATCCGGTACCTGGACGCGGCGCTGCGGCAGGACGTGTCCTTCTTCGACACCGACGTGCGCGCCTCGGACGTCATCTACGCCATCAACGCGGACGCCGTGGTGGTGCAGGACGCCATCAGCGAGAAGCTGGGCAACCTCATCCACTACATGGCCACCTTCGTGGCGGGCTTCGTCGTGGGCTTCACCGCCGCCTGGCAGCTGGCGCTCGTCACGCTCGCCGTCGTGCCGCTCATCGCCGTCATCGGGGGGCTCAGCGCCGCCGCGCTCGCCAAGCTCTCCTCCAGGAGCCAGGACGCGCTGTCGGGCGCCAGCGGCATCGCGGAGCAGGCGCTCGCGCAGATACGGATCGTGCAGGCCTTCGTCGGCGAGGAGCGCGAAATGCGGGCGTACTCGGCGGCGCTGGCCGTCGCGCAGAAGATCGGCTACCGCAGCGGCTTCGCCAAGGGGCTCGGCCTCGGCGGCACCTACTTCACCGTCTTCTGCTGCTACGGCCTCCTGCTCTGGTACGGCGGACACCTCGTCCGCGGCAACCACACCAACGGAGGGCTCGCCATCGCCACCATGTTCTCCGTCATGATCGGCGGGCTGTAAGATGATCAGTTTCTCCCGGGCTCTCCTGTTCTTCCGTCATGACACAGCATGTACTACGTACGCTTACTGGTCTGTGTCTGTGTGTGTGTGGATCGCGTGCGTCCAGGGCCCTCGGGCAGTCGGCGCCGAGCATGGCCGCGTTCGCCAAGGCGCGCGTGGCGGCCGCCAAGATCTTCCGCATCATCGACCACAGGCCGGGCATCTCCTCGCGGGACGGCGAGGACGGCGGCGGCGTGGAGCTGGAGTCGGTGACGGGGCGGGTGGAGATGAGGGGCGTGGACTTCGCGTACCCGTCGCGGCCGGACGTCCCCATCCTGCGCGGCTTCTCGCTCAGCGTGCCCGCCGGCAAGACCATCGCGCTGGTGGGCAGCTCCGGCTCCGGGAAGAGCACGGTGGTGTCGCTCCTCGAGAGGTTCTACGACCCCAGCGCAGGTATACATAGTACGCTACCAATTCTAGCTTTAGCGCATTGATTAATTAGTGTTGGAGTTCACTTGCTTGCCAATTGCCATTGCCATCACACATCAGCAGCTACCATACATTGCCAACTGCCATTGCTGCTGCCTTGCTGGGTGGTTAGTAGGGGAAGAAGCTTCCACTGTAGCAGGAGTACATTGCAAACAGGAAGTGAATTTTGCAGTGGGAAATGAAGAAGTGAATGCTTGGAGCAGAGCTGGCCGGCCTCATGGGCTGCTTACCTACTAGCTAGTCAACCAAGCATCCTGTTTCTTCCTTGTTTATGGTCATGCATTCACACAGCTAGAACTAGAAGAGCTAGCCTTGTTTAGTTTCTAGAAAATTTTGTAAAATTTTTAAGTTCCCTGTCACATCGAATCTTTAGACGCATGCATGGAGTATTAAATATAGACGAAAATAAAAACTAATTGCACAGTTTGGTCGAAATTGACGAAACGAATCTTTTGAGCCTAATTAGTCCATGATTGGACAATATTTGTCAAATACAAACGAAAGTGCTGCCGTATCGATTTTGCAAAGTTTTTCGGAACTAAACAAAGCCTGGTGCCTGCAACGCGAGACAAAGAAAACTATTTGCCTGGCAAGATGCCACTATTGCACATGCATGCCACTCTTTGAGCCTTGACCGACTGACTGACTACTCAGAGTAGGAGTGGTTCAATTGTATTGACATGTAGTAGGAGTACTCGTATGCTATAGTAGTCCTGTAGTTTTTTCAAACAAAAAAAAAAGAGAAAGAAAGAAATGAAGTCTGAAATTTGTTGGTTTTGGCAGGGCAAATCTTGCTGGACGGGCATGATCTCAAGTCGCTGAAGCTCCGGTGGCTCCGGCAGCAGATTGGTCTGGTGAGCCAGGAGCCGACGCTGTTCGCGACGAGCATCAAGGAGAACCTGCTGCTGGGGCGGGACAGTCAGAGTGCGACGCAGGCCGAGATGGAGGAGGCCGCCAGGGTGGCCAACGCGCACTCCTTCATCGTCAAGCTCCCCGACGGCTACGACACGCAGGTCCGTATCGTATAGCTAGCTCCTAGCTGCACTGTGCTGCCCTTTTCTTGCTCGCCACCGTTGCTGCCTGACATGTTTGTGCCTGTTGTTCTCCAACCCATTTGTCAGTGTCTAGACCACCATGCCTGCCTGCCTAGCTACTCGCTGCTCCCCGTCTCCTTCCTTTCGCTACCCTGCCTTTTTTCTCATCTGCATGCAGCCTTTTTCTTTTCTCCATGTCATGAGAGGATGCAGCATGTTGCATCATGTCATCCATCTCCATTCATGCGTCGCGCTCGTGCCTGCCCGGGGTAGCCTCAGATCAGATACTGTTTGTGTTTGTTAGGCCGCGGCAGCGGCACATGAGCAGCTCATGACAGGCAGCACCACCAACGCCATGTCCGCCATGGAGGTGTCGGGTCCATGTCCATTCCATCACAGCACGGCACTACTCATCCATCACATAGATACCAGTAGACAGACACTAGTACTAGTACTAGAACTAGGGATGGGAGAGCAATTGCTTGTTAGGAGCCTGTTGCTATCACGATTGCTGTTGTGGGTTACCAACAAGTAACATGCCAGGGATGCTTTGCTATCACACACAGGACAGGAGAGGTCCCTTTCTCAACACGAAACTCTACTAGCAGTTTAGCACTTGCTGCTGAGTGCTGAGAGCAGAGGGCAGAGGGAGATGAATGGATGGTGAGCAGCTAGAGGAAGAGCCAGAAAAGGTTAATAACAATAGTAAAAAGATTAAGAATCAACCTGGGGTACGTAGAAAGAGGTAGAATTCCTAAGAATAATATAGGAGTGGGAGTGGAACAGAACAAATTCCAAGCTGGTATTTTTGTCAGGAATGTCAAGTTGATTTGATCCCAGTGCAAGCAAGAATTATCAATCACCCATCCTGTCTGTACAATCCAGCTCTTGCTACTCTACTTAGCACTACTGTGCTACTAGTGGTAGGTATCTTCCACTTCTCTTAATATAATCTGTCATGAGAGAAAGAGAGTCAGACAAGCCCATGCTGCTGCTTATTTTAATCACTGTCAGTGGCAGGCAGTCTGGTTTGTTAATAACATCTGGGAAGGGTTTAATCAAACCAGATCAAATCTAATGAAATCTAAGAGGTCACATGGGATATGGGCCACATAGAGCAGGGCCTTGTTTAGTTCCCAAAAAATTTTACAAAATTTTTTAGATTCTCCATCACATCGAATCTTTAGACACATGCATGAAGTATTAAATATAGATAAAAATAAAAACTAATTGCACAGTTTGGTCGAAATTGACGAGACGAATCTTTTGAACCTAGTTAGTCTTTGATTGGATAATATTTGTCAAATACAAACGAAAAAGCTACAGTGTCGATTTTGCAAAATATTTTGGAACTAAACAAGGCCCAGCTCGCCTTCCCACACTCCCATGACTGATTCCTTGCTAAGCAATGCTCGCATGCCCATGCATCATCCCTGGTCAAACACTCTGCACCATCATAAGACTAGTATTAACAAATGATTTCATTTTTGTTGTTATTAATTATGCTGGAGGAGTGGTACTATTTTATTATATTTGATGAAAAACTTGGCAGTCAAAGTCAACCCGTTTGTTTGACACTGCGTGCATGGCCGGTGCAGGTTGGGGAGCGCGGCCTGCAGCTCTCCGGCGGGCAGAAGCAGCGCATCGCCATCGCCCGCGCCATGCTCAAGAACCCTGCCATCCTGCTGCTGGACGAGGCTACCAGCGCGCTCGACTCCGAGTCGGAGAAGCTCGTGCAGGAGGCGCTGGACCGCTTCATGATCGGGCGCACCACCCTGGTGATCGCGCACAGGCTGTCCACCATCCGCAAGGCCGACGTCGTGGCCGTGCTGCAGGGCGGCGCCGTCTCCGAGATGGGCACCCACGACGAGCTCATGGCCAAGGGCGAGAACGGCACCTACGCCAAGCTGATCCGCATGCAGGAGCAGGCGCACGAGGCGGCGCTCGTCAACGCCCGCCGCAGCAGCGCCAGGCCCTCCAGCGCCCGCAACTCCGTCAGCTCGCCCATCATGACGCGCAACTCCTCCTACGGCCGCTCCCCCTACTCCCGCCGCCTCTCCGACTTCTCCACCTCCGACTTCACCCTCTCCATCCACGACCCGCACCACCACCACCGGACGATGGCCGACAAGCAGCTCGCGTTCCGCGCCGGCGCCAGCTCCTTCCTCCGCCTCGCCAGGATGAACTCGCCCGAGTGGGCCTACGCGCTCGTCGGCTCCCTGGGCTCCATGGTCTGCGGCTCCTTCAGCGCCATCTTCGCCTACATCCTCAGCGCCGTGCTCAGCGTCTACTACGCGCCGGACCCTCGCTACATGAAGCGCGAGATCGCCAAGTACTGCTACCTGCTCATCGGCATGTCCTCCGCGGCGCTGCTGTTCAACACGGTGCAGCACGTGTTCTGGGACACGGTCGGCGAGAACCTCACGAAGCGTGTGCGCGAGAAGATGTTCGCCGCCGTGCTCCGCAACGAGATCGCCTGGTTCGACGCCGACGAGAACGCCAGCGCGCGCGTCGCCGCCAGGCTCGCGCTCGACGCCCAGAACGTGCGCTCCGCCATCGGGGACCGTATCTCCGTCATCGTCCAGAACTCGGCGCTCATGCTCGTCGCCTGCACCGCGGGCTTCGTCCTCCAGTGGCGCCTCGCGCTCGTGCTCCTCGCCGTCTTCCCGCTCGTCGTCGGCGCCACCGTCCTGCAGAAGATGTTCATGAAGGGCTTCTCGGGGGACCTGGAGGCCGCGCACGCCAGGGCCACGCAGATCGCGGGCGAGGCCGTCGCCAACCTGCGCACCGTGGCGGCGTTCAACGCGGAGCGCAAGATCACGGGGCTCTTCGAGGCCAACCTTCGCGGCCCGCTCCGGCGCTGCTTCTGGAAGGGGCAGATCGCCGGGAGCGGCTACGGCGTGGCGCAGTTCCTGCTGTACGCGTCCTACGCGCTGGGGCTCTGGTACGCCGCGTGGCTAGTGAAGCACGGCGTCTCCGACTTCTCGCGCACCATCCGCGTGTTCATGGTGCTCATGGTGTCCGCCAACGGCGCCGCCGAGACGCTGACGCTGGCGCCGGACTTTGTCAAGGGCGGGCGCGCGATGCGGTCCGTGTTCGAGACCATCGACCGGAAAACGGAGGTGGAGCCCGACGACGTGGACGCGGCGCCGGTGCCGGAGCGGCCCAAGGGCGAGGTGGAGCTGAAGCACGTGGACTTCTCGTACCCGTCGCGGCCGGACATCCAGGTGTTCCGCGACCTGAGCCTCCGGGCGCGCGCCGGGAAGACGCTGGCGCTGGTGGGTCCGAGCGGGTGCGGCAAGAGCTCGGTGCTGGCGCTGGTGCAGCGGTTCTACGAGCCCACGTCCGGGCGCGTGCTCCTGGACGGCAAGGACGTGCGCAAGTACAACCTGCGGGCGCTGCGGCGCGTGGTGGCGGTGGTGCCGCAGGAGCCGTTCCTGTTCGCGGCGAGCATCCACGACAACATCGCGTACGGGCGCGAGGGCGCGACGGAGGCGGAGGTGGTGGAGGCGGCGACGCAGGCGAACGCGCACCGGTTCATCTCGGCGCTGCCGGAGGGCTACGGGACGCAGGTGGGCGAGCGCGGGGTGCAGCTGTCGGGCGGGCAGCGGCAGCGGATCGCGATCGCGCGCGCGCTGGTGAAGCAGGCGGCCATCATGCTGCTGGACGAGGCGACCAGCGCGCTGGACGCCGAGTCGGAGCGGTGGCTCTTCGAGGCCAACCTTCGCGGCCCGCTCCGGCGCTGCTTCTGGAAGGGGCAGATCGCCGGGAGCGGCTACGGCGTGGCGCAGTTCCTGCTGTACGCGTCCTACGCGCTGGGGCTCTGGTACGCCGCGTGGCTAGTGAAGCACGGCGTCTCCGACTTCTCGCGCACCATCCGCGTGTTCATGGTGCTCATGGTGTCCGCCAACGGCGCCGCCGAGACGCTGACGCTGGCGCCGGACTTTGTCAAGGGCGGGCGCGCGATGCGGTCCGTGTTCGAGACCATCGACCGGAAAACGGAGGTGGAGCCCGACGACGTGGACGCGGCGCCGGTGCCGGAGCGGCCCAAGGGCGAGGTGGAGCTGAAGCACGTGGACTTCTCGTACCCGTCGCGGCCGGACATCCAGGTGTTCCGCGACCTGAGCCTCCGGGCGCGCGCCGGGAAGACGCTGGCGCTGGTGGGTCCGAGCGGGTGCGGCAAGAGCTCGGTGCTGGCGCTGGTGCAGCGGTTCTACGAGCCCACGTCCGGGCGCGTGCTCCTGGACGGCAAGGACGTGCGCAAGTACAACCTGCGGGCGCTGCGGCGCGTGGTGGCGGTGGTGCCGCAGGAGCCGTTCCTGTTCGCGGCGAGCATCCACGACAACATCGCGTACGGGCGCGAGGGCGCGACGGAGGCGGAGGTGGTGGAGGCGGCGACGCAGGCGAACGCGCACCGGTTCATCTCGGCGCTGCCGGAGGGCTACGGGACGCAGGTGGGCGAGCGCGGGGTGCAGCTGTCGGGCGGGCAGCGGCAGCGGATCGCGATCGCGCGCGCGCTGGTGAAGCAGGCGGCCATCATGCTGCTGGACGAGGCGACCAGCGCGCTGGACGCCGAGTCGGAGCGGTGCGTGCAGGAGGCGCTGGAGCGCGCCGGGAACGGCCGCACCACCATCGTGGTGGCGCACCGGCTGGCCACGGTGCGGAACGCGCACACCATCGCCGTGATCGACGACGGCAAGGTGGTGGAGCAAGGGTCGCACTCGCACCTGCTCAAGCACCATCCCGACGGGTGCTACGCGCGGATGCTGCAGCTGCAGCGGCTGACAGGCGGTGCCGCGCCCGGGCCGCCGCCGTCGTCGTCCAACGGGGCCGCCGCGTAGGATGGATGGATGGATCATGGATGAGTTTGGTTCCTTGAGAGATTGATGGATGAGGAAGCTGAAGCTCCGGAGGGAATGATGGTACTCCATGATCGCAACAAGGGGAAAAGAAAAAAAGAAGCAGAAAACACGGTGGTTCATATGATTGTACAATTTGATGATGATCTCTTTGAGTTGAGGTTTTAGGATGATGTAAACTTTCACATCTTTTTTTTTTTGACTCTTTTTGCTTCTCATTCTTCTTGTTTCTCATCTGCTAGCTGGGACTGAGATGTGGAACAGATAGAAGCAACAGCATCTATCTAAATACAGTGCCAGAGATGGGAATTGATCCTTCCTTGTAAGTAGACGATGGCTAGCTCCCAACTTCCCAAGGAAAAGGAACCCAGATCATATGTACTACTGTACTTATACTGTATTAGTTAGCCTCTTATATACACCATATATAGCAGATTTACTGCTTATTTGCAATAGCAGCAACAGATAGGGACCAGAAAAATGAAGGTAGTGCATGAATGATTGCTACTATCGGTGAGTACTCCCTCCGTATCAAATTACAAGTCATTTTAAGAATCTTGGAGAGTCAAAGATTTTTAAGTTTGACCAAATTTATATAGTAAAACAATAATATTTTTGGTATCAACTAAGTATCATTAGATTCTTTGTTAGTTATATTTTCATAGTATGCCTATTTTATGACATAAATCTTTATATTTTTCTATATATTTTTGGTCAAACTTGAAAATACTTTGACTCTCCAAGATTCTTGAATGACTTATAATTTAGAACGGAGGGAGTAGCATGAAAGAAATGGCAAGCTCCACTTGTCTCTGAAACACAAAAGCATCTCGATTTTCAGCGGCAGAGGAGCTGAACAGTATCTATCCTTTTCCGTTTCTGTTTCTTCTCTCTATTTTTGCGAGGACACTCTCCATCCTTTTCAGGCAGACAGGAAGCGGATCTAGTGGTGAGCAGTGAGCACGCCTCTCAGAATTTTTTTTTATTTTTAGCCCATTTTTAAATCAAATTTCAATTTTAGGCCGCTTTTGAAAAAAATTTCAAAACTAGGCCGTTTGGCCCCGCCACCATGCATGGCGGGGCAAAACCACTACACCCCGCCATGCATGGCGGCGGGGTTGAAGCGCCACGTGGCGCCCAGATGGGCGGGGCCGGCTGACGTGGACCCCGCCGTAGGTGGTGGCGGGGTAGGGGTTCCCCGCCGCGGATCATGGCGGGTTCGCACCCCGCCCCGCATCGTGGCGGGTTACCCCCTGTCAGAAGAAAACCGGGGCCCGACCCGCACATTGCCCACACCGTAACGCTGACCCCGCGCACCCGCCGCCCCGCTGCCGTGCCCGCGCCGCCGCCCCGCCCTCTCCGCGCCCGCGCCGCCGCCGCGCTCGCGCCCAACCCCGCCCCCGCGCCTGCCGCGCACGTCCTCCCGCGCCGAGCACGCCCTCACGCGGACGCCCCCAGCCCCCGGCCGCGCGCCGCGGCCGCGTCGCTCTGGGCGCACGGCCGCGTCCCGCCCCCGCGGCGCGCCGCCGCTGCCGCGCACGGCCTCCGCGCCCCGCTGCCGCGCCGCGGCACGCCGCTGCTGCCCGGCCTCCGCGCCCTGCCCCATCCGGCCGCCTTGTTGTGAAGGTATTTTTTTTATTTAAACTCATATTATTACATATTTAGTATTATTATTTTACATTTTGTATTAGTTATTTTTATTAGTTAAAGTTAAACTTTGTTTAGATATTAGTTTTATAGTAATTAGTTTTTAGTTAATATTATTATTTAATATTAGTAGCGTTATTTAGTGATTAGTGATTAGTTATTATTATTTAATAATGTTTAGTGTGTTTACATATAAGTTACCTAGTAATTAGTAATTAGATATTAAGATTTAGTGATTAGTAATTAATAATTAGTTATTAGTTACTATTATTATATAGTAATTTAGTTAGTAAAATAGTTAATAAATTCGGTAGTACTGTACTTAGTTATTTTGTATTTATTAGTACCATATTGGTTAGTTGATGAGGAATGTACTTAAATCGTTTTGTAGATGGATTACGGTGTAAGAGTTTTTTACGGAGGAAGTGTTAGGAGAGAGGATTGTCAGTTTGAGGATATGTCTGAGGATTTGGAATGGTTTGATGGTCCCCCTAGTTTTAGTGATCTATGTGAGCGTTTGAGTTTGAAGTTTGGCGATTCTTTCACACTAAAGGGTAGGTTTGATGTTGGAAAGAATAGGGCACACTATGTGATGATGGAGTTGTGCAACCAAGCTGAGTGGTCCCGATACAATAGGGTCATCCAAGGTTCGAATGTAGGCATGGCTGAGTTGGTGTTGGAGACTGTTGAGAATGAGGAGCCGTCCTTCGACGACGGTGGTGATTGTGGTGTGCAGGTCCAACAAACTATGGAGAGTATGGACTTGGATGGTAATTGGACGCAGGAGCGGGTTCAATCTCCTCCAGTTGGTCAAATAAGAAATGATTTTGATGTAGACGAGTTTGAACAAGAGGAGAATGAGGCGGCAGAGGATGAAATGATTGGTGATGATGTTTGCTCTGATTCTGAGGAATCAGAAAATGAGGAAGTAGGTTCACCTGGCATGTGTGCACCGGTTCGTGGCATGCCCTCAGGAGTTCCGCTTGAGGTACTTCATGCAACGCACACTCACGGCAATTTAGCCACAGGGTATCCAGTTGATGGAGAGGAATACGAAGGATGGGGTCGGGTTCGAGTGGCGGAACCTTACGTTGCACCACCCTCTTATACATCGGCTGAGCTTAGACAGCTGAGGGAGGCTGGCTTGCCCTTTACCGGTGTTCCTAATTATATGGATGTCAGCATGTCGCATATGGCGGTTTGTGACACGGGTTTGCAGATTTGTAAGGAATCATTGTACAACCATGAAAATTTAATACTCAGGAAGGGAATGCTTTTCAATACGATGTCTGAGATGAAGTTGTTCCTTCAGGACTATGCTGTGTATCATCATAGGCCGTACACGGTTCGGCATTCCGACAAGGAGGTAAAATTTCAAATAGTATGCAAGGCAGGTTTCCCGTGCACGTGGAAGTTGAATGCACGGAAACGGTCGAGTGATGGGAAGTGGAAGGTAACTTCAGTGGAGCAGCCGCACAGATGCCAGACGAACAAGGGCAAACGGTACCATCCCCAGTTGACGGCTCGGTACCTTGCTCGCCGTATATTGGGTCTTGTAGATGCGGACAACGACGTATCGGTGTCTTTCTTGCAGGAGACCATAGCCACTTTTGTTGGGTATGAGGTAACATATGGAAAGGCATGGCGGGCAAAGCAAATTGCCCTGGCAATTCGGTGGGGTAGTTGGGAGGAAGCCTATAACAGGGTTCCACGCATTTTGTGTGCAATGCAACACTTCAACCCTGGCATGAGATGGTTCATATACACAGGAGGGTTTTATCTTCAGAACCCGTTGAGGCATATTCTGTACCGTGTGTTCTGGTATTTTGATCAGTGTAAGCGTGCATTTCAGTATTGCCGGCCAGTTGTTCTAGTTGACGGCACATTCCTCACCGGCAAATACAGAGGTACATTGATGATGGCTGCTGCTGTAGACCCTGAGAATCAAATTGTGCCACTGGCTTTTGCTTTGGCAGAGGGGGAGAACAATGATTCGTGGTCATGGTTCATGCGTCTGCTCCGTCTTCACGTCCTTGGTCCTTCTCGCACCATTTGTTTGATATCGGACCGTCACATTGGAATTCTTAATGCTGCCGGTGAACACATTGATGGGCACCCACCCCTAGTGCATCGTTGGTGCATGAGGCATTTTGCCGCTAATTTCTGGCGCCGTCAACGGAAGAAGGAGGTGGCAGACAAGTTAAAGGAACTTTGTAATAAACGTACGGAACACCAGTTTAAGGAGACAATGGCGGAACTACAGAAGATGATGAACCGAGCGGGCAAGGAATGGTTAGATCAGCAGATGGAAAATAAAGCGAAGTGGGCATTAGCATATGATGAGGGTGGGTTTCGGTATGGCATAATGACAACAAACTCCTCTGAGTCTTTCAATCGTGTGTTCAAAGGCGTTCGATCTCTACCAGTGTCCGGTATTGTTGAGTTCTCTTTTAAGAAGTGCAATGAATATTTTGTTACGCGGTATGGCCTAGCCCTGAGGAATGAAGAGGAGCTTGGAAGATGGGGAAAGGCTGCACACGAATATTTGCAGGAGGCTGAGGAGTTGTCCAAGCAACAGGTTGGTGAGCCCTATGGACGAGAAAGACTTGTTTTTAGCGTACGAGCTAGAGGGGGCACAAACCTTGGCGGTGAACGATTTGGTGGGCGAACGTACCGTGTGGATCTCGAAAAAGTAGAATGCAGTTGCAACGTACCTCAGATCATGCATGCCCCTTGCTCACACATGATTACGTCTTGTCGGCTTAGAGGTTTTGACCATACAGCTGATCCATACATGTCACCCTTGTATCTCCGTGCCAACACCCTAAATGTTTGGGAGAAGAGTTTCGAGCCGTACCTTGACGAGTCGCAGTGGCCTCCATATTATGGTGAGGACTACGTGCCTTATCCGGATCTAAGAAAGGTAGGGAAGGGAAGGAGGAAGAAGAAGCGACTGAAAGGCGATATGGACAATATGAAAGGTTATGGCGATGACATGTATGGTGGCGGTGACTTCAACGAAGAACGTGCGCAGAACCTATGCAGCATTTGCAAGAAACCTGGTCATAACGCTAGATTTCATAGGAGGGGTAGACAAGAGGTTGTTTATTAATCTTTGTGCTTATCAAAATTCTTAGTAATCATGCATTTATGTTAATTGTCTTCAAATGTACTTGCTTTGTCTTATTACTAATGTTAATAATTGTACTAATGTTGTTTATTTCATTTTTGAAACAGGCGGGCTACGATGGCGGCGCGAGCACCTCATCCCCGCTTTAGCCTCATTGAGGCGGACTACGACAAGGACCACCGGGCCAAGGCCTTGTCGGAGCAGCAGAGGCCGTTGTGTGTGCTTCGTGGTCGCACGCACCACGTACACAGCTGGAACGAGCGATACGCGCCGTACATTCGTCGTGCAGGCTTTCTTGAGATCGTCCGGGTCTACAACAGTGGACTTCCCACTCTAGACCCTGCAGTTCTTACTGCTTTTGTTGACAGGTAAAATAGCATTTTACATTACTTTAATTTGTATGTCAAATATGTGACCTCAAATAATTGATATACACAACATTATAACGATGCAGGTGGAGACCAGAGACGCACACCTTCCACACACCTTGTGGAGAAATGACTATCACATTGCAGGATGTGAAGTTGATATTGTGTTTGAGTTTGGAGAAACCACGATCCTACAAAAAGAACACATTAGAACACACATATACGAACTGAAATTTTAAGATTGAATCAAAACTTACTTCACGCCGCAGAGGACAAACAAACTCTAGTTCATTCTGTGGATTTATCACGGCTTGTTCTCCGCAATGACACTTCGGAGGATCCTCGAGCCGAAGTGCAGAGGCGACGGCCTTCTCTTCCTCCGTCATAGGAGGAGGGTTAGGGGGGGGCGGAACCCAGCGAGTAAACAACTCACGTTTGCAATGATCAACGCCGGGGTAGAAAAGCAGAATTCTTGGGTCAAACTTGTCCGGCCCGTCGATCCATTGGAAGAAAAAGCACCGGAAGTAGGGCTGCAAAAGAGTTTCGATTGTCTCATGGGGAATAAAAACATAAAAAACCAATAAGAATAATAAAGGGCACAGTGACTTACGCTATAACTATAACAAGTATAGAAGCAACGTGCCGCAGTATCCGGATGTCTCGACTGGCTCACGTGTGCCGGATGTCCACAATCACAGTTAGGAATAGGTTCCTCTGGAGGCACGGGGGCATCCTTGCAAGACACATCGGGGTACAACTCTCTAGGACGACCCTTTTTTCGCCAAATCGACTCACGATACGAGTCCTCCATCTAAATTCGCGAAAATAATTCAACACAAATCACATAACTAAACAAAGTAACGTAACAAGAGACTTACTAAACATATTAAAAATAAACAATTGATGTTATTTAAACTATGAAAACGTAAAGGTGGTAAGAAATTTACCTTCTCCAAACGAGGGGTGGCCGGAAAAACAACCGTGGAGAACGACAAGGTGGGGAATACGCAGCGGAGAGGGACGCCGAGGCGGGGCAATGGGGGTGAAGGACGACGCGAAGGGGCACCGGAGAAGAGCGGAGCTCGGGTGTGAGAGAGGGAGAGAAAGAAAGACCCTCGGGCTGAGTGAGGGAGAGAAATGAGAAAAAGATGGCCGTTCGGCCGGCTAAGTAGGGCGCGGGCATACCCCGCCATGATCCACGGCGGGGTACCCCTACCCCGCCATGATCCACGGCGGGGTCCACGTCAGCCCACTTTCGCCACGAGTGCCATGCAAATGCCACGTGGCAGGGTGTACCCCGCCACCATGCATGGCGGGGTGCAGTGATTTTGCCCCGCCATGCGTGGTGGCGGGGCCAAACGGCCTAGATTTGAAATTTTTTTCAAAAACGTGTCAAAATTGAAATTTGTTTTAAAAATGGGCTAAAAATAAAAAAAAATTCGCCTCTCAAGTCTCAAGTCCGGACCGACCAAACTGCACACCCAAGAACCGATCGAGAAGAGCATTCTCTGCACTATAGACTGACAGAATCCCGGGAATATCTACCGAATCGTCAGTAGCATAGCTATCTCTATCTCCCTAATGAATTGAGCCATGTGTTCCTGATGTCGATTGCGCTGCAGATTTGCAGACGACACGGGAAGGATTCAGGGTCGCACTAGTAATATCTAGTGCAAAGACCAAAATGGCAGGATTGCTGGAAAATGGGGACCAAGGGTTTGACCTGATTTATGAGGTTATGGTATGGAGGAGTCACATGCAATGCAGAGTCTATCTTTCATCTTCCAACACACACCGTGACACCGGTCCGGAGGGACATTTGATTTCTTTCAGAGGTTGCTTTCACTGCTACCAATCCACTAATTCTTGGTGTGCTTCTTCTTCGCTGCACATGATGGTGTGCCCCAACAGCAGCACTGGCCACCAACAGGCATAGTAGCCTCAGGGAATGGATGGTGAATTGAGGGGGATCGACCGGCGCATGGTCCCTCGCTCATGAAGATGAACGAACGCCCAAGGCCAAGGCCGGACGGGACGGAGTAGGACCAGGACCATGGCTGGCTGGGCCTGGGCTCACACATCCCACGAAAAAGAGGTCTGCTCTGTCCTGTCCCTCCCCGGTCCAAATCCCAAGCGCCGATGTGTCCAATCTCGAGCCAGCCTATCGACCTTGCCATTCACCAGACACTGTTGTCTTGTCACTGTTACCTGGCAACACAACACACGAATTTGAATGCTCCTGATGTCCAATCCTCAATCCAATCTTTATACGGAGTAAAAAGATTGAGATTTTGGAAGGAAAGGAACCATGAGAGAGTAGTACTGTACAACCGAAGGAGCGAGTGTTTGGATTCACGCCACTCTGCCTTACCACAGGCTTTGTTTCGTACACAATCTTTGGAAGCCACAACACTTATTCATTTGGGCCTTGTTTACTTCCATCCTAAAACCCAAAATTTTTTTCAAGATTTCTCGTCCCATCGAATCTTTAGACGCATGCATGGAGTATTAAATATAGACGAAAATAAAAACTAATTGCACAGTTTGGTCGGAATTTACGAGACGGATCTTTTGAGCTTAGTTAGTCTATGGTTGGACAATAATTACCACAAACAAACGAAAGTGTTATAATGTCGTAAAAATTTTCACGCTCAGGAACTAAACACGGCCCTTTTTCAGCTATAGAGTGTGGCGCTGGATTTTGCCCCACACTTGCGGCGCCGCCACAGCTCGTCGCAGTTGGATGTGGCCTAGAACCGAACGGCCCATTTGGTCTTCTCAAAACACGAAGGCTTGAGCTCATGTTTTAAGGGCTTGTTTGTTTGGCCGAGCGTCAACAACTTCTAAGCTGAATCCAAGATGAGCTATACGTAATAATTTTTTAATTGAGAAATGATTCTATGCTGATTATGTAAACTGATAACCTGAAATGGACTAGGAGCTACAAGTTGAAAAAAGTCGTTTCTTCTGGTTTACTTCACGCAAAGAGTCATTGTATTCATAGAGTTTATCTTATCATAGGAACACATTTTCAATCAGAAAATCACTTATCTGAGAGAATCAACTTTCATACAGAATTTGGAGTAGGAGCTCTTCCAAACAGGCCTAAGTATCCTACAAGGTTAAGGTATATAAATGTGCATTCCATAGGAGTTGTGCCAAAAATGCATTTCTTTGTTCCAGATCTTAGAATCTCGCTGGGCTTTCTTAGCAACGGCACCCACCCCGTGACAGACAGACAACCTTGGTAGTGAGAGAACCGAGAGCGATCTGGATCTGGCGTTCCATCAGCACCAGCAAATTCTGGGCCATGCATGCCCCCATGCAACAGCACCACCCATGGCTCACTCAACAAACAGTAAAACCAAAGGCAAGCAACCTTTTGAATTCATTGCCACATCAATTAGCACTTAGCAGCAGGAGTAGCTTTCAGGGAAGCAGAGAATATATATAGCAAGTTGCACTGGTGCTCCAGAGATTAGATTGGATCAGATGGACAAAGGAGGACCTTGCCAAGTCACCGGCGCACGTGTCGTGTGTGCGTGTCTGAATTCTCAAAGAGCAGACGCAACCATTGGCAGATGGATCTATCTTATCATTAGCGCTCTGAGAACACATATGTTGCTTGACATCAAAGAAACTGCATAATGATTTGGTACTGCTGCTTCTTTCCAGAGCAGAGCACGGGCGAAATTGGGTACACCTAGGCCTTGTTTAGTTCACCCTAAAAATCAAAAAGTTTTCAAGATTCCCCGTCACATCGAATCTTGCGGCACATGCATGAACCATTAAATATAGACGAAAGCAAAAACTAGTTACACAGTTCAGCTGGAAATCGCGAGATGAATCTTTTGATCTTAGTTGGTCCATAATTGGATAATATTTGTCACAAACAAACGAAAGTGCTACAGTATCGAAATCCGAAATCTTTTCGGAACTAAACAAGGCCCTAGCTGTAGTACAAGTCATGTGTTCAGTCATTTCCACCCATTACTACGATGTGCTCACTCGTGCCGACGTGCCGTGCTGTGCATGGTCCCGTCCTGCTGGAGGACATCCTTCGAAGAGCTTGACAGACAGACAGACAATGGAAGGATGGCGTTTGCCCAGTACAAAATGATAGATCCAAGATGAAATGAGCACAAAACAGCCCAAGGAATCTCTCATCTCTATGGAAAACAGTCAATTATAGGCCCTGCCATCAGCATCAGCAGCCAAAACCGGAGTCACGGAGATCACAAGCAGAATCATGTACTACTATACATACAGATCTAGAAAATCTTCACAAAGAATGGAAGCTGACAAGTGCTGCTGTCCTGGTCGCCCTTAGCGTCCATCCGTCTTGTTTCGTGGTACCATTACATCACAAGTAGCATGCCACGAACCCTACCAGTGTTGGGACGGTACGTCGGTACCGGTACCTCAACATTTGGTAGCTTGTGTTCATCGAACCAGACAGGCTGTAAAACCAACTCTACTGTTTCATAGTCCTAGCAGATAACGCACAATCTGAGGCCAAATGATACGAGACATCATCATTACTAGTATGGGTCGGTAAATGATTTCATGATACAAACATTGACCCCTGACACCTCTCTAAAACCAACTCCCCCTCCTGATCAAGCCCCACCTTTCAAAAGTCTTGTGCACAATAAAAACCATCTACTAACTCTGCTAATACTGAGCAAAGCAGCTTCAGATGTACGACAGCAACGAAAACACGGAACAAGTACTAATAACAAGAGGTTCCTTCACATGGACATAAGCTTCAGGCCATTGTCAGGCTTTCCCATTCCAGCAGCAAGTTCAGCATCAAGTTGCGTGTGTGGGGCTGGCCCAGACATTACCTTGACCCTACAATCATCCAAAGCTTGTGATTAGACAAAGCACACGCCAAGCAGACCAAATTATGCCACTCACGTGTACCAGAACCTGTCCTACATCAGATTTTTTCACATGTTCTGCCGACGGGAAAGATCATACTGGTAATCTAGTATATCTGCTTTCAACCTTCAGTTACTATCACAGGACCAACTGCTTTAGCTATGGTGTCATATCAAACTACAGAATAAGGTCCCTCCGAGTTTTATCAACTGGTTATACTCTAGATAACAGGTCAACTGCAGAGAGCTGTACTACAGTATTCTAACCATCTGAATTCATTGGTCCTAGCAATATAAACCAAGCGGTTCTTTTTTCTTCAATTGAGAATGACCATGCAACAAGCATAGTAAGTGCAGGTCATCACATGTTTGCCAATCAAACTGGTAGCATAAATAAATGTGTTCAGGGAAGTTTTTCTTCAACATTATCTCTGAATGATGAGTACCGCGATGTTACTTAGACAGAGCGAACAGAATGAAAATCACCTTTTCTTGTGGCGCTTTGAGCGGTAGTGGTCATCCTTCACACTTTCACTAGCAAAGTAGCGACTGCAGCCAAAGCCAATACCAGATATATATGATTATCAGTAGAAGAACAGATTATAGCTAGCACATTTACAAGATAAGTACAGTTCATCGCAAGAATAGTAACGCCAGCAATCACACCTTAAACTGTAACCACATTTTTACCAATTCCTCTAAATCAATTCAAGGTACCTACTATCAGTTAAATTCCAGGAAGCATCAAACCACCTAAGGCCTTGTTTGGATGTAGTCGGATTCGCATCAATCCACATGAGTTGGGGTGGATTGGAGTGGAACTTGAACTAAATTCCACCCCAATCCACTCCAACACATGTGGATTGAGGTGAATCCGACAACATCCAAACAAAGCCTAAACATCACCCAAAGTTCACCATCTTACTCTGAACCAGACAACTCAACTGAAACACACAGTTTATTAATATCAACACAAAAATTGGCAGTGGCTTATAAATTCTGCACGTACATACAACTAATTCATCAACTGAACCAACCCTAGCTCACTGAAATCGCCCTACTGTTTGCTGATAAGACAATACAATAGTGTTCAGGACAGCTAGTATGACCTTCTATCTTCTATACCACTAAAAAGAATGAAACACAACCCATCTACCACAGGCGCAGTGAAGCCCCTGTGACTGCGATCAGCATCCCATTAAAAAAACCATCACCCATCCACACCCCTCCCCCATCTGACTGCCAAACGCACCGCCATCTGCACCTCCACCCCCACCTAATTCTAGGTGACTACTATTAGGGTCCAAGCGCCACCCACGCCGGAGCTACAAGGACAACACCGTCCAGTGCCCAAGCAATTAGGTGGCCAGCCCTCACTGGTTACCCACCCAGAGCCAGATCTCCCAGGAGGCAATGACCAAGCGATGGCGACTACACACAGGCACGGCCGCACCTCCATGAGAGCCGGCCGTCCTGGACAAGGTGAGCCACGACATCAGCGGCGAAGGAGCAGGATGTCCAAGGTACGCTGCGGCAGGCCTGATGTGTTCCGAGTGTGGGGACATGACCTGCTTTGGCTGAGTGGTGGTCGAGGAGGGGTTTACCTATAAGTGGATGGGCATGAGATAAATATCATATTGCAAGTCCAAAAATAAAGCAAGTTGGTGTTATCATGCTTCAAACTGAAGCAAGTTGGTGGTCAATGAGGGGTTTATCATCCTTGAAACAAATGGGAATAAATGATGGACAAATTGATAAGAATCTTGATTTCTCGTTGCTCTATTTTTTGTGGGAACAAATACAGTAGTTGCTTCCACTATTGTGGTCTTTATTAGATTTACATAACTAAAGGAAGGCGAAACAGTATGTAAAGTTCAGAAATATGGGGAGAGAAAAGAGGAGTGAAAGAGAGACTTCAAGGAGGGTTTAGCAGATTTATGAGGATTGAGGAGGTTTACCCCCAATAGAGAATTAGATATTGTGAAGCATATCAAAGAAAGAAATCACAGTCCATCATCAATACAAATACCAAATGGTCAGCTCTTGCAGACATCCCATCAACAAGAAGCTCTACAGATTCAGCTATGCCTGCTTTATAGTCGGTGCAGCAGGAATAGTTCTCAGTTTCTACATATCCGTGTAGATGTTTACATCACAGTTTCGTATCACAGGAAAATCACAAATATAAGTTACCCGTCCATTCTTTAATGAAGTAAACCAAATTGATTATCCTAGAGTGGGTGCATGAAAATTCCCTATACAATTGCACCCGTTGTTGCTGCCTAATTCCAGTGCTGAATCCCATTGCATATTTTCTTTTGTGTCAAGGAAGGGAAAAAATAATTGTTGGCACACGAGGACGATGAAATAGCAAGAGACTAGAATATTGGAACTGCGTGCTTTCTTTAAGATCATGTGTGTACTATATTTTAAGTTCATTTTACATGATAGTGTAATAAGTTTTACATCATGCATACATTACATGGAAATTCATATTAGTTTGCAATCATAAACATGGTTAGTCATTCGTTAGAGTCCATCTAGTCTAGATCAGTTGTTTTTGTACAACGAATTATAGCACATGCTCCACCAATGCTCAATTAGGAACCACAATAAACACAAGCATCGCTTGAATTTGTTAATTAAGAAATACATATACATAGCATGGATTTTTTTGCCCGTAGTAACGTACGGGCACAGACCCAGTAGAGGATAAGAAATAACGGACTGGTGGAAGGGAGGGACGGGAAGGAGAGGAGAGGGGGATCATACTCGCAATGGAGGCAGTAGAACTGTCCCATGCCTGGGAGGTCCTCGTCGACGGGGAGCTCCTTGCCTTCAGCGTCCTTGCCCTGGTCGGCCAGCTTGACGAGCTCGTCGTAGACGGCATCGTCGGCCTTGAGGAGGAACTTACCGCGGCGCGCCGTCTTGTGCGAGAGGCGGCGCTTCTTCACCTTGCGGTGCGGGCACTTGCCTCCCATCTCGACGAAGAGCAGCGACGGCGGCGGCGGCTAGGGTTTTCGTTTGGTAGCCGAACTGCGTAGTGGGGAAGAGATGGACAGAGGTTGCAATGCAAGGAGTCAAGGAGAAGAGGGAGGACGACGCGCGGGCCAAGCAAGGAAAGCCCAGCAGCAAAAGAAGCCCATTGGGCCATATGTGACTGCTCGAGCCTAGCAGCAAAAGAAGCCCAATCGTTCATTTTGGATGATGTACTAGCAGCCTGTTATTGTTGCAATTCATCATTTGCTCAATTTTTTTTGCAGTAAAATCTCAGGTACATCACAGGCAAAGAAAGATTTCGTGTCCTTCTGGTTTCCCCTTATATATTTTCAACATATAAAACGAGCTCTAGGGTAGGATAGGAGGGAGGTAAAGCCAGATTGAAGGCTGCTAGGTCTTTCTGACAAACAAAATGTCATTCCATCATGTGTAAGGAACACTAGAGAAACTGAGAAAGCAAGAACACCTGAGCATGTAAAAAACGCTCATGATCAGTAAGTACATTCACATCTGTCTTCACCATTACAAATGCGACCAACGCAGTCGTGAGTCCATCCGACCATCACATTACAACACTGCTCAACCGTGCAAAGGATCCATCCAATCCAACCAACAAGAACATTCTGCTATGAACTTATATACCACAGAAGTTAACAGGTTCTTATTCTTCTTATATACATAACGTACCAGGTCAGGTTCTTACATGATCACAGCTGACAATACAACACCACTAGAGCTGCAACACAAGGACAATGTGATGGATGACTGGTGCTTCCTTGGTAGTAGTAGTAGTAGTAGTAGTAGTAGTAGTAGTAAGTAGGTTCATATACAACCCCCTAGATAAAATGAACATGTGTCAGCGACCATCTACGTCGATTGTTATAATTCAGTGTTCAGAAGACACAAAAACAGTCCTAATTACGTAAATGAAAACAAATGCTGATACAACAGGTGTTCAAGGAAAAACCAATAGCACAAGTGGATCAAGCAAGCACAAACTAGTCCACGCATGATGACTGATGAGACCTGGTCACAAGTCACTGCGTTTGTAGCGTACAGTATTGCAGGTGTTTATCCATCATAAACAAGTATTCTGGAGGCAAATTAAAGCACCATACCTATAACAAACTATGGCTTGGGGGATGGATACACAGATAGCTTGCTCCTGGGCTTACTAAAAAAAAACGATACACAGATAGCTTGTTCCTGGGCTTATTAAAAAAAACGAACAGTTCATATCGAGCAAATCATAAATCCAGCTATGAAGGTGGATCAGGACGATACTGCAGTCACACGGTCAGGTAAGGTGCTGTTTGGTTCAACCATTTAGGGCTGTAATCAGTTTACATTGGTATCTTGGTTGTATTAGGCTGCAATCGATCGCAGCAGCATCTGTCACATGCTAGTGCAAAATCATTAACGCTCCCCTCCGGCCGTGATCCAATGCCACGCCAAATAAAAGCTGCTAATCGTGGCATCATAACTGATACCAGGAGCAGCTAGTAGCTGAACCAAACAGCACCTAAGTTGCTACTTTGCTAGAGTGGCCTGCATAAATATCTGCACAACGTAGTAATATAGAAATACTACTAGTTGCTTCCTCTAGTAGCTAATTACTACGAGTAGATTACTCCGCTAGCAATTGCGAGTACATACAATTTGGTACGGAGCAGTAATTACTATAACTAACAATTGGGCAGGTTCCCAATTTGACCATACATACAATTCCACTAGTGCAAACTGCAAAGCTTCAGGTGCTGGCAATGGACTGAGCAAGTACTCAGTACAGTACCAAATTGTGCGGCTAGGTGAAGCTAGATTGCGAATAGAAGACGAGGTTCCGCTTCCGCGTGCTATATAGTACTGTGCACCGGATCGTGAATCCTTATCCTAGATCCAATTCCTAGGTGGTACCTGGTGGAAGGGGGCCGGGCGAGCAAAGCAACGGCGGCGCCGGCAGCGGCAGTCAGTCGAGGTCTTGGTCGTCGAAGTCGTCGGGGAAGGCGTTGAAGAAGTCGGCGTCGGGGGCGGACGGGGGGCGGCGGTCGTCGGCGTCGACCTCCATCATGCTGCTGATGGCGATGCCGACGCCCATGCCCACGGAGGAGGAAGGCGCTGCGTCCTCAGAGTCCATCTCCCCCGCGGAGTCGTCACCCCAGTCCACCGCCGGCGAGGTGGAGTTGTTCATCTCGATCCCTTGTGGGAATTGGGGTGGAACCTACTAGAAGGTGGAAGTTCCTCTAGACAGTCTACAGTAGTGTGTGTGCAGGGCAGAGAACAAAAGAAAGTAAGAAACCCACTGTCTGCTTTGCTCAGGAAGATGGGCCCATTAGCAATAGCTTGGCCCAGACCAGCCCAGTGACATGTAATGCTCACAGCAACGTCGGCTGGGCCGCT